>NC_134265.1:10580825-10933325 GCF_031893055.1 Leptodactylus fuscus
TCTCATACATGGGGTGGCATTTGTTCACCCACATGGAGGTCACCACAGACAGTATCCTTCTGTCACCCATAACCTGTACTGGGTCCAGGGGTCTCCCCAGGACAGAGCTGGCACTTCTGATCAGCCTGTCAAGTCTATTTCTGTCCTTGGTTGATATACTGCTCCCCCAGCAGGCCACACTGAAAAAGATGGCAGAAGCAACCACAGAGTTGAAAAAGGCCCTAAGAAGTGTCTCCTGACCTCCGAAGGCCCTCAGCCTCCTGAGCAGGTAGAGTCTGCTGTGACCATTTCTGTGCAGCGCCTCCAGGTGATCAGCCCAGTCTAGTTTATTATTGAAGAGTACACCCAGGTACTTATAGGTCCTGATTATGTCAATGCATGCCCCTTGGATCTCCACCTGGGTCGGAGCGCTTCTCCGTTTGCTAAAGTCCACCACCATCTCCTTGGTCTTCCCAGCATTAATCCTGAGGTATTTCTGCTGGCACCACTCAACAAAGTCCCAGTTTAAGTCTCTGTATTCCCTATTGTTGCCATCAGTGATAAGGCCGACTATAACAGAGTCATCGGAGTACTTCTGTAAGAAACAGCTGGATGAGTTGTGCCTAAAGTCAGCAGTGTACAGTGTGAAGAGAAATGGGGCAAAAACTGTATCTTGTGGTGCCCCCTGTACTACAGATCACAGTGTCAGACACACAGTATTGGGCTCTCACATACTGAGGGCGGGTTGTCAGGTAGTCTAGGATCCAGTTGGACAGGTGATGGTCCACTCCACCAAGGTTCAGCTTCCCCCTCAGTAGCCCTGGCTGAATGGTGTTGAACGCACTGGAGAAATCAAAGAACATTATTCTCACAGTGTTCCCAGGTTTCTCCAGGTGAGAGAGAGCTCTGTGAAGAAGGTGGAAGATGGCGTCATCTACTCCAATGCCCGGAAAACTGGAGGGGGTCCAGAGTGGAGCTCACTGGGGGGCGTATGTGTGTCAGGACCAGTCTCTCTAGGACCTTCATTAGGTAGGATGTCAGTGCTACAGGTTGGTAGTCATTGTAGCCCATCGGGTTGGGTTTCTTTGGGACTAGTACCACACAAAATGTTTTCCACAGTTGAGGTACCACTCCCAGCTTTAGACTCAAATTGTACATGTGCGTTATGATGCCACACAGCTGGTCTCCGCACACTTTAAGAACTCTTGCACTTAAACCATCGGGTCCACCAGCTTTGTCTGCTTTAATCCTCTTAATTTCCCTACACACTTGAGATTCCTTGAGGATCAGATATCCAGATTGCAATTTACTGCCAGTCGGTGGGGGTTGGGTCTTGGTGTGTGAGGGGAGGGGGGTTGACTGGCATGCTGGTGAAGGGACAATTGGTTTGGAGTCAAATCTATTGAAGAATAGATTTAGCTCATTAAGCCACTTCCTGTCACCTTCTATCTGGTGCGCTGCCTTTTGTTTGTGTCCAGATATAGTCTTAAGGCCATCCCATACCTTTGAGATACTACCTTCCCCCATCTGTAGTTCCATCTTCCGCCTGTAGTTGGCTTTCCCTTCTCTAATTAGTTGTCTCAGCTGTTTTTGCACCTCCCCCAGGCTATTTTTGTCACCAGATCTAAAGACACTTTTTTTCTCCTTGAGAAGAGCTTTAATCTCAGAGTTGATCCATGGTGGGGGAACATTATACTGGGGGGGGGGGACATTATACTGGGGGCAGAGATGGAGGGGGAGCATTATACTGGGGGCAGAGATGGAGGGGGAACATTATACTGGGGGCAGAGATGGAGGGGGAATATTATATGGGGGCAGAGATGGAGGGGGAACATTATATGGGGGCAGAGATAAAGGGGGGAACATTATATGGGGCAGAGATGGAGGGGGAACATTATATGGGGGCAGAGATGGAGGGGGGAACATTATACGGGGGGCAGAGATGGAGGTGGAAATTATAATGTGGCAGAGATGGAGGGGTAGGAAAATTTTACTGGGGGCAGAGATGGAAGGGGAACAATATACTGGGGGCAGAGATAGAGGGGGAGACATGAAATTGTGGGCAGAGGAAGTGGAGACATGAAACTGGGCAGAGGAAGGGGAGACATTAACCCTTTCACTGCCAGGCACGTAGCTATACATGCTCCCAAGGTGGAATTTCAGTAGCCGAGGACGTAGTTACTACGTCCTCCCTACTAATGGCGATATCTCTGGACTGCATCAACATATCTTGATGCTTTAAAATACATTTTAAAGAAGAGAATCTCTTCTTCAAAATGATACCAGGAACTTGATGATTGAACTTACAGTTTTGGAGCAATTCACTGTTGAAAACGCTATTTGGCATTGAGATCCAACTGCAGATCTCAATTCCGACAGCAATTCATCAGTGAATCGCTCCAAAACTGTAAGTTAAATCATCAAGTTCTTGGTATCTTTTTAAAGACGAGATTCTCCTCTTTAAAATGCAATTGAAAGCATCAAGATATGTTGATGCAGTCCAAAGATATAGAGCTCTAAATTGTCCCCCCCTCCTGTCTAAGCAAGCAATTTGCGAACAAAATCAAAAAAAAAAAAATCAAACTGTATCGAACTGTAACTGCAATCGAACTGTAACAGGAAAGGGAGAGGGGCAGGAGCAGCCCAGCAGACAGAGAGAAACAGAGAAACAATCTGACTTTGTACATACCCTGTATGTGACAACAGGAGGGGGGGTGGGGTGGCAGTGAGTCTTCTGTCCCTATTAACCCTTCTCCTGCCAATCAGAGAGCATACTATACATTTGTCTCTGATTGTCACATACAGGTATTATGTAATTCCCCCCTGAGCTTTACTAGTGGGGTATTCTTATGTTATACCCCTTGAACATAACCGGGAAGTTTATTGGCGCTGTGACCCAGACGTTTACCATTGTCCAGGTCGCAGCACCAAAAAAAAAAAAAAAGTCACACCAAACACACAACATATACACAAAGTCACAAATAAAGTTTACATTTCACCCAATCCCTGTCCTGTCTACACCTGAGCTTTCTAGAGTAAAATGCTTCTCTAGTGATGTCCGTTACACGCTAAAATAATAGTAATAACAATTATCACTAGAGATGAATGTATAGATTGCTAAAATTTTTATAGGGGGGATGGAAAATAAAAAATTTTATGTAAAGTCCTATTTAATTTGCATGCACAAAATGGGATGGTGCACTTCTGCGATTTTGGCAATTCTTTAACACCCGCCCCTGTAAATATATACATGTGTGGTATGTATGAACTCCTCACATATTGCAGTTTTTTGGACAGTACATTATGTTTGCAGAAAGGGATTGCTTGAGCCGCACTTTAGTGGCAAATTTGAATTTTGGTCCAATTTTTGCTAGCAATCTCTGTTTGCCGCAAAGTTGAATGAAGGTGGTTGTATATATGAACTATTAAATTGTGTTTTTATATACGGTATGCTGTGTACTCTGAAAAAAGTTAGATTTTGGTATCACAGTCACAGTTTGGTAGGTGCAGTATAGTTTTTTAACATATTAGTGAATAACAGTAAAATCCTGCCTGTCTTCTGTATTAGTGTTTTTTGGAGTCTGAGCTCTTGATGTTGAAGTTGATGTTTGCGGTACATATAGTATATATACACATTGTATACACCTTAAGCTATTATTTTAAATGTATTTTGTATATGAATCTGAGATTGAACATGAGTTTTAGGTGCAAATATGTGTTTTAGCGTATTTAAAAAAATATATATATATATTTGTGTTGGTCGCAAAGTTGCACGAAGGTGGATGTGGCTATCGATGACCCATTAAGACATTTGTAGTCTTCAGGTTGTCTACTTTCAAAAAATATATAGGGTTTAGGGGTTCACTTACTTTTCATGGTGTGTAATCGCTACATTTTATAGGATGATACTTTTTTAACATTTCCAGCTTCAAAGCAGATTTTTGTTCCTTCCAGTTCTAGTGATTTTCTGAAGACACGTGCATGCGGGTTCAGGCCATAGTGATATGTATGAACTCTGCACATGTTGAACTGGATAGAGACAGGAACAAGATGGCGGAAAGTCTATTAAATCTCACCCTAGAGATCATCTACCAGCTTACTGGAGAGGTGAGAGATTCTGATGATGTCATCATTACATCATTCTTATCTATAGTAATAACAGATGATATGACTGGAGAGGTGATGGACTCTGGACATGTATGTAGTGAGATTTATTAATGTGTCTCCCCATAACCAGAACTACACAGTAGTGAAGAAGACCTCTAGTGGGCGCTGTCAGGCTCCTGTGTATGAAGGATGTGGAGGAACCCTGAGCCTAATCCCGGGTCCTCCACCTCATCCCCTGATACAGGAGGAGATCAATGGACAGAAGATCCTAGAACTCACCAACAAGATGCTGGAGCTGCTGACTGGAGAGGTGACACTGCTGGGAATGCTGGGACATTATACAGTAACTGGAGGGGTCGGGGTGATGACTGTATCATTGTGTTGTCAGGTTCCTATAAGGTGTCAGGATGTCGCTGTCTATTTCTCCATGGAGGAGTGGGAGTATTTAGAAGGACACAAGGATCTGTACAAGGAGGTGATGATGGAGGACCAGCAGCCGCTCACATCAGCAGGTAATAGATATGACTATATACACATGAACTTCCATTATTTGTATGTACAGAAGGAATTCAGTCCCTGTCTGTGTTTCCTACAGGTAGATCCAGTAAGAGGACAACACCGGAGAGATGTCCCAGTCCTCTTCTTCCACAGGATGATCAGGTAGATGGAGATATTCCCTATGATGTGTAGACGGGCTGTGAAGTCTTTGTGTCTTTTTCCTTTCTGCTGACATACAATATTTATTTCACAGCTTCAGGGTAAAGATCTGAACAATGTTATGGCGGTAACAATAAAGGAAGATCCCTATGTGAGTGGTGATGAGGAGTGTGAGGAGGACATTCCTATAGGGAACCGCCCAGGTGAGGAGTCACCACTATATAAAGCACAGAAGGGTCACTGATTCTATTCAGACATTGTTTAGACTATTTGTTGTTCCCCGATTCAGGTAAAATACTAATAATACATGAATATAAATGTGATACCGCTATAGGGGGTAATAAATGTAGTATAGAATTGAACGGACAGCAGGAATATGGACTTGATATTGATGTGAACGAGACAAATTTCTTCCTCACCAGCTGTCAGTCCTTGTGAAGGGAAAGAATTCAGGCAGATTCCACCTCAGAGCTCTATGGAAATAAATGGGAGGTGGAAAATCCGGCCTGGCCAGTAAGGAATCTGATGGAGATTCGGGGGCTGATTTGGTAAAGCGGAAAAATTCTTCTTCTGAATTCCTGAAGCAGCTTCTACAAATGTCACTGTGTAAACCTCACCTTAGACCCCAATCACACTATGGAATCCGGACTAGAAGATCTGGTCTGTACATCAGTCACATTTCCCAGCCTGAACTCTGTCCACACACCAGGACTCCCCGTATCTTAGTGATCTATGACGCTAGGAGTCCCTGCTTCCTTGTGACTCCACAGACCCTACTACATACTGTATGGGACAGCAGATCCGCGGTGAGTTCAGGCTGGGAAATCCAGCAGATGTGGTTTGGATTGTATTGTGTGTATGGGGTGTAATACAGTAAGATTTATGGCATCCTACAGTATTATTCTACATAAGTGGCCATATTTAAGCAGCGGTGGATTGTGTTCCTGTGGTTTGGACTATGAGACTTATTTCACTTTGGAATCTTAGAAGAGACGTCCAGATAAGACGATCTATATCAGGACAGGACAACTAGTAATGTAGTCAGAGGCCTGGACTTAGCAGTACAAAATAAGGGCCTTGATGTTCGGTCCTAAATGTGGATTCTGTTGGGATAAGAAAAACTACTCTAGGTGCAGAAATTGTAATGAGATTGTGATGAATGTCCTTTATGTAACATGAGCAAGGTGATCTGTGAATATCACCTTTTATGACTCTTTCCCTATGCTCATTTCACCACAGGAACATCAGGACTCCTCAGGGGATCTAACTAGTGTGGCCAAAAAGACTCCCAATTAAACCGGTGTCATATAAATGATTGTCTATAAGATGATGGTAGTCTCACGTTCCGAGCTGTAGTGGACGGTGAGATATGGAGGCTGAAAGTCACAAGTTCTAAACATTGTTACCCTTCTGCTCATCAGTGTAAGTGCCACCACCCCTTTTCCTTAGTGCCGTGACTGGGTGGGCCCGCTTATTTCATCCACTACCTGCACCTCTACAGTGACCTAGAGCAGTGGTGGTATCTGCCATTGAGACTGTCACTGACATCAGTCTCAGCACAGTAAATACTAATGAAATAGGCCGCGTTACCATTGTCTGATCAGTGGGGAATATACTTATAGGGTTATGTTATTCAATAATAGTAATATCAGTTTTCTTCTTGTCAGATGACTGTACCAGGAGCTCAGAGGGACATCTGACATCTACAGATTATAAAGCAAAGGATCATGGTGTCACACAAGATCCATATGAAGAACATGCCATTACCCCAGATATACCCTCAGCCCTTCAGATGAAAGATCTCTCTTCTAATTCATCACAGTCTGTTAAGCAAAATAAAAGACGCAGAAGGGGTGTTAAACATCAGAGAACTCACACAGGGGAGAAGCCATATTCATGCCCAGAATGTGAGAAGTGTTTTATCTTTAAATCAAAATTAGTTATACATCAAAGAACTCACACAGGGGAGAAACCATATTCATGCCCAGAATGTGAGAAGTGTTTTAGCTTTAAATCAAAATTAGTTACACATCAAAGAACTCACACAGGGGAGAAGCCATACTCATGTTCAGAATGTGCGAAATGTTTTGCTCAGAAATCAGATGTTGTTGTACATCAAAGAACTCACACAGGGGAGAAGCCATATTCATGTTCAGAATGTGCAAAATGTTTTTCGTCTAATTCAGATCTTGTTAAACATCATAGAACTCACACAGGGGAGAAGCCAGTTTCATGCCCAGAATGTGGGAAATGTTTTACTCAGAAATCAGAACTTGTTATACATCTAAGAGTTCACACAGGGGAGAAGCCATATTCATGTTCAGAATGTGCAAAATGTTTTTCCTTCAAATCAAGTCTTGTTACACATCAAAGAACTCACACAGGGGAGAAGCCATATTCATGTTCAGAATGTGCGAAATGTTTTTCTTCTAAATCAGATCTTGTTAAACATCATAGAACTCACACAGGGGAGAAGCCAGTTTTATGCCCAGAATGTGGGAAATGTTTTACTCAGAAATCACAACTTGTTAGACATCAAAGAACTCACACAGGGGAGAAGCCATTTTAATATACATATGAAAGGTATTACCAAAGCATTTTTCTTTCCTGATTGTTTTACCCCCAATTCATATCTTAAATCTTAGAGAGCTCACCTCGGGTTCTTTTGTCTTAAACTCATTGACAATTTGAATAAAATATATGAATTGGAATTACACCTGCATGTTTGGGACAGTCCTTTATTCCTGGCAGGCCCGGGGTTACAAGAGGTATTTTTGTGGTCTCTACTTTTATTTAATTTTTTTTAATTCAAAGTTGATTTTCAACAAAAATAAAAGAACAAGAATGAAACAGGACAAAAGTCATCCCAAGTACAGCATAGTATCTAGGTAACAACAGGATCAAGAACCTCGAGCGGCAGCTTCAGGGTAGAGGGAGAAGAAGGGAAAAGGGGGAAGAGGGACAGAGAAGAGCATAGAGGAAAGAAGGAGAAGAGAGAGAGGAAGGAAGTAGAATGAATATCTTAGTAAGACGATAACCAACTGAAGGAGGAGAGAAGGAAAAAGCAACGTATTAGGAAAAAAGGTGGGGAGGGGGCTGAAATTTAAGTCTGGGCAGAGGCGCAGAAGTTCGTATAGTCCAAGCCTTCTAACGGTAGGAGCAGGACATCTCTGTCTCACAAGGCATAGACATACAAGAGGAATACAGACAGGTAAGGGATCTATAGCTATAGGAATTAGAGATGAGCGAAGTTTTGAACATTTCAATTTGGCTGCTTTTCCAGATTGCCCAAAAAGATTTGATTCTATGCAAATTAATTTAAATTAAAACAGCTATTTCCTTGCTGCAGAGAGCCTGTATAGTGGTGTATATAGTATAGTGGTGTACATAGTGTAGTATATAAAAGTATATATAGTGATGTATACAGTATAGTGTATATATATATAGTGGTGTATATAGTATAGCGTATACATGGTGGTGTATATATAGTGGAGTATATAGTATAGTATATATAATGGTGTAGAACACTGTGCCTTGCAGTACCGCGCATGGGGAGTCTGCTGTGGTAGTGAAACAATACAGTGAGTCAGTATAACACATGACACGCTTCGCTCTTAGAACTGCTGCACACCTCACTTATTTGGCCAGTTACGGGGAAAAAACTGACTAAATAACACAAATGTGAATTCAGCCTTACACGTCAATGTTAGTGCCAGATATAAATAAGCGTGCAGAGGCTCAAGATCCTACTGTAGTGTGATAGAGCGCACTCCTTTGACACCACCATCTGCTGATTCCACACAGATGTCTACAGAACCTGTTCTAGTAAATGCTTAAAGAAGCAGAGCCCCCCCTGACAGAGTGGAGAGGGCGTCATAGTGATATGGTGATATAGTGTTGAGGTAGCGGCAGCATGAGCAGGCCACAGAATGGCAAGGTGATACAATGTGGAGGTAACAGCAGCCGTAGGAGGCCATACAGTGCCCAGTGACAGATTGGAGAGGCAGCAGCCATATGAGGCCATACAGTGACCCAGTGACAAAGTGTGGAAGTGGCGGCAGCGTGAGGAGGCCATACAGTCATCCAGTGGCAGAATGTGGAGTTTGCAACAGCTTTATGAGGCCATACAGTGACCCAATGGCAGAGTGTGTAGATTGCAGCAATGTGAGGAGGCCATACAGTGACTGTTGGAGGTAATCCTCCAATTTGGATTTGTCATCCATTTTGTATAAATAAATAAATATATATATACACTAACAATTACTCTGAGTGTTAGTATTGGAAGCAGCCATTTTCTCGTAGCCTACTGCGCATGCCCGCCAGCCACGAGAAAATGACTGCTTCCAATACTGTGGAAGCGGCCATTTTTCTTGTGGCTGTGGTCATGCATAGACGGCTTGCCCTAGGCCCGAAGCCTAGAAGTTAGAAGACACCACCGGAAAAAGACACGGTAAAGACCTCGTTGCAGAAGAAGATGGAGGCTGCGCTGGATAGCTCTCTGGCAGCATTGGGGATGGCCCCAGTGCTGTTTGAGCGCTGGGATCCGCCCCCAGTGCTGCAAAAGAGCTCATTTGCATACCGAGAAAAAACAGGATTGCAGGCTAACGGCGGCGCGGAGAAGACAAGTAAAGGTAGGAGACTAATAGCTTTTCTAGCTGTTTAAAAGATAGGATCCCTTTAATAGTTTGTTGGTTATTGCTATGTGAGTGGTGACTAGATAAAGTCTGGGAGAACCGATTGGACATCGAATGTATAAAAGATTTACTGTGCTTGTTTGTTTGTCTTCCCTGTTAGTCTTTGCCTTCTCCTCGTGTTTGTACCCCTTCTCTGTACCTCTACTCCATGGTGGATATCTCTATCTCCTCCTTTAATGTTAAGGGCCTTAATGTCCCGGAAAAGCGTTCTCAGGTTCTGTACGATGCACATAAACGGAAAGTGCAGATTCTCTGCTTACAGGAGATGCATTTTGCATCTGACCGTGTCCCTGTGATTAAGAATCGGTACTTCCCGCAATGGTTCCACTGTAGTAGTCTGTTGGGTAATGTCCGTGGAGTGGCCACATTCTTCCATAAAAACTTGCCTGTTAAGATTCTGGATACTAAGTCTGCCGGTTATTCCTGATCTGTGAGATTTATAGCTCAATTTATACTGTTGCCAACATTTATGCCCCTAATTCTGAGCAGGTTCCTTTTCTCCTATCCACCTTGACTGACCTACAGTCTTTCGCCAAGGGTCAACTAATTTTGTGGTGGTTTGTGGTGATCTTAATCTTCCCCTTAACCCCTTACTGGATACCTCAGCGTGCAGATCGCAATTATCCTACGGGGCACTGAACAAGGTGAGGAGACTTCTGAATTCCATGTTGCTGTGTGATGCTTGGCGGATTCTCCACCCACTCGACAGGGATTATTCCTTCTTTTCTCCTCCACACAACTCTTATAGTAGAATTGACTATATTCTCCTCTCGCACAACCTTCTCTCCCTTGTGACCACTGCTAAAATCGATTCTGCCTTCCTTTCTGACCATTCCCCTGTCTTTTGTGCTTTTCGTCCCCCTTCTTCCTCTGGGAGGTGTGCCAACACCTGGAGACTCAACGAATGTCTCCTCCTTGACATCCAGTGCTTAGAGGAATTGTGGCTTTCTATTTCTCACTTCCTCCAGGATCACTCGCGAGATGACACTTCTCCTCCAGTTCGTTGGGAGGCTATGAAGTGTGTACTACATGGAATTTTGATGAAACACGGTGCACGTCTGAAGAGAGAGATGGGTCTTAAATTCTGCTCCCTTCTGGCTGCCCTGGCATCTCTTGAAGCCCAACATAAACAGTCGTTACAGCAATCGACCCTGGCATCCCTGACGGCCACCCGTCAGGAGCTTAGGTCCTTGCTTGAACTTAAACAGCAACGTTTGCAACAGCTTGGTCAGCGCTCCTTTTACGAATGGGGCAATAAGGCGGGGCGTCTCTTGGCGAGGGAGCGTCAAGCGACCTCCCATGTACTGGCCGTCAAGAAGTCCTCCGGGGCCCTTACCCACCTTACTGCTGATATCGCCTCAGCCTTCCAAGAATACTATGCTTTGCTTTACCACCTGCCCCCGCCGGGATCCGTCCATCCGACCCCTCCCGCTAACCTTTCGCTATCACAATACATTGCCTCCACTGCTCTTCCCTCTTTATTACCGAGTTATGTGTCCTTGCTTGAAGCGCCTTTTTTGACTCAGGAGCTGGAGGAGGGCATCTCCTCTCTTCCAGGAGGTAAAAGCCCCGGGCCGGATGGCTATACGGCTCATTTCTTTAAAGCCTTGAAGACGGAGCTGGTCCCTCCATTGTTGGAGGCTTTTAACTCTATCTCCCCAGGCGTGGCGTTCCCCCCATCATTTCTCAGAGCCCATATCACAGTCATCCCTAAGGAAGGTAAGGACCCTACGCTCTGCTCTAGCTATAGACCTATCTCGCTCCTTAATACGGATGCCAAGTTGTATGCTAAACTGATCGCAAACCGTCTGTGCCCGCACATGGGGGACCTTGTTCATCCTGATCAGGTGGGGTTCATTCCCTGTAGGGAGGCCCGTGATAACACCCTGAAGGCTTTCTCTGCGATCCATCATGCTCAGAGGTCAAAGACTCCCATGTTGTTGCTCTCCCTGGATGCAGAGAAGGCCTTTGACAGGGTGGATTGGAATTTTCTGGAGGCCACTTTATCCCAGATTGGTCTTGGTCCTGCTATGCTTACTCGCATTCAGGCACTTTACAACTCCCCTATGGCGTAGGTCAGAGTTAACGGCACCCTCTCCTCCCCTTTCACTATTCGCAATGGTACGCGACAGGGCTGCTCCCTTTCCCCACTTTTGTATGCTTTAGTCATGGAGCATCTTCTGGTAGCCATCAGAAATGATCCTGACATCCAAGGTCTGAGAGCTCGGGACATGCTCCTTAAGGTCTTTGCGTTCGCAGACGATGTCCTCCTTTTTGTGACCCAGCCTCTTACCTCACTCCCCTCACTCCTTCAGGAAATCAGCGTTTATAGTTTTTATAGCAATTATAAGCTTAACCTGTCCAAAAGCTCCGCTCTTGATGTCTCCTTGCCGGCGTTGATTCTCGGTTCCTTGCGCTCTTCTTTTCCATTCTCATGGTCGCATGGTTCCATCAAGTATCTTGGTGTGCAACTGCCTTCCAATCTGGCTGATATATACTCACTAAGCTTCATGCCAATTTTACGCTCCCTTCGTGCTGATCTGGAGTGCTGGGATACCAAGGGTCTTTCGTGGCTGGGACGCATCAATCTCTTGAAAATGAATGCTCTTCCCCGATTACTGTATCTGTTTCAGACTGTTCCTTGCCTTCTTCCATCGCGCTTCTTCTCTGTTTTGGGGCAGGCCTTCAATAAGTTTATTTGGGGTTCGAAGCCTTCGCGCATTGCTCGGGCGACGTTGTCTCGGTCAAAACGGAGTGGCGGCCTGGCAGTCCCGGACTGCGCAAAATATTATCTGGCTGCAGTTGCGACATGTATCCTCGACTGGCACCACGCCTCCCGTTCTAAACTTTGGGTCGCCCTGGAGGGCTCTCTGAGCCCCCTCCCTCTTACTGCCCTCCCCTGGCTGCACAAAAAATACTGGACGGAGGATAGATTCTTCCCTCTCCCTTTCGTATCTCGCCAAACGCTCGGGGTGTGCCGTATGTATGGGGACATGAGGAGGCTGTTTAGAAATGACGGACCGCTGACCCCGATATCTGGTAATCCAGACTTCCCTGCTGCACTTGACTGCCCCTTCCTGGGTCACTCGGTTGACGATCCGGTCCTCCGTTTTCGGCATGTCACCTCATCCTCCTCGCTCCTCCCACGTGCGGATCTGTTGGCCCGTTCTCTGTGTCCCGATTCTGTCTCCTCGTGTTGGCATCTTTCCCAGTTCTCCCATTTCTATTCTTCTTTGAAACGTTCTAATGATCTTCACAGGCCTCTACTTCCTCTTGAACGTCTCTGCCTGTCCTCGTCCCCTCCTGTCCACACCATTTCTCTCCTGTATGAGGTGTTGCTGGGTGATTCTGAAGCTCCTCTCCCGGCCTTTGTGGGGAGTTGGGAGAGGGAGTTAGGGGTTTCGTTCCCGCTGGGTGTGTGGTCATCGGCCTTCACTGCATGTCATAAATTCTCAATATCCTGCAGAGCTCAGGAGACGAACTATAAAATCCTCTCCAGATGGTACAGAGTTCCGGTTCTCCTCCATGCTATTTATCCCTCCACATCCGATAGGTGCTGGAGATGTCTATCTGCTCAAGGCACGATGACCCACATTTGGTGGGGATGCCCCCTCCTGCGCCCTTTCTGGAATGGGGTTAGGCGGGTTATTCACCAGGTTACAGGGATAGATCTAAAGGATGATCCCGCTCCTCTTCTCCTCTCCTTGTTCACGTGCAAATTTAGAAAGTCGGTCCGCAGGCTCTTGGGGTTCATGCTGGTAGCTGCCAGCTCTGTTATCCCCAGACTCTGGAAGTCTCAGACCCCTCCCACACTCCTTTCTTGGCTGAAGGAATTCCTGCATCTACGCACTATGGAAAATTTAATGGCCCAGCTTTGCCCTGACGAAAGGCATCATCGTCAGACTTGGCTGCTCTGGGACTACTTCTATTATTCCGCCGATTTCCGATCCCTCTTTCCCTCTGTACCCCTGTGAGAATGTTGATTGTTTGTGTCCTTGAGTCTTGTTTACCTGTTTCTTTGCATTTGATTGCTACTGTTGCTTGACAATTTTTTTGTTTATGCTTTTGTATATTTTGTCTCTGCTGCGTCAGAGTCTATGCATATATATATATATATATATATATATATATATATATTTATACTGTATATATACATACAGTGTTGGCCAAAAGTATTGGCACCCCTGCAATTTTGTCAGATAATACTCATTTACTTCCAGAAAATGATTGCAATCACAAATTCTTTGGTATTTTCTTCATTTAATTTGTCTTCAATGGAAAACCACAAAAAGAATTGTCAAAAAGCCAAATTGGATATAATTCCACAGCAAACATAAAAAAAGGGGTGGACAAAAGTATTGGCACTGTTT
Source organism: Leptodactylus fuscus (assembly GCF_031893055.1). NCBI lineage: Eukaryota > Metazoa > Chordata > Amphibia > Anura > Leptodactylidae > Leptodactylus > Leptodactylus fuscus. Next base: position 10,594,633 of record NC_134265.1, read on the forward strand.
GAAAAATCATGTGATGCTTCTCTAATTCGTGTAATTAACAGCACCTGTTACTTACCTGAGGCACCTAACAGGTGGTGGCAATAACTAAATCACACTTGCAGCCAGTTGAAATGGATTAAAGTCGACTCAACCTCTGTCCTGTGTCCTTGTGTGACCACATTGAGCATGGAGAAAAGAAAGAAGACCAAGAACTGTCTGAGGACTTGAGAAGCAAAATTGTGAGGAAGCATGAGCAATCTGAAGGCTACAAGTCCATCTTCAAAGACCTGAATGTTCCTCTGTCTACTGTGCGCAGTGTCATCAAGTAGTATAAAGCCCATGGCACTGCGGCTAACCTCTCTAGATGTGGACGGAAAAGAAAAATTGACGAGAGATTTCAACTCAAGATTGTGTGGATGGTGGATAAAGAACCTCGACTAACATCCAAACAAGTTCAAGCTGCTCTGCAGTCTGAGGGTACAACAGTGTCACCCCGTACTATCCGTCAGCGTCTGAATGAGAAGGGACTGGGTAGGAGACCCAGGAAGACCCCACTTCTTACCATAAAAAAGCCAGGCTGGAGTTTGCCAAAACCTACCTGAGAAAGCCAAAAACTTTCTGGAAGAGTGTTCTCTGGTCAGATGAGACAAAAGTAGGAAAAGGCCTCAACATAGAGTTTACAGGGAAAAAAGAGGCTTTCAAAGAAAAGAAGACGGTCCCTACAGTCAAACATGGCGGAGGGTCCCTGATGGTTTGGGGTTGCTTTGCTGCCTCTGGCACTGGACTACTTGACCTTGTGCATTGCATAACGAAGTCTGAAGACGACCAACACATTGTGCAGCATAATGTAGGGCCCAGTGTGAGAAAGCTGGGTCTCCCTCAGAGGTCATGTTTGGAGAAGGCCCCCTTCAAATCTCAGGGACCTGGAGCAGTTTGCCAAAGAAGAATGGTCTAAAATTCCAGCAGAGCCTTGTAAGAAACTCATTGCTGGTTACCGGAAGTGGTTGTTCGCAGTTATTTTGTCTAAAGGTTGTGCTACCAAGTATTAGGCTGAGGGTGCCAATACTTTTGTCCGGCCCATTTTTGGAGTTTTGTGTAAAATGATCAATGATTTGACTTTTTTTTTTCATTCTCTTTTGTGTTTTTTCATTGCAAGCAAAATAAATGAAGATATTAATACCAAAGAGTTTGTGCTTGTAATCATTTTCTGGAAGAAAAGGAGTATTATCTTACAGAATTGCAGGGGTGCCAATACTTTTGGCCAACACCATACATGTGCATTAATATTTTTGGGGGTAAGAAGGTGGTTCACTAGGAAGGTCCTCTGTATATATATACATATATACAGTCCTATGAAAAAGTTTGGGCACCCCTATTAATTTTAATCATTTTTAGTTCTAAATATTTTGGTCTTTGCAGCAGCCATTTCAGTTTGATATATCTAATAACTGATGGACACAGTAATATTTCAGGATTGAAATGAGGTTTATTGTACTAACAGAAAATGTGCAATATGCATTAAACCAAAATTTGACCGGTGCAAAAGTATGGGCACCTCAACAGAAAAGTGACATTAATATTTAGTAGATCCTCCTTTTGCAGAGATAACAGCCTCTAGTCGCTTCCTGTAGCTTTTAATCAGTTCCTGGATCCTGGATGAAGGTATTTTGGACCATTCCTCTTTACAAAACAATTCAAGTTCAGTTAAGTTTGATGGTCACCGAGCATGGACAGCCCGCTCTCAAATGATCTGAAAACAAAGATTGTTCAACATAGTTGTTCATGGGCAGAATACAAAAAGTTGTCTCAGAGATTTAACCTGTCAGTTTCCACTGTGAGGAACATAGTAAGGAAATGAAAGACCACAGGGACAGTTCTTGTTAAGCCCAGAAGTGGCAGGCCAAGAAAAATATCAGAAAGGCAGAGAAGAAGAATGGTGAGAACAGTCAAGGACAATCCACAGACCACCTCCAAAGAGCTGCAGCATCATCTTGCTGCAGATGGTGTCACTGTGCATCGGTCAACAATACAGCACACTTTGCACAAGGAGAAGCTGTATGGGAGATTGATGAGAAAGAAGCTGTTTCTGCAACCACACCACAAACAGAGCCCCCTTAGGTATGTAAAAGCACATTTGGACAAGCCTGTGGACTGTTGAAACAAAGACTGAGTTGTTTGGTCATACAAAAAGGCGTTATGCATGGCGTCGGAAAAAAAAACAGCATTCCAAGAAAAACACTTGCTACCCACTGTAAAATTTGGTGGAGGTTCCATCATGCTTTGGGGCTGTGTGGCCAATGCCGGCACCGGGTATCTTGTTAAAGTTGAGGGTCGCATGGATTCCACTCAGTATCAGCAGATTCTTGAGAATATTGTTCAAGAATCAGTGATGAAGTTGAAGTTACGCCGGGGATGGATATTTCAGCAAGACAATGATCCAAAACACCGCTCCAAATCGACTCAGGCATTCATGCAGAGGAACAATTACAATGTTCTGGAATGGCAATCCCAGTCCCCAGACCTGAATATCATTGAACATCTGTGGGATGATTTGAAGCGGGCTGTCCATGCTCGGCGACCATCTAACTTAACTGAACTTGAATTGTTTGTCCAAAATACCTTTATCCAGGATCCAGGAACTGATTAAAAGCTACAGGAAGCGACTAGAGGCTGTTATCTTTGCAAAAGGAGGATCTACTAAATATTAATGTCACTTTTCTGTTGAGGTGCCCATACTTTTGCACTGGTCAAATTTTGGTTTAATGCATATTGCACATTTTCTGTTAGTACAATAAACCTCATTTCAATCCTGAAATATTACTGTGTCCATCAGTTATTAGATATATCAAACTGAAATGGCTGTTGCAAATACCAAAATATTTAGAACTAAAAATTAAGATTAATAGGGGTGCCCAAACTTTTTCATAGGACTGTATATATATATATATATATATATATATATATATATACATACCACGGTAGCTTGCACCTGTTCATATTGGGAGGTGCTGTCTGAATTTTCTTTATATATATATATATATATATATATATATATATATATATATATTGTGGGGAATCGCTGAGGTAGATGCTTGTAGCAGTGCAGGAAACAGGGACACAGACACTGGATTGCACACAAGTTCAGGCTTTATTCACATGTAACGTGCATACACTGCTTTTGCGAAGCCACGGGATAAACAAAACAAACTCCTTCTTGGGTGAGAAACTAATTTAAATGTAAGGAAACTTTTCCCTGACTATACAGGAGACTGGCTACCAGTCTCCCACCTTGCTAACAACAACGGGTGGCACAGTACCTGCTTTGGAGGTCCGGTCTGGACAGTTCAACTCTGTCAGTGTGGTGCTACACTGCTAGTCTTCACACTCAAACTGTTATTAGGGCCTGATTAGTCAGCTGACCTCCCTGGTGTGAGTCTCACCACACACCCCTTAGGTGCCTGGCTGAAATATACTTGTCTTCCCAGACTACACCCTTCACTCTCTCACAATATATATATATATATATCTCTCTATATTATAAAAGTTAATTCTGGTCTGTCTGTCTGTTCTCTATGCGCATCCAAACGACGGGACCGATCTTCACCAAAATTGGCACACAGATAGTTCAAGTGTCCGGGAAAGTTTAAGACAAGAATCCAACTCACTCGGATGTACCGTTCCAGAGATACAGCTTTCTCAACAACCTGACCCCCCATTAGCCAAAACAAACCTGCAAGTCTTTCACTCATATTCCAACTGCAATACACACGGTCATTCCACATGTACGATCCAACACTGATATACAAACTGAGATACACACATCAGAGGATTAGATACACAGATCAACACACAGTATCAGTTGTCAGAGGATTAGATATGCGTGTCTGCACACAGTTCCACACGCCACATGATTAAATATGCGCATCTGCACATACAGTGGGGCAAAAAAGTATTTAGTCAGTCACCAATAGTGCAAGTTCCACCACTTAAAAAGATGAGAGGCGTCTGTAATTTACATCATAGGTAGACCTCAACTATGAGAGACAAAATGAGAAAACAAATCCAGAAAATCACATTGTCTGATTTTGTAAGAATTGATTTGCAAATTATGGTGGAAAATAAGTATTTGGTCACCAACAAACAATCAAGATTTCTGGCTCTCACAGACCTGTAACTTCTTCTTTAAGAGTCTCCTCTTTCCTCCACTCATTACCTGTAGTAATGGCACCTTGTTATCAGTATAAAAAGACACCTGTGCACACCCTCAAACAGTCAGACTCCAAACTCCACTATGGTGAAGACCAAAGAGCTGTCAAAGGACACAAGCCGAAAGATTAGATACACACATCTGCACACAGTTCCACACACCAGAGGATTAGATAAGCATGTCTGCTCAAAATACCGCACGCTGAAGGATTAGATACACAGTTCAGCGCACATTATCACATGCCAGAGCATTAAATATGCGCGTCTGCACAAATTACCACATGGCTAAAGATTAGATAGGTGCGTCTGCACACAGTTCCACATGCCAGAGGACATCTAATACCTACAGATTATAATGCAGAGGATCATGGTATCACACAAGATCCACATGAAGAACATGCCATTACCCCAGATATACCCTCAGCCCTTCAGAAGAAAGATCTCTCTTCTAATTCATCACAGTCTGTAAAGCAAAATAAAAGACACAGAAGAGGTGTTATACATCAGAGAACTCACACAGGGGAGAAGCCATATTCATGTTCAGAATGTGCGAAATGTTTTGCCTTTAAATCAAGTCTTGTTAGACATCAAAAAACTCACACAGGGGAGAAGCCATATTCATGTTTAGAATGTGGGAAATGTTTTGGTCAGAAATCACATCTTTTTGCACATCAAGGAACTCACACAGGGGAGAAGCCATATTCCTGTTCAGAATGTGGGAAATGTTTTACCTTTAAATCGAGTCTTGTTAAACATCAAAGAACTCACACAAGAGAAAGGCCATTTTTATGCCATGAATGTGAGAAATGTTTTTCTGATAAATCAGATCTTGTTAAACATCAAAATACTCATAAAGGAGTGAAGCCATATTCATGTTCCGAATGTGCGAAATGTCTTACCTTTAGATCGAGTCTTGTTAGGCATAAAAAAAACTCATACAATGGGGAAGCCATTTAAATATAGACATGAAAAGTATATGAATAACGAAAAGTCATCTCCAACTGCACATGTAAGAAGTCACACAGGAAAAAAAGCATTTTTCTTTCCTGACTGTTTTACCCCCAATTCATATCTTAAATCTTAGAGAGCTCTCCTCGGGTTCTTTTGTCTTAAACTCCTTGTCAATTTGAATAAAATATTTGAATTGGAATTACACCTGCATGTTTGTGACAGTCCTTTATTCCTGGCAGGCCCGGGGTGACGAGAGGTTTTTTTATGGCCTCTACTTTTATTATTATTTTTTTTATTCAAAGTTTTGATTTTCAACAAAAATAAAATAATAAGCATGAAACAGGACGGTACAAAAGTTATACCGCAAACTTATGTCTGCTCTTATCAAAAAGTCCAAATTGAAATGTTTTATTAACACAGAGCCAGAATTTTTTGAGTTCCCTTAAACTACCTCTCCCTTCTGATGAGAAAAAACTCTCCCTTACCTCTCCAGTCACACTAGAGGAAAGCACTAAAGTGATGAATAGCTTCTCCAAAGGCAAAATCCCGGGCCCTGATGGTCTCCCACAGTCATATTACAAAAACTTTCAAAGATATTTTGTTACCCAATCTTACTACTTCCTGCGATGCAATTTTTGAAGGCTCCCCTCTCCCTAAACAGGCTCTAGACCAGTGGTTCTTAACCTTGTTTGAGGTACCGAACCCACCAGTTTCATAGGCACATTCATCGAACCCTTCTTTAGTGATAAATCAAATATGATTTTTTTCTAAATTCAAGACATAGGTATATATTTTTTTTACTGGTACACAAAATGAACCGTGTATATGGCCCGGTTAAGAACCACTGCTCTAGAAGCACACATCACCCTCATCCCTAAAGAGGGCATAGACCGTTCTTCATGTGTAAGCTATAGACCTATATCGTTATTAAATGTAGATCTTAAAATATAGGCAAGGGTTCTGGCTTCTAGACCAAGCTGGTTTTATCAAAGGCAGAGAAGGGTGAGACAACTCCACCAAACTTCTCCACGTTATCACACATGCAAGACGCACCAGGACGCTGCTAGTTCACCTGGGCGTTGATGCAGAAAAAGCCTTTGATAGGGTAGACTGGTCGTACATGAGAAAAACCTTATCGGCCTTCCAAATCCCACTGGCCTTTTCTACAGCTATCTTCTCACTCTACTCAGACCCTTACGCGAAATTGAGAATAAATGGCACCCTCTCCCCTAGTTTTCCGATACATAATGGCACACGACATTAGTCTTAGAAACCCTCCTCTGTACAGTACGACATCATCCAGACATTGCAGGCTATCGTGCAGCAGAGCTGGCCATATCATATACAGCCTTCGCAGATAATGTCCTATTCCTGTTGACTGATCCCCTCACAGGTCTCCCAGCACTTACAGAGTTGCTTACTACCTGTGGGAAAATATCAGGATATAAAGTCAATTTCTCTAAATCCGAAATTTTGAATGTCTCTCTTCTGAACTCACAGGCTGACCAGATAAAACCACGTTCTCCTTTTATCTGGACATGTGACTCTGTAAATTATTTAGGAATCTGATTGACAGCTGATCCGACTCAACTATACCCTATATACAGCAAACCTTTTAGAGACCGAGTGCCCAAACTGCAACCCAAAACTCACTAAATTATTACAAAGTGCCAACACATCAATTTAACCTTAATACTGTGTGGATCCACAAGTGCGGACAATAACGGACCTGCAAAATACAGTGAATGGGGCTTTACAGAGCTTTCAATTATAGAAAAAAATTTGTACCGCATTTGGTATAATTTTGAACAATTAATGTTCATTATTTACATCACACAGATCTTTTATAGTGACCATGCAATGTTATTATGACCTATAATAATATCACATGTCTGCTATAAAACCGATACTGTGTGATATAATGAAGGGCCCCCATCTGCTTCACAGTGGACCACACAGAGTACAATCTGCTCCACAGTGGCCCCCACACAGTTCAATCTGCTCCACAGTATCACCCACACAGTACGTTTTGCTCCACAGTGACCTCCACACAGTATGATCTGTGCCATAGATGGTTGCCCACAGAGAGGGCTCTGAGTGCCACCTCTAGCACCCGTGCCATAGGTTCGCCATCACTGCTATATATTATGCTTCCTATACACTTACCTCGAGTCTTCTTCAAATGGACGCAATCTCTATTCTCCAGGTTTTTATGGAGGGGTAAAAGACCTAGACTCTCACTCTCCCTTCTCCTCAGAAGAAAGTCGGATGGTGAAATTGGCCTACCTGATGTTCAACTGTACTATAAGGCTATACAGCTCTCTTATTGGATCAACCTGTTGGGCCTGGGAGAATCACGGACTACATGATCTCTACTTCACGACCTTTGGACCAGAAATTTTGACCTGGTTATGGCTGTATGGCTTCAAAGGCCACTCACCGAGACACCTAGACCAGCTTGTCCTTGGAGATGTGAAGTGTGGAGGGATCTCAGAGAACCATTAGCACCTTACCCTCCCCTTCTACTACCTATACAATTACTGCCCACCCTTATATCAGAGTCTACCCTTGCCTCTTACACGGAGAAAATCTTGACCACTGAGAGGTAGTTTCCTCTTTTCTCCATCAAGCGTGCTTCCGTATACTTACAATCTCTAACACGCGATCATGTACCTGTCTAGAGACTAAGTATGTGTTTTTGGAGATCTATATGTGTGATATGATGTTATTTGACCTTTTAGAGTTTATATTGAGTATAAAGGGTGTATTGGCTTTGTGCGACAACACACATAATACTAATAGATGTGTATGCTATCAATGTATCTAATATAACATGGTGGAATGTATGTGTATTGTTATGCACACATTAGAATATAAGTTTAACCTATGGACAAAGGTTTCCTTGGATGCATAAATCGACGTGTATGTATATTTTACGATATTTACATTTGACATATTTTAGATCTATATATGTACAGGTATCGGTGAAGTTTGTTCTGTGATATTTTTATGTATAACTATACCGGTCTAGTTTGAAAGATAACTTTAAGATTGACCCGATAGGGTTAATTCTTGTAGGAGGGGTTGATCAATCTAGGTGTGTTTTATAAGAGTTGAGAAGAGGTTAGTTTGGTATGTCATGAGGACGGAACACGTTTTGTTCTGAAATGCGTAGCCTTGCTATATCGCTATGTTATTGACCAATTCCTGATGGTTACTGTGTAACTGTTTTATTGGATGAAACAATAAAAGTAAAATTTTATTGAACATCGCCTGGTGACGCTGGATTTTACCATTCCTCACTGTGACAGTGGCGTGTTTGAAGGCAGAAGGGAAGGATCTGTTGGTTTGGGATAGGTTGAAGAGGTGGGTTAGGGCCGGAGTGATGACTTCAGTGAGTTTGGGGATGAGATGTAACTGGATCCGGTCAAGCGCGCAGGAGATGAGGTGGGATTTAGAGATTAGGGTGGAGAGATTTTCATCAGTGATAGTGGGGAAACAGGTCAGGGATGGGGAGCAGCGAGTAGTTGGGTGGAGGGGTTGTTGGGGGTGTAGGGCGAGACTGTCTCTGATGGTTTCAATATTAGTTTTGAAATAAGAGGCAAAGTCTTCAGCTGAGATAAGTGATGTCAGAGGGGGGACAGGATGACAGAGGAGGGAGATGAAGATAGTGAATAGCTGTTTTGGGCTGCAGGATAGAGCAGAAATGAGTGTGGTGAAGTAGACCTGCTTCGCAGAGGTGAGTGTGTTCTTGAATACGAGAAGTGCCTCTTTATACCTGAGGAAGTCCTCCTGGGAGTGGCTTTTCTTCCAGAGGCGCTCTGCAACCCGTGAGGCACGTCTCAGTTTTTTATTCAGGTCAGTGTGCCAGGGTTGCCTATTGATCAGTTGGGCTCTGGTGTTTTTGAGGGAGGCTACAGAGTCAAGGGCTGAGGTAATGGTGGTATTATGGAAGACAGCAGTGGCATCTGCATCCTGGAGTGAGGATTTGTCAGCGAGTGGTAGGAGAGAGTCTGAGAGCATGTGGATGTCAAGGTGGTTAAGGATCGGGACCACACGGTGGCTCAGTGGTTAGCACTGCAGCTTTGCAGTGATGGAGTCCTGGGTTCAAATCCTGCCAAGAGTAAAAAAAAAAAAAAAAAACATCTGCAAGTTGTTTGTATGTTCTCCCCGTGTTTGCGTGGATTTCCATCCCATATTCTAAAGACAAACTGATAGGGAAAAATCTACATAAAAAAAAGGAGGTTAAGGTTCCTACAGGGGAGTGTTGATTTAGGGGTTGGGGGGTCTATTACAGAGGATAGGGCAGAGAATGTCATCAGGTTGTGGTCAGAGAGTGTAGATGGAAAGTTAGAGAGGCTGCATATAGAGCAGAGGCGGGTGAATATGAGGTCTAGCGTGTGCCTTTTTATGTGGGTGGCAGAGGAGGACGATTGAGACCAAAGGAGGCGGTGAGGGACAGGAGACTGGAAGTGGGGTGGGGGTCTGTATCAATGGAGATGTTGAAATTACCCATGATGGTGGTGGGGTTGTCTGTGGATAGGAAGTGTGTGAGCCAGGTGATGAAATAGTCAATGAAGGTAGTGGTAGGTCTTGGCGGTGGATATATGACGGTCAGTTGAAGGGTGAGTAGATACGGACACGGTGCACTTCAAAGGAGGAGTAGGTGAGGGCAGGTCACGGTGTGATTGGGGCGAAAGAGCAATTGTCTGACAGGAGGACACCTACACCTACACCAGGTTTATTGTTGGGGCAGAGAGTGTGTGAGAATTATAGACCTCCATAGGAGAGGGCAGCAGGGGAGGCAGTGTCTGAGGAGGTGGGCCATGTTTCTGTGATACAGAGAAATGTAAATTTATTAGAAGTGAAGAGGTCGTGGATGTAGTCGAGTTTATTGCGTGTGGAGCTAGTGTTTCATAGTGCACCGGAGAGGACAGGGGGAGGGCTAGAAGCGGGTAAGATAGGTTTAAGATTTAGGGGGCTCAGTGTGCTGACGCCGGATGTGGGGAAAGAGCCGACAGTAGAGAGTTGCTGGGGTGGTCCAGGATTAGGAGATGTCACCAGAAGTAAGGAGTAACAGGGAGAGGAACAGCAGGTGTAGGTAGGAGATGGGATGTTTGGTGAGGGGGGGGGGGGGGGTTGTGTGTCTGGGGTGAAAATCCTGCAGGTCTGTGGTAGCTGTGCAGAGAAAGACAGATGGTGGTGTAGCAGAGATGGAGAGATGAGGATTTTGTTACTGACAAGGCTGGAAAGAATAGTATAGGAAGAACCATAGTGACTGTAGTGAGGAGCATTTCTGTTACACAATAGATAGGTTTGTAGTAGTTGGTTTGTGTTACTTTCTATTCCCTTCTGGTCCAATTCTGGATGAATTCTGATCAGCACACTTAGATGCCACACGTGGATTGCACCTAAGAACTTAGATTTATACAAAGTAATGTTTGTAAAATGACCATCAGGTGTGAATAGGGGTGTGGATACACGCAGATAGAACTAGTTTTATTATTGTATTTTATTTTTTTAATTATTTTATTCAACTTTTCTATTAATGTAAAAATATAATTAAAAAAAAATGTGTCCCCCATAAGGTCATAATAAACCTCTGGGGACATCTCATCACCTTTTTTTTTGTATTGGAAACTGATTTCCCTGTAAAAGGGGCTGGTACATTTAGCCCCAGTTACAGGAGGAATACAGTCTGCACACTGTTTTAAGACTAATAGAGCTGATCTCAGTCCTGTAGGACCCAGCAACTCTTGTAACACACTGATCCCGATGCATCACGTGACCGCCAGGTCAGAGGGCATTCGCGTTTGTATAGACAGCAATGGAGAAGGCAGGAAAGGTAATAAACCTTCCCTGCCTTCTCTCTGTAGTTACATCCAGCTCCCAGTTTCAGCAGCTCCACTATTTCATACAGCTACTAAGTTTTGCTTGGACGTACCGATACATCCTTGCAGAATAAGGCAACCACCTTCCAGACGTATATACTCAATTGGTGGTCCGGAAGTGGTTAAGAGGGGGGAATCTCTCAAAGCAGTATATAGCAGTTTAGATGGATATGGGGAAGATTTTAGAATAGTATAAGATAAATGTGAGTGCATCTCATATTATAATTGAACTTTATTTTTTGTACACGAAGGGCTGTGTTTTACTCCTATCCCTTTCCTGCATTGCCTAGATAAGATAAACCTATGGCTACGATTAAGGCGCCTGGTCCGGACAGATTACCTCTCTTCTATTACAATTACTTGGCCCAGACCTTGGTCCCCATCTCTTAAAAGGTGTTCAACTCCCTGAAATCAAGTTACTGATACCTCTCATGATTTGGGTCCTGCTCTGTTTTTCTTCCATCATTACTAGTCTCCAGTGCGCACTTAGGGTCCAGTCACATGGAGCTTTGTGGCACTGATTTGGCCACAAAACTCATGTAAAAAAAAGCAGCACTGTAAAACTGAATCCCATCGAGTTCAATGGGTTCCGTCTTTCGTGCGCTACCCATTGAACTCCATGGGAGGCTTTTTTTACCTATTGCTTTCAAAGTGTTAACGCATGTACGCTTAACACATTGAAAGCAATAGGTAAAGAAGTCTCCCATTGAGTTCAATGGGTAGCGCGCATAAGACGGAACCCATTGAACTCGATGGGATTCAGTTTTACAGCGCTGCTTTTTTTACACGAGTTTTGTGGCCAAATCAGTGTGAATGGACCCTTATACTGTTCTATGCTTTGATTTTTGGTCTTCGTGGCCTGGGACTGTATTCTGCAATTCTTGAAATGAGTGGAGGCTTCTCCTCTCTTCCACTGGATTCTGAAGGTCAATAAGCTTAGGAACATCGAGAACCTCACTTCCTTCCTGCACGACACTGTTGAAATGTTCAATAAAACCTAGTACTACTGGTTGGAGTTCCAACGTACTAGAGAGTCACAGACGTTAGATTTCACAAACTTTTGTACCGTCCTGTTTCATCCTTGTTCTTTTATCTTTGTTGAAAATCAAAACCTTGAATTAAATAAAAAAATAAAATAAAAGTAGAGGCCACAAAAATACCTTGTCACCCTCAAGGACTGTCTCAAACATGCAGGTGTAATTCCAATTCAAATATTTTATTCAAATTGTCACCGAGTTTAAGACAAAAGAACCCGAGGTGAGCTCTCTAAGATTTAAGATATGAATTAGGGGTAAAACAATCAGGAAAGAAAAATGCTTTTTTTTCTGTGTAAGTTCTTAGATGTGCAGTTGGAGATGACTTTTGTTTAATCATACTTTTCCTGTGTATATTAAAATGGCTTCTCCCCCGTGTGAGTTCTTTGATGTAGAACAAGATTTGATTTATTGTTAAAGCATTTCCCACATTCTGGGCACCAAGATGGTTTCTCCTTTGTGTGAGTTCTTTGATGTCCAACAAGATTTGATTTATAGGTAAAGCATTTCCCACATTCTGAACATGAAAATGGCCTTTCCCCTGTGTGAGTTCTTTGATGTGCAACTAATTTTGATTTATAGGTAAAGCATTTCTCACAATCTGAACAGGAAAATGGCTTCTCTCCTGTGTGAGTTCTTTGATGTTCAACAAGTTTTGATTTAGAGCTAAAACATTTCCCACATTCTGGGCATGAATATGGCTTCTCTCCTGTGTGAGTTTTTTGATGTTCAACAAGATTTGATTTATAGGTAAAGCATTTCCCACATTCTGAACATGAAAATGGCTTCTCCCCTGTGTGAGTTATTTGGTGTTTAACAAGATTTGATTTCTTACTAAAACATTTCTCACATTCTGGGCATGAATATGGCTTCTCTCCTGTGTGAGTTCTTTCATGTTCAACAAGATTTGATTTATAGGTAAAGCATTTCCCACATTCTGAACATGAAAATGGCTTCTCTCTTGTGTGAGTTCTTTCATGTTCAACAAGATTTGATTTATAGGTAAAGCATTTCCCACATTCTGAACATGAAAATGGCTTCTCCCCTGTGTGAGTTCTTTGATGTCTAACAAGATCTGATATCTGAACAAAACATTTCCCACATTTTGCGCATGGATATGGCTTCTCCCCTGTGTGAATTCTCTGATGTACAACACCCTTTCTATATCTTTTATTTTGCTTAACAGGCTGAGATGAATTAGAAGAGAGATCTTTCTTCTTAAGGGCTGAGGGTATATCTGGGGTATTGACATGTTCTTCATATGGATCTTGTGTGATACCAAAAACCTCTGCATCATAACCTGTAGATATCAGATGTCCCTCTGAGTTCCTGGTATAGTCATCTGACAAGAAGAAAACTGATGTTACTATTATTAAATAACATAACCTTATAAGTATATTCCCCACTGAGCAAACAACAGTAACGCGGCCTATTTCATTAGTATTTACTGTGCTGAGACTGATGTCAGTGACAGTCTCATTGGCAGATACCACCGTTGCTCTAGGTCACTGTAGAGGTGCTGGTAGTGGATGAAATAAGCGGGCTCACCTAGTCACAGCACTAAGGAAAAGGGGTGGTGGCACTTACACTGATGAGCAGAAGGGTAACAATGTTTAGAACTTGTGACTTTGAACCTCCATATCTCACCGTCCACTACAGCTCGGAACATGAGACTACCATCATCTTATAGACAATCATCTTGGCTATCTCATACATAAATTGGACTTGCAACTATTTAGTATATGATTGGTTATGCAGATTCTTTTCATGTAACTTCATTATTACTGTTTTGCTCTTAAAAATTTAAATTTTCATTATTTTGTAAATCTACCTTTGGCTTTCAACACAGATTCAAGCATGTCTCAAGTGAAATCAGATCCCAGATCTCTTCTACATGTTCCCAGTGTTGGTGCATACTGGTCGACTGACTTGGGTACGAATACAGCTTTTCCTTCAACTCTACCCACAAGTGTTTGATTGGGTTGAAGTCTGGGGACTGTGGGGGCCAATTCAAAAACTGGAGTTAGACTTATCGGTAACTTTGTTTCCATGAGTTCACCATGACAGCTACACAAGCAGGTTGACTTCTCACCCTCTGTAGGAACAGCTACTGAGAGACTCGTTAAATACACCACTCCCATCACCATACACCAGTGTTTACCAAATTACAGAGGAAAGGTGAATTAAAATATAAACTACAGTATGCTGTCTCACATATAAATATTTAAGTAGCGAGGGTAATTAGACACTATCATGGTGAACTCATGGAAACAGTTACTGGTAAGTCTAACTCCGGTTGTCCATGACCGCTACGCAAGGAGATATACCAAATTAAAGACTCCTAGGGCGGGATTACCGCCAAAAGGACCTTACGTCCAAAGGCTAAATCACTTACAGAACCTAAATCTAACTTGTAGTGCTTCGCAAAGGTCAGCGAACTAGCCCAAGTGGCAGCCTTGCATATCTGCTCTAGGGAAGCTCCCCGTCTCTCAGCCCAAGAGGAGGAAGTTGCCCTAGTAGAGTGAGCCTTGATGTTCCCTGACTCTGGTAGATTCCTTAAACGGTAAGCCTGCTGGATTGTTGCCTTAATCCACCTTGCAATGGTAGTTTTAGAAGCCTTATGCCCCTTATTTCTACCTCCAAATTTAATCCATAAATTGTCATCCTTCCTCCTGGACGAGGTAGACTTCAAGTAGGCGACCACTGCCCCTCTGACATTTAGAGCCTGCCACTCCTTTTCTATTGGAGAGGAGGGATTTGACAAAAAGGAAAAGAGAACAATGTCCTTCTCTCTGTGGAATTCAGACACTACTTTAAGCATAAAATTTGGGCCTAGCCTTAAAACAATCCTGTCACTCGTGATTCTAAAATAAGGTTCCCTAATAGAGAGGGCCTGAATCTCTCCTAAGCATCTAGCAGTGGTGATAGCTATCAGATAAGCTACCCTCCAGGACAGGAATTTTAATGGGATGTTGTCAATGGGTTCAAATTGATCTCTAGACAGAGTATCCAATACCACCGAGAGATCCCACTGAGGAGACAGAGATCTTTATGGGGTCTGAGCCTAGCAATTTCTCTAAAGAATCTTGCCACCCACCGATGATCCACCAGCTGAGTGTCTGGGATCTCTGGGGGCAAAAGGAATAGTGTTTTTGACCTGTTTCTGCTCTGGGAACCCTTTTTTTTTTTTGTCAGCCGCTTTCTCAAGAATCGTGTCTGGTCCAAACACGAATTCCCCTGAGAAAGGCAAACTACATAATTTGGCTTTGGATATACCATCGTCTAACCAATACTTAAGCCATAAGGTCCTGTGGCCCACCATAGCTAAAGCCCCCTTTTGTTGCAAATCTAATACATTCAGCCGAAGAATCTGCTAGAAACCCTATGGATGACTTTAATAAGGGAAATGCCTGAATGATATCTTCTCTGGGGGTTTTGTCTTTCAGATGAGTCTCCAACTGCGAGAGCCAGATAAAAAAATGTCCTAGCCACTGAAGTGGCCGCTATATTAGACTCAACATAGCTGTCTCCCAATTTATCTTGAGGAGACCATCAGCTTTACAATCCATTGGATCCTTTAGTTGGGCTGAGTCTTCGAATGGAAGGTCCGTTTTCCTAACTACCTTAGCTACTTGGATGTCCACCCTAGGGATATTATCCCAAATTTTTGTCTCTATTGGCTGAAGCACAAGGCGGGTTTTAACCCCTTTCCGTCTACGGCATTTTTTGATTTTCATTTTTGTCTCTCCCCCTTCCAAACCCATAACTTTTTTTTTTTTTATTTCTTCACTCTCAGAGCCATATGAGGTCTTAATCTTTGCGGGACAAATTTTTCTTCATGATGCTACCATTAATTATTCTGTACAATGTAATGGGTGGCTGGAAAAAAAAAATCAGAATGGGGAGGATTTGAAGAAAAAGTGCATTTCTGCGATTTTCTAATGGGATTCGTTTTTACGACGTTCCCTGCGCAGCCAAAATGGAATATCACCTGTATTCTATGTTTCGGTACGATTCTGGAGATACCTAATTTATATGGTTTTATTTACATTGTAACCCCTTAACAAAAATCCAAAACTGTGCCAATTTTTTTTTCTAAAAGTCGCCATATTCTGACAGCCGTAACTTTTTTTTATACTTCCGTGTATGTATAGGGCGTCTTTTTTGCGGGGCCGGGTGTACTTTTTAGTTCTACCATTTTGGGGATTGCTTTTGTTTTGATTATTTTTTATTCAAATTTTTATCAGTGGCAAAACAGTGAAAAAAACAGCGGTTTTGGCACTTTTGACTTTTTTTCCCCGCTACGGCGTTTACCGTACAGGGAAAATATTTTTATAGATTTGTAGAGCGGGCGTTTTCAGACACAGGGATACCTAACATGTATGTGTTTAACAGTATTTAAGTACTTTTATGTGTGTTCTAGGGAAAGGGGGGGTGACTTGAATTTTTAATACTTTTAAAAAAAAATTATATTTTTTTAACTTTTTTTTTATGTATTTTTTTTTGCATTTATTAGACCCCCTAGGGTTCTTGAACCCAAGGGGTCTGATCACTAATTCAATGCATTACAATGCTAATACATTGCAATATATTGCATAAGATCTTTATTTCTTTTGCAGGCTGCAGAGAGCAGCCTGCAAAAGAAAATCACTGCAGCAGGCCAGGGAGCCTTTACAAGGCTCCCGGCTGTCATGGCAACGTGACGTTGTCCCTGAAGCTTGCTCCAGGCACCAGCAATCACCGGCAAAATGGTGCCTCGGTCAGCTTTGAGCAGTTAATGGAGGCATTAGCCCTGGTTGTCTACTGTGTAAAAAAGTAGACACCGGGCAGCCGCCATAGTTAAACACCCGGCATGCACCATAGTATTATGGCGGATGTCGGGAAGGAGTTAAACTCCCGAGAGACTAGAGCCTCGCTTATTTTGGCACTGAAAATTCAGCGTCACTTTTTGTTATGCGTTTTTTTTTGCATTGGACGCTGTTTTTGACGCTTTTTTTGACGCTGTTTCAGTTACTGATTTTTTTTAGCTTTTTTTTTTTTTAACCAGCCCATTTTTAAACTAGCCAGCCCACTGGGCATGGCCAAAACCCACCCCTTTTTGCCTCTAGGTGCCATTATAGCTCACAACTCGGACAGAGCAGAGCTGACAGCTTTATTTCAAAGCTGACTGCTTTTTAATATCAAAAAATTTTAAAAAAATGGCATGGAATCTGATGTTCTTTTTCACAAAATGGCTGTAGGAAGAAGCCAAAACCAGCAAGGCTTTTTTTTCAGCGCCCCATAGACTCCCATTGATTTCTTCAGGCTGAAAACGCCTGAAGAAAGGTCATGTTTTTTCTGCTAGCAGAAAAAAAAAGCTAGCAGAAAAAAAAAAGCTAGCTGTTCACATAGGGCTCCATTGTAGCTGATTTTGAAGCAAAATCAGCTGTCAAAATCAGCCTCCATGTCCACGTGTGAACTATCCCTCTAATTGGGGTTAGTTCACACGTAAATAACATGAGGCTTATTTTGGCACCGGAAAAAAAGCTTCCTAATTAGGAAGCTTTTTTTCTACCTTATAACAACCGCAAGAAAGGTAAGTATGACATAAATATACAAAATACTAATAAAAATATCAAAAATCTTTATTATAATAATTTACCACATATACAAAAATAGGACAATGTCAAGAGAACAGATGTACACATACAAAAAATGGGTGTAGTGGGATGCCACAGCTGATAGTGGTCCCTTTAGATACTGCTGATTTTCCTCACAAAAAACATCAGAAAATGCAACGTATACCCTCATATCATGTAATAAGATCCACCTAGGTGAGTGTTACCGTCAATTATGGTTATATAGAACCTAGATATAGACTTTTTTAAATCCCAATGCTATTTGTTCGCCCCATGAAGGGGAACAGTATATATATAGCATCAAGGTCTATAGGTTCTATTGCAATATATCTTGCTTCCTATATGCAAAAAGAGGCACACACATTGCCCTCAAAGATCAGTAACCAACATACATTAGGAAGACAACATATTTGTAGGTATTAATAAAGCATATCTCACTTCCTATATATAGTAAACAGCACATGTATTGCCCTCAAGGGTCCAATAGTCAGCATAGATTAGGAAGTAGACATGTTATAAATACAACAAGGCAAACCAGTATAACCACTCACCCATGGAGAGGATTGTAAGCAGATCACCAGGGACGGGCACCCACCACCCAAGCCCCGACGCGCGTTTCGGCGCAGAGAGCCTTTCCTCCTGACGAAGGCTCTCTGCGCCGAAACGCGCGTCGGGGCTTGGGTGGTGGGTGCCCGTCCCTGGTGATCTGCTTACAATCCTCTCCATGGGTGAGTGGTTATACTGGTTTGCCTTGTTGTATTTATAACATGTCTACTTCCTAATCTATGCTGACTATTGGACCCTTGAGGGCAATACATGTGCTGTTTACTATATATAGGAAGTGAGATATGCTTTATTAATACCTACAAATATGTTGTCTTCCTAATGTATGTTGGTTACTGATCTTTGAGGGCAATGTGTGTGCCTCTTTTTGCATATAGGAAGCAAGATATATTGCAATAGAACCTATAGACCTTGATGCTATATATATACTGTTCCCCTTCATGGGGCGAACAAATAGCATTGGGATTTAAAAAAGTCTATATCTAGGTTCTATATAACCATAATTGACGGTAACACTCACCTAGGTGGATCTTATTACATGATATGAGGGTATACGTTGCATTTTCTGATGGTTTTTGTGAGGAAAATCAGCAGTATCTAAAGGGACCACTATCAGCTGTGGCATCCCACTACACCCATTTTTTGTATGTGTACATCTGTTCTCTTGACATTGTCCTATTTTTGTATATGTGGTAAATTATTATAATAAAGATTTTTGATATTTTTATTAGTATTTTGTATATTTATGTCATACTTACCTTTCTTGCGGTTGTTATTTGTATCTTGGCGGTAAGGACATGTTTCTATAAGGCGTAGAGTACATAATGGAACTTATATATCAACTACTGTTATATTTACAGTGTGTTCCGATTTTGCTGTGTGTTTTACAATTTGATTTTTTTTTTTCTACCTTGCCAAGCTTTTTTTGGAGCCTTTTTTTTTGTAAAAACAGCTTTAAAAAAAGCCAGGCTATTTTCCCCTCCTGTAAAGTGAATGGGCTGAAAAAATAGCTAGTGTTTTTTTTCCGTGCGGTTTTTTGCAAAAAAAAAGCGTGGAAAAAAACCACTAGCTGTTTTCGTGTCCCATTCACTTCTATTGCTTTCTTCAGGCGGAAAACACCTGAAGAAAGGTCATGTCGCTTCTTTTTCTGCTAGCAGAAAAAAAAAAAAGCTAGCTGTTCACATAGAGCTCCATTGTAAAGGAAGTCTAGTCTAGTCTAATTCCAGGCAGCCGAGTCTGCCAGGGATTCCCCTCAGTGCTTTTGCCAGAGGCCGCTAACCTGCATTCCTATGGGAGCAAGGTATTCGTATCTACTATTCGCTCAACACTACTAAGTGGTCACAGAGGGACTTTCCTCTCTGAAATGTAATAGAAGGAGCAGAGCTTGGAGATTGGGTTAGAACATGCTGCCCGGTGTCAGTGTAAACTCCATGTATAGCATCTAAAGTCAGTGTGTTCCCGCCCTGGTTCCCAGCACACCTTTCCGGTGAGGTACAGCTGGTTTTGATTAGGGCTTGCTGAGAATATTTATGGCCGATGTATCATTAGTTCTCTGGCTCACTTGTTGGCTGTAGTAAGCAGCACACAGCGGCACTTTACACGGGGAAGGTATTTATTATTTCTCCCTATTACTGACCCTAGCACAAGTTTTTAGTGCTTTTGTCACAAAACAGGGCGGGGGAGAACCTACTGCCATTATTATTCGATGCCTTTAATTCGGAGTCTTTTTAGCCACACTAGTTAGATCCCCTGAGGAGTCCCGATGTTCCTGTGATGAAATGCGCAGAGTGAAAGAGTCATAAATGGTGATGTGCACATAGGGCAAGTCTGTGTACGACTCTTTTAAGGGTTAAAGTTATTTTGGGGTATCCTATATATAGTGTAAATGACACTACTGCTAACACCTATTGATACCCCCAGCGCACAACACGTCATCCACTTTGAAGCATCATCTGAGTGATAGGAATGTTCCTGTTACATTTCTGGTCTATATATGTTGTTACAGGTCAGTCTGCGAGTTTTACACACGAGTGAGCTGAATATATCGGGTCACAATTCTGGGTATATCCCTTGTTTATTCAGTGTTTTTGGTTTAGTTTGGTGATTTTAGAAATTGTTATTAAAAGTTACATTTTAGGCCTTTTTGGGGCTACTTTTCTGATTAATAATGGTGCACAGCAGGTTACTATACTTTGGTACATATTGCTGCTTGGTTACACTGGTACAAGTTATCGGCTTCCTTTTTCCTTAGAGCGGTGACCGGGCCGCTGACAGCACCAGCACTGTTCTGATGGCGGCCCTGCCTGTCCCTGGTAGATCACCTTGCTCACGTTACATAGAGGACATTCATCACAATCTCATTACAATTTCTGCACCTAGAGTAGTTTATCTTATCCCAACAGAACCCACATTTAGGACCGAACATCAAGGCCCTTATTTTGTACTGCTAAGTCCAGGCCTCTGCCTACATTACTAGTTGTCCTGTCCTGATATAGATCGTCTTATCTGGACGTCTCTTCTAAGATTCCAAAGTGAAATAAGTCTCAGAGCCCAAACCACAGGAACACAATCCATAGCTGCTTAAATATGGCCACTTATGTGGAATAATACTGTAGGATGCCATAAATCTTACTGTATTACACCCCATACACACAATAGAATCCAAACCACATCTGCTGGATTTCCCAGCCTGAACTCACCGCGGATCTGCTGTCCCATACAGTATGTAGTAGGGTCTGTGGAGTCACAAGGAAGCAGGGACTCCTAGCGTCATAGATCACTAAGATACGGGGAGACCTGGTGTGTGGACAGAGTTCAGGCTGGGAAATGTGACTGATGTACAGACCAGATTTTCTAGTCTGGATTCCATAGTGTGACTGGGGTCTAAGGTGAGGGTTACACAGTGACATTTGTAGAAGCTGCTTCAGGAATTCAGAAGAAGAATTTTTCCGCTTTACCAAATCAGCCCCCGAATCTCCATCAGATTCCTTACTGGCCAGGCGGGATTTTCCACCTCCCATTTATTTCCATAGAGCTCTGAGGTGGAATCTGCCTGAAGATCGAGCAGGAGGATTATTTTTCCGCTACCTGAAATAATCTGCTATATAATTCTGCTAAATTCTTTCCCTTCACGAGGACTGACAGCCGGTGAGGAAGAAATTTGCCTCGTTCACATCGACGTCAAGTCCATATTCCTGCTGTCCGTTCTATTCTATACTACATTTATTACCCCCTATAGCGGTATCACATTTATATTCAGGTATTATTAGTATTTTACCTGAATCGGGGAACAACAAATAGTCTAAACATTGTCTGAATAGAATCAGTGACCCTTCTGTGCTTTATATAGTGGTGACTCCTCACCTGGGCGGTTCCCTGTAGGAATGTCCTCCTCACACTCCTCATCACCACTCACATAGGGCTCTTCCTTTATTCTCATAGATATAACATTAATGTCACTCAGATCTTTATCCTGATGGAAAATCTGTGAAACAAATAATGTTAAAGTCACTGAACAAATGGGGAAGTCACAGAGAATGTTCTAGATTAAAGATGAGTGAGTAGTGAAATATTGGATATTCGTTTCGAGTAGACCCTCAATATTCGACCGAATATGGAATCCCATTATAGTCTATGGGGAAAAAAAGCTCATTTCTGGGGAAACCCAAATTCGACTAAGGAGAGTCAGCAAGTCCACATTGACACCTTAGAAAATGATGCCAACACCTCTGAAATGCAACTGGAACAGCAGGGAAAGCATGCCTGGGGGCATCTAACACGCCCAAGTCCCAGTATTACCCCACTATCACAGCCTATCAACTAGACACTTTCCATACTCAATAGAACCTCTATGGAAGTGGAAAAATACTTGGAAACCTTTCTTTCCTTTACATTAGTAGGGACAGAAACACAAATTTTAAGCTAAAGAAACATTGGCATGCACCCCTTTAAATCACGTTGCCCATGACAACCACAGATGGTATAGGCAATGGGAAATCCAACAGCCCCCACCCTTAACTGTCATTGTGTATATGTGTGTGATGTGATGAGACCTCCAAAAATTACTTTTCAGGCTCTTGGGGTGAGCCATCCCAAACTTCGCTTCAGGCCCTTGGGGTGAGGTGAGCCTTGCACCAGCATAGTTTTAGGCCCTTAAAGCACTCTGTTCAACCACTTCCTAAATCCCAGGAGCTACCAAACAAATTTCTCTGTCCTGATGCCCAAACATTGGAGCATCCGGCATCTCCTGACGTTTTTGTGGTTGTGGACCCACAACTCGTCCTCAGTGATAATGCCGAGACACAGTTGCCATCAGGGCAGGTTGTTGTCATGTGCAATCTGCAGGAGGAGGAGCAGAGTGAGCAATTGGAAGAGGAGGTGGTGGACGATGAGGCGACCGACCCAACCTGGACAGGGTTGATGTCTAGCGGGGAAAGCAGTATAGATATGGAGGCAAGCGCAGCACCTAAAAAGGTGGCTAGAGGCATGTACAGAGGCACAGGACAGCTGCTTCACAGAAGCCAGGCCAGAGCCAGATAGGCCCAAGAAGTTCCCTTTACTAGCCACTCGCCCATCGAGGCCACATCCCTCGATGGTGTGTAGATTTTTCAAGGTATGCGCGGAGGACAAACTGAGTGCAGTTTCCACACTGTGTAACTCAAAACTGAAAAGGGGCTCTGAGAAGAGCAACCTGACAATCTCAGCCATGCGCCGTCATTTGGAAGGCAAGCACTGGGCTCAGTGGGAGAGAGCAAACGCAGGACAATCGTCGGCCGGTGTTGCCGACACTGACTCTTCCACTGTTTCCAGTGCTGGCGCTGCAGTCCAGACCACCAGCCAGGACACCTCCACATCTGCCTCTGCCACTTTGGAGAGTTCACCCTCATCCTCCCCTTTTCCTGCTTCTGCTCCTTTTGCCTGCACCATCATGCACCTCTTCCCAGCAACTCACCATCTGCTAGGCATTTGAGTGCCGGCAGAAATACAGCACAAGCCACCAACATGCCCAAGCCTTAAATGGCCACATCTCAAAACTGCTGGCCCTGGAGATGTTGGTGTTTATGCTTGTGGAGACTCAGGTCTTCTGTGACCTGATGGCAGCTGCGGCATCTCGCTATGCTGTCCCTACTTTTCTTGGTGTGCCATCCCCACCTTGCACCAGCACGTGTCCCATAACATCAGGGGGGCCCTGAGTTCTGCGCATTGCTCTAAGGTCCACTTGACCACTGACACATGGACAAGCGCATGCGGACAGGGACTCTGCTTCTCTCTAACGACAGGCTGGGTGAATGTAGTGGAGGCTGGGACCGGGTCGCAAACTGGGGAGGCCTACCTCCTCTCCCCGCCCAAGATTCCTGGCAGGGGTTCTCACATCGACCCCAGCTACGAGCTGGAAACGCTGCAGCACTGACGTGGGGAGAAGTCAGCAGGTCATGCTGAAGCTCATCAGGTTGTGCGACAGAAAACACATTGTCCCCGTGGTGAGGGATGCCATCCTAGAGCAGATGGCAATGTGGTTTTTGCCGCTGCAGCTGGGCCCAGGCATGGTCATGTGTGATAATGGGCAGAACCTGGTAGCGGCTCTGGAGCTTGCCAGACTCAAAACACTTTCCATGCCTGGTCCACGTTTTCAACTTGATGGTGCACAGGCTTTTAAAAACCTACCCCAATGTGCCTGAGCTACTGGTGAATTTGCGGCGCTTGTGCGCCCACTTTCGTAACTCTACAGTAGCCGCAGTTAACCCGAAAACCCTCCAGCAACGCCTACATCTGCCTGAACACCGGCTGTTGTGCGACGTCACCACACGCTGGAAATCAACATACCATATGTTGAGCAGGGTGTGTGAGCAGCAGAGTCCTTTGATGGAGTACCACCTACAGAACCCAAGGGTTCCTCAAAGTCAGCTCCCTCAGTTTGTCAACCATGAGTAGCCATGGATGGTAGACTTATGTGAAATCCTACGCGTCTTTGAGGAGTCCACCAAGAGGGTCAACTGTGACGATGCATTAGTTAGCGTAACCATCCTGCTCCTCTGTTTGATGTGAGAATTCCTCATTGCAATCAGGGATAACGCATTGCACGCTGAGGAGTCCGGGATAGGAGCAGACCCATCACAGCTAGATACTCAGAGCACACTCCTGTCAGCTTCTCAGCGAGGAATGACGGTGAAAGAGGAGGAGGATGAAGTGGCAGATGATGTCATTGTCACACACAAGGCTAGTGGGGAAGTTCAGTGCGTCTCATTGCTTCAGTGCGGATGGGGTGAAGGGGAAGAGGAGGAAATGGAGAGTGACCCTTCCGGTGGGGGCAGCGAAGTCATGCCGATTAAAGGGGCTCTATCAGCAAAACCTAAAAAAGAATGATCTACTTACGCATTGTGCACGCTGGGCCGGCATTCAGGGTGTGTCTTCTTCTTTATCCATGCCTCCTCTTCCTCCGATGTCCTCGGGTCCCGTCCTCCTCCGGCGCTCGCTAACTGACATTGATTTAAAAAAATGGCCTGGGCGCATGCGCAATAGCCGTAGTAGAAGCCACATTCTTTTTTAGGGTATTATTTTAAAACGGGGGGGGGGGGGGAGGGGTAGTTTAATATAACATATACGGTGCCTGAATAGCCTTTTTAAAGGCTATTCACGCATATGTGGGGCTCTATCAGCATGATTTTGCTGATAGAGCCCCTTTAACACTCTGGCTCACATGCCTGACTTCATGTTGGGCTGATTTTCCAGTGACAAACGCATTATACACATCATGGAGAGCAACCAATACTGGATTTTTGCAATCCTCTACCCCCGGTATTAAAATAACATCTCGTCTTTCTTTCCGGTAGAGGGAATTGAATGGGAATTAGCCTTTTTGGTGGAACAGAGTGTACACATAAAACCATATCTATCACTTGCTGAGCGACTCTTCTACTTGTAACTTCATAATAGAACCTGCGTGTCTATGTTTTCTTTTGAGTTCAAGTTTGCTTTCTGTTTCCTATCTTGTCACAACTTTTGAAAAATGAAAACTGGCCAACGATTTACTGTAGTTCTGTTTTCTCATAGTATGTTAGATTATCAATAGAATATGAATAAATTAGTTAGAGTTAGAATATCAATAGATTTGTATTTGATTGAGGGTTGCTGAAGAATGGCATGTAGAAAAGTTTTTCTTCAAAGATAATTTTGGAATTTTTAAGGACTGGAATCTTATAGTAAGTCTTCTCTTCTCAGAGCCCTTAGGCCCTTGATGTGAGTACAGCCTTACGCCGGCATAGTTTCAGGCTATTTAAGTGAGTTCAGCCTTGTACCAGCATAGTATTAGGCCCTTTAAGTCAGTTCAGCCTTGACCCGGTCCAGGCATCCATTACATTCACCCAGTGTGCTGTGAGAGTTGAGCATTGCACCAGCAGAGTCTTAGGCCCTTGTGGTGAGTTGAGCCTTGCAACAGCAGAGTTTTTGGCCCTTGGGGTTAGTTGAGGCTTGTAGCAGCAGAGTTTTAGTTTTTGGCCCTTGAGGTAAGCCTTAATGGGAGCGTTAGAAATGTGGTTTTTAATGGTGATGGTGGTGGAGGATGAACTTGTGAGCTGGAACAGAAACATGGAACTGTGTCTTGTCATTATCACTGAGGACGGAACATGCTGGTTGCGGGTCCACAACCACTAAATCGCCAAGAGAAGCAGAGTCTTGGGTAGGAACACGACTGGAGGTAGTGGCTGACTGTCTGGTGGAAATGGCGCTAGAAGCATTACTCGCTAGCAATTGTATCACCTGTTCCTGGTGCTTGGGCCTCGTCAGCGTTGTACCCTGCTTAACATTACCATCAAGCCAGGAATTGTGGATGAGCGCAATGCTGGCTGCCCCTCACCAGTAGTTGGATCCGCAGTGTGGGGCCCCAGCTGGATTTCCATGCCCCCGCCCCATTGCGCTAGTCTTACGCATTTTGAGATATATCTAAGTGTACACAGAGGGTATATATATTGAGCGTATGTGAAGTACGGTATACTGGATGGAAATATACACTTTGCTTCACACCACTATGGAACAGGTAGATACTGTATACCAGTGGTAGGGAATTTGAGCCCTAAAAAGGGCTTTTGTGAAATTTTTGCAGGATGAGTGTATGTGCTGATAGTGTATATACACTCTTCAAGCAGTTTAGCTCTCAAGAGAGCTGTTATTTGAATATTTCCTGCCTAACAGAAGCTAAATCCTCTCTGACCCTCAGCAGCACGTTTTTCCCTTTCTAAATCCAAGCCGCATCTGCCACGAATATGGCTGACACTATTCTTATAAATCCGAGGTCACCTGATTTAGCCAGCCAATGACTTTTTCCAAATTTTTTTCAATGCCTACATTTTCCTGCTTCCTGTCCCACCTCCCCTGCACAGTTATTGGTGCAAAAAAAGTGCCAGGAAAGGTGGGAGGGGATACAAATTTTTACTGCGTTTACAGCGTGGTATTCTATCAGAATCGAATATCTCGAATACCTTATTATTCGATGGAATATCTTTTCGATCGAATACTATTTGTTCATCTCTATTCTAGATCATTAATCCGCATGAAGATGAAAGATGTCCTGACAGTAGCTGCAGGTCTGTGAGAAGCCGGATAAACATATTAGATGGCGGCTCAATGACACCGCCCATGTATATAACCATATAATACTGCTGGATACAACAAGTCTGACCACAAGGACTTCACAGCCCGTCTACACATCATAGGGAATATCTCCATCTACCTGATCATCATCCTGTGGAAGAAGAGGACTGGGACATCTCTCCGGTGTTGTCCTCTTACTGGATCTACCTGTAGGAAACACAGACAGGGACTGAATTCATTCTGTACATACAAATAATGGAAGTCCATGTGTATATAGTCATGTCTATTACCTGCTGATGTGAGGGGCTGGTGGTCCTCCATCATCACCTCCTTGTACAGATCCTTGTGTCCTTCTAAATACTCCCACTCCTCCATGGAGAAATAGACAGCGACATCCTGACACCTTATAGGAACCTGACAACACAATGATACAGTCATCACCCCGATCCCTCCAGTTACTGTATAATGTCCCAGCATTCCCAACAGTGTCACCTCTCCAGTCAGCAGCTCCAGCATCTTGTTGATGAGTTCTAGGATCTTCTGTCCATTGATCTCCTCCTGTATCAGGGGATGAGGTGGATGCCCTGGGATTGGGCTCAGGGTTCCTCCATATCCTTCATGCACAGGAGTCTGACAGCGCCCACTAGAGGTCTTCTTCACTACGGTGTAATCCTGGATATGGGGAGACACATTAATAAATCTCACTACATACATGTCCAGAGTCCATCACCTCTCCAGTCATATCATCTGTTATTACTATAGATAAGAATGATGTCATGATGACATCATCAGAATCTCTCACCTCTCCAGTAAGCTGGTAGATGATCTCTAGGGTGAGATTTAATAGACTTTCCGCCATCTTGTTTCTGTCTCTTTCCATCCTTGATGGATCAATCAGGAATATTCTCTTATATAGAAGATACTGAGAGGATTCTATATTGTAGGAACCTGAATGGAGAGAAGATGAGACAATGTAATCACTACACGGAATCCCATGGAATAAATAGAAGAGTTGAGTCCCATTATTATCACCACCTCCTACTTCTGACGTCGGCAGCGTGTAGCTCAGGAAGGAAGTGACTTGTTGTGGGCCGGCTTGGTGGGTATATAAGGTGTGTGATAGGCTGAACAGAATCTCATTGTTGTCTCGGGTAAAGGGGGCGATTTATTGTAAGAAGATTGGAACTCACTATGGCCGACTATAGTAACGCCAGCCCCATAGTACAGGTAAATTACCAGTGAGATCAGGAGAGGAGTGGGGGTTGGGGATAGTTTCTGATCATGTAACCTCAGAAGAAGACCGCATGGATCCAAGATGAAGAATTTGCAGGATCAATCAAGTTAAAGATAACTGTAATACAAACAATGAAACCGCACACGCCCAAAAAATATAAGAAGAAGTGGTGCAGGCATGAAACCTACAAAGCAGAGACCACTAGAAATACTGGAATCCACAAAATCCTCAGGAGACTTTTTCTGAAGTTTGTTTTAATGGAACTGATTAAAGGCTACGGAGACCTGTCACACTGCATGTATGATAGTATTATAGTGTGTGGGGGCCACAGGGAGGACATTATAGTGTGTGGGGGCCACAAGGAGGACATTATAGTGTGTGGGGGCCACAAGGAGGACATTATAGTGTACGGGGGCCACAGGGAGGACATTATAGTGAGTGGGGGCACGAGGAGGACATTATAGTGTGTGGGGGCCACAGGGAGGACATTATAGTGTGTGGGGGCCACGAAGAAGACTTTATAGTGTGTGGGGGCCACAAGGAGGACATTATAGTGTGTGGGGGCCACCAGGAGGGCATTATAGTGTGTGGGGGCCATGAAGAAGACTTTATAGTGTGTGGGGGCCACGAGGAGGACATTATAGTGTGTGGGGGCCACGAGGAGGACATTATAGTGTGTGGGGGCCACGAGGAGGACATTATAGTGGGTGGGGGCCACAAGGAGGACATTATAGTGCGTGGGGGCCACGAGGAGGACATTATAGTGCGTGGGGGCCACGAGGAGGACATTATAGTGCGTGGGGGCCACTATAGTGCGTGGGGGCCACGAGGAGGACATTATAGTGCGTGGGGGCCACGAGGAGGACATTATAGTGCGTGGGGGCCACGAGGAGAACATTATAGTGTGTGGGGGCCACGAAGAGGACATTATAGTGTATGGGGGCCACAGGGAGAACATTACAGTGTGTGGAGGCCACTAGGAGGACATTGTAGTGTGTGGGGGCCACAAGGAGGACATTATAGTGCGTGGGGGCCACGAGGAGGACATTATAGGGTACTATTCCGTTATCGGGCCAGCAGCAGCGCAGTTCAGCAGCAGCTTTCGGGACAGCAGTTCAGCAGCGGGAATTACAATGACATCCGAGGACTGCTGGCCCGATGCTTGTGCCCAGTAACCAGTACATCGATGACCCCCCTCCCCCATCCTTCTCCTCCTGCCAGTGCTGCCCCCCAGCTCTCCTTACATCTTCCCCGTACCCTCTCCCCGCCACACGACTAGGCCTCACCTCAGCGCTAGTACCGAGACCGAAAGGAAAGACACCGGGGCTCAATCCAGGCCCTGACAAGAAACACGCCGACTATAGGAACGGTGAGCTACAGCGAGCCGGAGGGACAAACTTTCTGCAGCGTCCGGCGGCTATCTAGTAGCATTCATTGCTCAAGATTTACGGTGAGGCCTATTACAGGGAGAGGGTACGGGGCAGATGTAAGAAGAGCTGGGGGGCAGCACTGGAAGGAAGAGGAGGATGAGGGCATCGATCGATGTACTGCCTACTACACACAAGCACGGCCTCTATCATCGGGCCAGCATCGGCTTAGTCATGTGGCGGGGAGAGGGTACGGGGTAGATGTAAGGAGAGCTGGGGGGCAGCACTGGAAGGAGGAGGAGATGGAGGGGGGGTCATTGATGTACTGGCTACTGGGCACAAGCATCGGGCCAGCAGTCCTCGGATGTCATTGTAATTCCCGCTGCTGAACTGAACTGCTGTCCCGAAAGCTGGTGCTGAAATGCGCTGCTGCTGGCCCGATAACGGAATAGTACCCATTATAGTGTGTGGGGGCCACGAGGAGGACATTATAGTGTGTGGGGGCCACGAGGAGGACATTATAGTGTGTGGGGGCCACGAGGAGGACATTATACTGTGTAGGGGCCACAAGGAGGACATTATAGTGTGTGGGGGCCACAAGGAGGGAGACTGAATGTATGAGAAGGGCTGAGAGCGAGCACTTACATCCTCGGGTGCAGCAGCCGTCTGCTCACAGGACCTGTGATGATGTCATAGGTGTGGGAGGAGTCATATGATCAGGTCCTTCTCACTGCTCTCTGATTGGCTGGCGTCAGTGCTCTGTGATTGGCTTCCTTCCCACTTTCGTTTTTGTTCAGTGAAGAACATGAAGATGCAACAAGAAGCAAACTGAGAAGAAATTCACGCCAGGGAAGAAGCCAAACTGCTGAGTGTTATGGGAGTGATGAATATCATGTGGAAGCAGCCAGAGAGGCTACCGCATTGTCTGCTCTGTCCTCTATTGTTGTGTCAGCTCCAGCAGCTGTAGTGGATCAGCCCTTGTGGGACTACAATTCCCAGCCTGACCTGACATTCCTCACTCACCCTCTGTAGCTGGAGTACAGGTGACACCTACTTGCGGGAACTAGAAAACTTTTGGGGAAGTTCACACAGAAGAATTTGCTGCAAAAAAGGAGGCAGATGTGACATTATTCTGCAGGCTAAAAATATCCTGCTCACACACAGCCTGAATCCCCCTCCCCCCCTCCTTACACATGCTGTCTCTTCTCTCCATCTTACCTTCCAGACTCCATTCCCTGCAGCTTCCTTGTCCTGTGTAACTCGGCACTGTCCTGAATAGCACCGCCCACAAGGCCAATCAGAGAGGATTGTGAGGAGTTTGATTGTGTGGCAGTGAGGAGAAGCCAATCCATTTAGTTTAGATTTAGTGGTTGTGGACCCGCAACCAGCATGTCCCGTCCTCAGTGATAATGACAAGACACAGTTCCATGTTTCTGTTCCAGCTCACAAGTTCATCCTCCACCACCATCACCATTAAAAACCACATTTCTAACGCTCCCATTAAGGCTTACCTCAAGGGCCAAAAACTAAAACTCTGCTGCTACAAGCCTCAACTAACCCCAAGGGCCAAAAACTCTGCTGTTGCAAGGCTCAACTCACCACAAGGGCCTAAGACTCTGCTGGTGCAAGGCTCAACTCTCACAGCACACTGGGTGCATGTAGTGGAGGTCTGGACCGGGTCAAGGCTGAACTGTGCGCCCCCCTTCGAACCATTATCTGAAGTGGACTGGAAAGGTGACTTTCCTGCTGGCAATAACCTCCGCCAAGAGGGTGGCGAATTGCAGGCCCTAGCGGCCTCCGAACCTTTCATAACCTTCTTCCCTGACAGGATACAGCTAAGGTTCGTTCCAGGATTTTTGCCAAAGATACCAACACTTCAGAACACCAACCAAGTGATCACCCTACCGGGTTTCTTTCCCTCGCCTGCTACGGAGCTGGAGGAGAAGCTACACACACTGGATCTGGTAAGAGCACTACGTATTTACCTAGACCGTACAGCACCATTCCAAAGATCAGAGAATCTTCTGGTTAATGTGTTTGGCCACACTAGAGGCGCTAAAGCATCAAAGGTAACCCTGTCGAGATGGATCAGAGAAGCTATCAGCTGTTCCCTTCGGGCCCAGAATCTTCCTGTTCCAGATTTCCTATGAGCCCATGCCACCCGATCAGTGGCGACATCATGGGCAGAGACACGGTTCCTCTCTCTCTCTAGAGCAGATATGTGCTGCAGCCTCGTGGAGCTCACAGCTGACTTTTGCCAAACACTACAGATTGGACTGGCGTACGGCCGATGCTACAGCATTTGGGCACTCCGTCTTGGCATCAGCCTGCCAGGAGGACCCGCCCTAGGAGAAACAATACTTGCTAAATCCCCAGTTGTGCTGCTGTTGGGCGTAGGGGGAAAGAAAGATTATGAATGATAATCTGTTTTCCCTTAGCCCAAACAGCAGCACAAGGCTCCCTCCCTAGGAGGTACTGTTGTACAGATTTTGTGTATTTGTGTGTAGCTCTTGGCATAAATTGCTCTCTGTATATCATACTTGTTACTAACACAAGGGAGGAGCATGTCTTCCGGCCTCTTATAGGGGTCAAAAACTGTTAGGTAATTAAAAATTCCACCAGTCCTAACAGCTCATTAGGGGCAGGAATACCCCAGTTGTGCTGCTGTTTGGGCTAAGGGAAAACAGATTATCATTCATAATCTTTCTTATTTGTATCGGTTGTTAACCCTTTCCTGACATCCGCCATACTAGTATTAGCATTGTAATGCATTGCATTAGTGATCAGACCTCCTGTGGTTATAGAGCCCTAGGGGGTCTAATAAATGCATTAAAAAAATTTTAAAACAAAGTAAAAAAATATAGAAAAATTTAAAAAAAATTAAAAGTTCAAATCACTCCCCTTTCCTTAGAACCCTTATAACAGTACTTAAGTAATGTTAAACACCTACACATTAGGTCTCCCTGTGTCTGAAAACTCCCGCTCTACAAATCTATAAATATATTTTTCCTGCACTGTAAACGCCGTAGTGGTAAAAAAAAACAAAAGTGCCAAGCCGCTGTTTTTTCACTGTTTTGCCTATGATAAAAATTTGAATAAAAAATGATCAAAGCAATAGACATTCCCAAAATGGTAGAACTAAAAAGTACACCTGGTCCCACAAAAAAGATGCCCTATGCATCCCCATACATGGAAGTATAAAAAAGTTATAGGTGTCAGAATATGGCAACCTTTAGTAAAAAAACAAATAAAAATGGGGGGGGGGGGGGCACAGTTTTGGATTTTTGTTAAGGGGTTAAAATGTAAATAAAACCATATAAATTTGGTGTGCCTGGAATCATACCGAAACATAGAATACAGGTGACAGGACATTTTGTCTACACAGTGAACACTGTCAAAACGAAACCCGTAAGAAAGTCGCACAAATGCAGTTTTTCTTCAAATTCACCCCATTCTGAATTTTATTCCAGCTTCTCAGTATATTATACAGAATAATCAATGATAGCATCATGAAGAAAAATTTGTCCTACAAGTATTAAGACCTCACATGGCTCTGAGAGTGGAGAAATAAAAGGGCTATGCGGTTTAGAGGGGGAACACGGAAATCAAAAAATGTCTGCAGTAGGAAGGGGTTAATGTTCCTTCAAGGTGTTCTTTAGAACATTTACACATCTGATCTTTTCTTTCTCTTCTTGAATATGTACAGTGACTTGTGAAAGTATTCGGCCGCCTTGAACTTTTCAACCTTTTGCCACGTTTCAGGCTTCAAACATAAAGATATAAAATTTTAGGTTTTTGGGGAAGAAACAACAACACGTGGGAAATAGTTATGAAGTGGAACAAAATTTATTGGATATTTTAAACTTTTTTTTAACAAAGAAAAAACTGAAAAGTGGGACGTGCAATATTATTCGGCCCCTTTACTTTCAGTGCAGCAAACTCACTCGGTTCAGTTCAGTGAGGATCTCTGAATGATCCAATGTTGTGTGTAACCAAGTCTCTGTATAAATGCACCTGCTCTGTGATAGGCTCAGGGCTCTGTTTAAAGCGCAGAGAGCATCATGAAGACCAAGGAACACACCAGGCATGTCCGAGATACTGTTGTGGAGAAGTTTAAAGCCGGATTTGGATACAAAAAGATTTACCATGCTTTAAACATCCCAAGGAGCACTGTGCAAGTAATCATATTGAAATGGAAGGAGTATCAGACCACTGCAAATCTACCAAGACCCGGCTGTCCCTCTAAACTTTCATAGAAAACAAGGAGGAGACTGATCAGAGATGCAGCCAAGAGGCCCAGGATCACTCTGGATGAACTGCAGAGATTTACAACTGAGGAGGGAAAGAGTCTGTCCATAGGACAACAATCAGTCGTACACTGCACAAATCTGGCCTTTATGGAAGAAAGGCAAGAAGAAAGCCATTTCTCAAAGATATCCATAAAAAGTCTCATTTAAAGTTTGCCACAAGCCACGTGGGAGACACCAAACGTGGAAGAAGGTGCGCTGGTCAGATGAAGCCAAAATCAAACTTTTTGACCACAATGCAAAATGTTTTGCGTAAAAGCAACACAGCTCATCACCCTGAACACACCCTGATCCCCAATGTCACACATGGTGGTGGCAGCATCATGGTTTGGGCCTGTTAAAATTGATGGGAAGATTGATGGAGCCAAATACAGAACCATTCTGGAAGAAAACCATTTGGAGTCTGCAAAAGACCTGAGACTGGGACAGAGATTTATCTTCCAACATGACAATGATCCAAAACATAAAGCAAAATCTACAATGGAATGGTTCACAAATAAACGTCTCCAGGTGTTAGAATGGCCAATTCACAATCCAGACCTGAATCCAATCGAGAATCTGTGGAAAGAGCTAAAAACTGCTGTTCACAAACGTCTCCATCCAACCTCACTGAGCGCAAGCTGTCCTGCAAGGAAGAATGGGCAAGAATTTCAGTCTCTCGATGTGCAAAACTGATAGAGACAAACCCCAAGTGACTTGTAATTTCAGTAAAAGGTGGCGCTACAAAGTATTAACGCAAGGGGGCCGAAGAATTTTGCACGCTCAATTTTCAGTATTTTCTTTGTTAAAAAAGTTTAAAATATCCAATAAATTTTGTTCCACTTCACAAGTGTGTCCCACTTGTTGTTGATTCTTCCCCAAAACATTTAAACTTTATATCTTTATGTTTGAAGCCTAAAATGTGGCAAAAGGTTGAAAAGTTCAAGGGGGCCGAATACTTTCACAAGGCACTGTATCTGCCACAGTCTTTCATTATTATTAGTTATCAGTCTTTACCATTAGATTGGACTTGATTGATGACAACTTTTCCTTCCCTAATCCTAAATCAAAAATAGGTGAATTTCTATCCTATAATATCACAGTGTACAATATAATGTATTTATGTATGTAATATTTGTCATTGTACTTATGATTAGGTACAAAATATTATATAAGGTAAGTAATATGAGAAAATATGGTATTACGTGCCAAAAATAAATTCAAAAGAAGGGAGATAGATGAGAAAGATTATCCAATTTTTTCTTTTTTTCCAAGATGGCGCCACATGAGTGGCAGCCTCGATTCAGAGCTTCAAGCTGAGAGCAACCTTTATCTTTCCTTTTCACTCTTTTTGTCTGTATCTTCAAGAATCTTCTACTCAAGCAACCTAGCACTATGAATTAGCAACTATAAATCAAATGGAAGACCCTGTGGAGTATTTTTTTACCTTTTGTTTCTCTTGTTAAAGTATGGACAAGACTCAAGACCTGATCCAGCTGGAGTTTCTTGTGTGCACATGTGCCTGTTACCATCCCAATATTTAATTCAGATTGAAGAAAAGAACCCAAGGTGAGCTCTCTAAGTTTCAAGATATGAATTGAGGGTAAAACATTCAGGAAAGAAACATGCTTTTTTTTCCCCCTGTGTGTGTTCTTAGATGTGCAGTTGGAGATGACTTTTTTGTAAGCGTATTTTTCATGAGTATATTAAAATGGTTTCTCTCCTGTGTGAGTTCTTTGATGTTTAGCAAGATGTGATTTCTGAGCAAAACATTTCCCACATTCTGAACATGAATATGGCTTCTCCCCTGTGTGAGTTCTTTGATGTGAAACAAGATATGATTTCTGAGCAAAACATTTCCCACATGTTTGGCATGAAAACGGCTTCTCTCCTGTGTGAGTTCTTTGATGTGTAACAAGTTCTGATTTTCGAGCAAAACATTTCCCACATTCTGTGCATAATAATGGCTTCTCCCCTGTGTGAGTTCTTTGATGTTCAACAAGATTTGATTTAGTGATAAAGCATATCCCACATTCCGAACATGAAAATGGCTTCTCCCCTGTGTGAGTTTTCTGATGTAGTACAAGAGCTGATTTATGAGCAAAACATTTCCCACATTCTTGGCATGAAAACGGCTTCTCCCCTGTGTGAGTTCTTTGATGTGGTACAAGATCTGATTTCTGAGCAAAACATTTCCCACATTCTTGGCATGAAAACGGCTTCTCTCCTGTGTGAGTTCTTTGGTGTGTAACAAGATTTGATTTAGTGATAAAGCATATCCCACATTCCAAACATGAAAATGGCTTCTCCCCTGTGTGAGTTTTTTGATGTTCAACAAGATTTGATTTAGTGATAAAGCATATCCCACATTCCGAACATGAAAATGGCTTCTCCCCCGTGTGAGTTCTTTGATGTTCAACAAGCTTTGATTTATAGTTAAAGCATTTCCCACATTCTGAACATGAAAATGGCTTCTCCCCTG
This sequence comes from Leptodactylus fuscus, assembly GCF_031893055.1. Classification (NCBI taxonomy): domain Eukaryota; kingdom Metazoa; phylum Chordata; class Amphibia; order Anura; family Leptodactylidae; genus Leptodactylus; species Leptodactylus fuscus. The sequence goes on from NC_134265.1 coordinate 10,630,831, forward strand.
TGTGAATACTTCGATGTCTTACAAGATTTGATTTATAGTTAAAGCATTTCCCACATTCTGAACATGAAAACGGCTTCTCGCCTGTGTGAGTTCTCTGATGTGTAAGAAGATATACTTTATGAGTAAAACAGTTCCCACATTCTTGGCATGAAAATGGCTTCTCTCCTGTATGAGTTCTTTGATGTCTAACAAGTTGTGATTTAAAGGTAAAAGACTTCTCACATTCTGGGCATGAATATGGCTTCTCCCCTGTGTGAGTTCTCTGAACACCCCTTCTGTGTCTTTTATTTTGCTTAACAGACTGTGATGAATTAGAATAGAGATCTTTCTTCTGAGGGGCTGAGGGTAAATCTGGAGTAATGGCATGGTCTTCATATGGATCTTGTGTGATACCATGATCCTGTGCTTTATAATCTGTAGATGCCAGATGTCCCTCTGAGCTCCTGGTACAGTCATCTGAAAAGAAGAAAATGGATTTTACTATTAAATAATGTTATAATTATATTCCCCACTGAGCAAACGGTAACACGGCCTATTTCATTAGTATTTTCTGTGCTGAGACTGATGTCAGTGACAGTCTCAATGGCAGATACCACCGCTGCTCTAGGTCACTGTAGAGGTGCTGGTAGTGGATGAAATAAGCGGGCCCACCCAGTCACAGCACTAAGGAAAAGGGGTGGTGGCACTTACACTGATGAGCAGAAGGGTAACAATGTTTAGAACTTTTGACTTTCAGCCTCCATATCTCACCGTCCACTACAGCTCGGAACGTGAGACTACTATCATTACATAGACAATCATCTTGGCTATCTCATCCATAAATTTATCTTTCAACTATTTAGCATATGATTAGTTATGCAGATTCTTGTCATCTAACTTCATTGTTACCATTTTTCTCCTAAAAATTTTAATTTTAATTATTTTGTAAATCTACCTTTGGCTTTCAACACTGCCTGAATCCTTATGGACATGCTCTCGATCAGATTCAAGCATGTCTTGACTAAAATCAGATCCCAGATCTCTTCTACATGTTCCCAGTGTTGGTGCATACTGGTCGACTCACTTGGGTACGACTACAGATTTTTTTCTTCAACTCTACACACAAGTGTTTGATTGGGTTGTAGTCTGGGGACTGTGGGGGCCAATTCCGAACCTCTGCTTTACTGTCATTGAACCATTTCTTCTAATGTCGACATATGCTTTGGGTCGCTGCCCTACTAAAACTTTTCATACCCATAGTACTCAATTGTACGAAGTAACTCATATTGTAGGATACTCACATATAGCTCAGCAGTGAGACCACCATCAATCCTGGTAAAGTATACAATCCCTTTGACTGTGAAACAACCCAATATAATCAGGCTTCTTCCACCAAACTTGACAGTACCTTTAATTTCTCAATCTTAGCCCCTTTTCCGTTAAAACTTCCAGATAAATTTGCACCCATCAGAGTCCAGTCTATTAACTTTCATCTCATCACAGCAAATCACCTATTTCCAATCTCCTACTGTCCACTTTTCGTACTTTTTTTGCAAACTTGAGCCGACACTTTTTAGGACCATATCGAGTTTGAGGCTTCCTCATCTTTTGGGCAAATATTCCAGACTTGTGTAATACATGTTTGTGATCTCCCTATTACGAAGCATACGAGCCACCTGCACTGTCATGTTTGTCACTCCACAACTGATAGATCTTGTGGTGAGCCGACCTCTTGACTCTGATATTTTGCCTGAACGTTCACCTCTTGTCTTCGCAATGAATGGACGGACTTCATTTCGTATTCTTCCCACAGTCATGGCACTTACATGATGCAGTTTGACCACTTTCTTTGCCCAGAGACCGCTATTGATGAGCTGGATGATGTTTTTTCTCTTTTCTTGGGAAATCTTCTTCACGGCTGACACTTGATTTGAACCAGTGACCTTTCACTTGGGAATCAAACTAATAAGTCCCTGAGCTATTAGGGAATGTGAGAACAGGTTGTACTTTGTAGTATCCAAGAGGAGCAAAACAGTAACAAAGCAGTTACATGAGAAGAATCTGCATAACTAATCATATGCTAAATAGCCAAGATTGTCTATAAAATGATGGGAGTCTCACATTCCGAGCTGTAGCAGATGGTGAGATGTGGAGCCTGAGTGAGCTGAATATATCAGGTCACAGTTCTGGGTATATCCCTTGTTTATTCAGTGTTTTTGGTTTAGTTCGGTGATTTTAGAAATTCATATTAAAAGTTACATTTTAGGCCTTTTTGGGGCTACTTTTCTGATTAATAATGGTGCACAGCAGGTTACTATACTTTGGTACATATTGCGGCTTGGTTACACTGGTACAAGTTATCGGCTTCCTTTTTCCTTAGAGCGGTGACCGGGCCGCTGACAGCACCAGCACTGTTCTGATGGCGGCCCTGCCTGTCCCTGGTAGATCACCTTGCTCACGTTACATAAAGGACATTCATCACAATCTCATTACAATTTCTGCACCTAGAGTAGTTTATCTTATCCCAACAGAACCCACATTTAGGACCGAACATCAAGGTCCTTATTTTGTACTGCTAAGTCCAGGCCTCTGACTACATTACTAGTTGTCCTGTCCTGATATAGATCGTCTTATCTGGACGTCTCTTCTAAGATTTCAAAGTGAAATAAGTCTCAGAGCCCAAACCACAGGAACACAATCCATGGCTGCTTAAATATGGCCACTTATGTGGAATAATACTGTAGGATGCCATAAATCTTACTGTATTACACCCCATACACACAATACAATCCAAACCACATCTGCTGGATTTCCCAGCCTGAACTCACCGCGGATCTGCTGTCCCATACAGTATGTAGTAGGGTCTGTGGAGTCACAAGGAAGCAGGGACTCCTAGCGTCATAGATCACTAAGATACGGGGAGTCCTGGTGTGTGGACAGAGTTCGGGCTGGGAAATGTGACTGATGTACAGACCAGATTTTCTAGTCTGGATTCCATAGTGTGATTGGGGTCTAAGGTGAGGATTACACAGTGACATTTGTAGAAGCTGCTTCAGGAATTCAGAAGAAGAATTTTTCCGCTTTACCAAATCAGCCCCCGAATCTCCATCAGATTCCTTACTGGCCAGGCGGGATTTTCTTATTATTTTTATGTAGATTGTGAGCCCCATATAGGGATCACAATGTACGTGTTGTTGTTTTTTTCCCCCTATCGGTATGTCTTTGTAGAATAGGAAGAAATCCAAGCAAACACGGAGGGAACATACAAACTCGTTGCAGATGTTGTTCCTTGCAGGATTTGAACACAGGACTCCAGTGCTGCAAAGCTGCAGTGCTAACCACTGAGCCACTGTGTTGCCCCCCAGGTGGGATTTTCCACCTCCCACTTATTTCCATAGAGCCTCGTTTACATCGATGCCAAGTCCATATTCCTGCTGTCCGTTCTATTCTATACTACAGTTATTACCCCCTATAGCGGTATCACGTTATATTCAGGTATTATTAGTATTTTACCTGAATCAGGGAACAACAAATAGTCTAAACAATGTCTGAATAGAATCAGTGACCCTTCTGTGCTTTATATAGTGGTGACTCCTCACCTGGGCGGGTCCCTGTAGGAATGTCCTCCTCACACTCCTCATCACCACTCACATAGGGCTCTTCCTTTATTCTCATAGATATAGCATTAACGTCGCTCAGATCTTTATCCTGATGGAAAATCTGTAATACAAATATTGTAAAAGTCACCGGACAAATGGGAAAGTCACAGAGAATGTTCTAGATCATTAATCTGCATGAAGATGAAAGATGTCCTGACAGTAGCTGCAGGTCTGTGAGAAGCCGGATAAACATATTAGATGGCGGCTCAATGACACCGCCCATGTATATAACCATATAATACTGCTGGATACAACAAGACTGACCACAAGGACTTCACAGCCCGTCTACACATCATAGGGAATATCTCCATCTACCTGATCATCATCCTGTGGAAGAAGAGAACTGGGACATCTCTCCGGTGTTGTCCTCTTACTGGATCTACCTGTAGGAAACACAGACAGGGACTGAATTCATTCTGTACATACAAATAAGGGAAGTCCATGTGTATATAGTCATGTCTATTACCTGCTGATGTGAGGGGCTGGTGGTCCTCCATCATCACCTCCTTGTACAGATCCTTGTGTCCTTCTAAATACTCCCACTCCTCCATGGAGAAATAGACAGCGACATCCTGACACCTTATAGGAACCTGACAACACAATGATACAGTCATCACCCCGACCCCTCCACTTACTGTATAATGTCCCAGCATTCCCAGCAGTGTCACCTCTCCAGTCAGCAGCTCCAGCATCTTGTTGGTGACTTCTAGGATCTTCTGTCCATTGATCTCCTCCTGTATCAGGGGGTGAGGTGGAGGCTCTGGGATTTGGCTCAGGGTTCCTCTCCATCCATCATACACAGGAGACTGACAGCGCCCACTAGAGGTTTTCTTCACTACTGTGTAATCCTGGTTATGGGGAGACACATTAATAAATCTCACTACATACATGTCCAGAGTCCATCACCTCTCCAGTCATATCATCTGTTATTACTAGAGATAAGAATGATGTAATGATGACATCATCAGAATCTCTCACCTCTCCAGTAAGCTGGTAGATGATCTCTAGGGTGAGATTTAATAGACTTTCCGCCATCTTGTTCCTGTCTCTTTCCATCCTTGATGGATCAATCCGGAATATTCTCTTATATAGAAGATACTGAGAGGATTCTATATTGTAGGAACCTGAATGGAGAGAAGATGAGACAATGTAATCACTACACGGAAGGGGAAGATTTATCAGAATTGCACAAGGGATGATTATTGGCTGTCGGGCCAAGGGTGACAGTATTTGTCAATTAGTGCAGGTTGTGAACTGTTTCTGTGCTGCTTTGGTGAAAGTGTATTGTCAGTGGAGAAATGGCTTTATTGGGAATAACCAGCTGTGGAGATCCGCGTGCAACTGCTCAATTCTCTAAAGGAAAAACAACAGTAACAGTGCAATAGAAGTACAGAATAGAGGGAGGATGAGTAGCGGCCAATTGGGAGACAGCCCAAAAAATCCTGCTGCGCTGGTACAGAACCCCTAGCCAGCTGGCCAGTATTAATGCCTCCCTCCCTATATTCTGTTGGCGAGACTGCGGGCACGTTGGCACCCTCCTACATATGTGGTGGGACTGCCCCTTGGTCCAAGCCTTTTGGATAGCGGTCTTCCAATTTATTTCTTCTATGGCTGGTCTCACTATACCTCCCTCCCCGAGCCTGGCACTCTGCTTTCTGGACACTGGGTCTTTTCCCACAGGTATCCAGGTGGTACTGGGCCAAATAATTTTATCAGCCAGATCCATGATAGTGAGGCAATGGAAATTTGCGCCCTGCTTGACGAAAAACTCATTCACCACATAGACTTGGCCTCTACCCTGGAGCGGATGCTGGCCTCCAAAAATCATACCTTCTCTAGCTTTTGCTCCAGATGGGCTTTTTGGTCCTCCTTTATGGAGAACAGGAAGGGGGCCCTAGCCCAGGCCCCACGTCCTCCCCCTGAAGTGCTTCGCACGCTGGTTCATTAATACCCTAATAGTCGCAAGTGTTTGCTTATTCCTCTGTGCGTTGCTTGTCATGCCGAATTTAGAATGGTATCACCTTGTTCTGAGTAAGCGGTACCTTACATACATATAGAGTCACTGGTTTACTCATGTTATTTGTGTGTCAGGCCTCTGACTACATTACTAGTTGTCCTGTCCTGATATAGATCGTCTTATCTGGACGTCTATTCTAAGATTCCAAAGTGAAATAAGTCTCATAGCCCAAACCACAGGAACACAATCCATGGCTGCTTAAATATGGCCACTTATGTGGAATAATACTGTAGGATGCCATAAATCTTACTGTATTACACCCCATACACACAATAGAATCCAAACCACATCTGCTGGATTTCCCAGCCTGAACTCACCGCGGATCTGCTGTCCCATACAGTATGTAGTAGGGTCTGTGGAGTCACAAGGAAGCAGGGACTCCTAGCGTCATAGATCACTAAGATACAGGAGTCCTGGAGTGTGGACAGAGTTCAGGCTGGGAAATGTGACTGATGTACAGACCAGATTTTGTAGTCCGGATTCCATAGTGTGATTGGAGTCTAAGGTGAGGTTTACACAGTGACATTTGTAGAAGCTGCATCAGGAAGTCAGAAGAAGACAATACCGTAAGGAGCTACAGAACACCATGTTGAATTCACATTGTCCTGGCCAATCTGGATGGCAGAGAGCCGAAGACTTAGCCGCGGCATTGCTTCACTCTCCACAGCATTAAGGACTGAGCCTACTCGAACCCGCCTGCGTAGATTTAGGTGAACTCCCCTACATTGTGAAGGCTCCGATACCTCCCGGGAATCCCCCATCTTCTCGACCTGGCTGTCTTACGCCATGGGTCTCTCCCCTGGCGTAAGACATTAATCTGTAGTGCGCTCATTCTATGTGTACATCCAGCAGTTATAACACCTCAGGCTGCAGCTTAAGAGAACACTAGACTGTGTTTCATTGGATCACATCCTGCAGAGTCCCTGAGGCATTATCCACCATCTTGGGTGAGTTCACCATTAAAACATACCTGACACTCTGTTGTTCCTCTGGGGAGAGACTGTGGTTTTGGCTGACCTTGGGGGAAGGGAGTGCCGAGCCCCTACACAAATATCAAGGGGGCTCCTCACCCTCCCCTTGGCTGTGGAGTAGCCTCCTGTCTCCCAGACATAAAACTCACCTTGGAGGGCTCTAGACTCTCCACTTCTATATAGCTAACCCCTCAGCCGCGCTGGACTTTGCTTCTCTGGAGCCAATACTTGGAACTTTCAATATGAGCTGCGGGGTGTTGGCCCTGGGGGAGTAAGTGTAGAGCCCCTACACTTCCATCAGGGGGCTCCTCAACTCTCCCTGGGCCATTGGTCTCATAGTGGCGCCTTATAATTAGGTGAAACTGCCTCTTGAACTACAATCATCTGATACATTACCCTATCTCTTGAACTAGAGGATACCTGGTTAAATGTTTTAATGCTAACAACCTAAGCCAAAACCTGTTCTACTATTAGTGGCACTCCGCAACCTCTGACTTCAGCTCCATATCATCCGGTCAAACAAATTTGATAATCTCCAGCACTATGGCTCGCAGGGGAAAGAGAGGAACTCCCAAGAAGCTGAATGACTTCTTCACTTCTCCACCTGCGGAGATTGATGAAGATTCGTATCCTTCAAATGACACAATTCAACTATCAATCTCCATTGGTGTTCTCTCTTCACCTACAAAACACACCTTCTCCATAGTATCTCAACCCAACCCTGCTGGCCAAGATACTTCTCCATCCAGCTCCACAACTGCTAGCACTTCTTCTTCCCAATCGGAGATGCATGCTAAAAAAGTCAACTCCAAATCTCCAATCATCAACTCTTCTCCACAACAGCCAACAGAGGAGAGACCTCACCATACTCCTGCAAATTCTCCATCTCAAAGTCCCGCTAAGCAATGCATGAAATGGGACTCAACATTTGACTTATCCGCTAAAACTACACCCCAGTCTCAAGAGTCTTCTCCTGAAACCCCGGACACTCTCAAAACATTCCCTGCTGGGAACCAAGCAGTGTCAGAATCCTTTTTAAAAGATATCATGTTTGCACATCACAGCACTATCCAAAAAGATATAACCAAAGCTATCCCTAATGTGTCCTCAACAATTCATTCTCTTGGAGATCACATTGAGCATGTGGAATGTAAAATGGGTCAACTTACCGAGGCCCACAATTCCTTAGTTGACACCCACAATGACCTGGAAGATGATATAGAAGTCATAAAATTGAAACTAGCGGACGTAGTAGACAGGAACTGAAGAAACAATGTGAAATTCCGGCGCATATCTGAATCCGTTACTCCATCTGAACTTCCACAATTTCTCCAAAACTTCATTAAGGCGATTTTACCACGCAGCACGGATCGTGATCTGATTCTAGATTGGGCTCACAGACTCCCTAAACCAAAGAATCTCCCTGATTCTATTCCATGCGATGTCATTGCTCGAATTTACTTCTATCAAGTGAAAGATCAACTTGTGTTAGCTTCCAGGAAAACTCCCATATTTCCAGCTCCCTTCCAAAACATTAAACTGTTTACCGACCTGTCCCAAGCAACCATTGAAGCAAGGAAGAAACTAGCTCCCATTACTCAAGTCTTACGTCTCCACTCCATATCTTACAAATGGGGTTTCCCGGTTACAGTAATTGTGTTTTGCAATGGTACCTGGCATATCTTCTCCTTTGTAGGATCCAAACTGAAGCCCCCATGGAACAAGGTACCTGAAGTCACCTGAGGACTTCAAATCCCTTAACCCCCTGCGTGCCGGCTGCGTCCATTCATTCCTATGGGTGCGTGCTATTCAAAACAGGAGTTTTGAATAGTACTCGCTCATCTCTAGAAATAATGTCTATGTAATGTCCCTTAGTTCAGTCCAAAAATCTATTTCTTCCAACATAGAAGAATTTTTTTCTTACAATTCTCCCTCGGCGAAAGATACATTTACCCTATGGAACTCTCATAGAGCATATATCAGGGGTTTGGTAATTCAACACACAGCTAAAATTAAAAAACAAAAACTGCAATCCACCCATCTGGCACTGGAGAAAGTGGCATCAGTAGAATCACAGCATAAACGTCTATTCAAATCTCACCTTCTCCCTCATCTAACCAATCTGTGTAACCTAGCTATGTCTTCCGGAAAATTCCCTGATGAAATGCTTAAAGCAACTATTGTTACTTTGCCAAATCCGGGCAAAGATCCCACATGCCCAAGCAACTTTCGACCTATATCTCTCCTCAATACAGATGTGAAACTTTATGCGAAAGCATTAGCTAATAGACTTTTATCGATCTTACCTAGCCTCATAGGTGGTGACCAAGTGGGCTTTACGAAGGGTAGACAGGCACCTGATGGTACAAGACGCCTGATTGACCTAATCGCTTTAGCGGATTCTAGACGAACGCCTTCTTTGCTCCTATCACTGGACGCGGAAAAGGCATTCGATACATTGGGGTTACATTTTCGAAACACTCCAGAGGTTTGGTTTTTCTGGGCCCATTCTCTCTGCAATAACTGCCCTATACACAATACCCCCACAATAGCCTTTGACCGCGGCGCCGGAGGGGTTAATGCCTCCGATCGGTCCGGGGACCGATCGGAGGCATTAGAGCCGGTTGTCTACTGCTTAGCAGTAGACATCCGGCGGCTATGGCGGCCGCCCGGCTCCCGGGCGGTCGACATAGTTACAGACCCGACATGCGCCGTACTATTACGGCGCATGTCGGGAAGGGGTTAATTAATTTGCCGCTTGCAGAAATTGGCTTAAACAATGACATTGCCTTGGCTGTTGCATCATCTGGGATTGCGGCCACTTTTTTAGATGGAGGGCGCACGGCTCATTCAGCATTAGGATTGCCCTTTAATCTAGCGCTGTCTGTAATATCACTTAGGCTCGGTTCAGAGGGGGTTTTCTGGTCCGGATTTTGACATGGAATCCGTGTCAAAATCCGGCTAAAAAAAACCGCCTCCCATTGAATTCCCTTTTTTCTACGAGCGATTTGTTCCTGCTCACAGAAAAAAGAAGCGTCATGCCCTTTCTTGATGTGGATTCCGTAGCTGAATCAGCCGCGGATGTCCGCAGTGCAACACTCCCTCCCGACTAGGCCCATTCATTTGGGCCTAATCTGGAGGGGAATGCCGCGACTGGATGCTGGTGCACTGCATTCACTGGTATCCAGTCGCGGCTACCCGTTTTTTGGACCGAATTCTGAGGTGGCCTCTGTGTTAAAATCCGGTCCAAATAATCCTGTCTGAACCCAGCCTAAGGGCTCTGGTAAAGCTAAGGTATTACAAACTTCCAAAGTAATTGTTTGGGATAAATGTACCATGTATATACAAAAATACGGAAATCGCTCTACCTTGAACGTTGTTCAGATGGTATCATATGGCGCGGGGTGCACGGAACATCCGACCATTAGAATGAAATCCAATTGAAGAAACGATGATAAAAAATCCAGCACGCCCAATAATTGAAAAATAAAATATAACCTTTACTTCATAGTGGTTAAAAACAGAAAAAGCTCCTTAGAGCATGGATCCAGAATAAAACAACAGCCTACGCGTTTCGAGACTCACATCCAGGTCTCTTAATCATAACATCATAGGATGTGAGTCTTGAAACGCGTAGGCTGTTGTTTTATTCTGGATCCATGCTCTAAGGAGCTTTTTCTGTTTTTAACCACTATGAAGTAAAGGTTATATTTTTCAATTATTGGGCGTGCTGGATTTTTTATCATAAATGTACCATGGCGTACAAGAAAGGCCCTTGATCGCACCTTGAAAGATCTGCAGGGAACTGATTGTTTAATGGGGGGAATTGTAGTATTCACAGGTGATTTCTGCCAGATGTTACCTAGTGGAACAACACCAGCAGATGAGCTGAATGCCTGTCTAAAATCTTATCTGTGGATACATGTTCAGAAGCTACTACTACTCTTACTACTAATATGCGGGTTCATTTGATGGGAGATACAACTGCAGATAAATTTACACACCAGCTACTATGTCTTGGAAATGACAAGTTCTCTACTGATTCCACTAATGGTCTCATTCCCTTTACGGAAGACTTTTGTGAAATGATATCTTCAGTAATGGAGCTTATTGACCAAGTTTTCCCTGATATTTTAACAACCATCAGTGGCTTTATGAACATGCAATCCTTGCGCCTAAAAATGATAGTGTCAGCTCCATAAATGTACTAATTCAGGGAAGGCTGCCTGGTCTAGCAACCACATACATGTCCATTGATTCAGTCATGGAGAGTGAACAAGCCGTAATGTATCCATTGGAGTTCCTGAATTCTTTGGGGCCTCCTGGAATGCCACCGCATAAGCTCACTTTAAAAATAGGAGCCACAATAATTTTGCTTCGGAACCTTAACCCACCAAAAATGTGTAACGGCACAAGAGTGTGCATTAAAAGTCTCCTGCCCAATGTTATTGAAGCCACTATTCTTATGGGAAACTCTAAGGGAGCAAATGTTTTCATTCCACATATTCCTTTGCTACCAAGCGACAGGCCCTTCAGTTTTAAGCGTCTGCAGTTCCCAATCTGACTTGCATTTGCTATGACTATAAACAAAGCACAAGGTCAATCACTTAAAGTAGCCGGCAGTAATTTGGAGAGCCCGTGTTTTTCACATGGACAGTTGTACGTTGCTTGCTCTAGAATCTTTTCATATACAAGTATGCACATGAAGGTAAAACCAGAAACCTTGTTTACCAAAAAGCACCACAATAGATAGTTGTGTAACTGTAACCAGTTCTACTCTTTTGTCTGTGAGCTACTTATAGATTACACTGGAGGGAGGGGGGAAGGGCCACACTATGTTGTTAAGTGGGTGTAAATGCATAATATGTTTGTGTAAGGGGCATACATTTTAATTTTTATTTAATAATAAATAATAAAAATTTTAAGTGGAAAAAAAGATTTACTGTAGCTCTGAAAATGTCAATTTATGTGTGACACTGAAAATTTTACTTTAGCATAACCAACAATTTAACATATTTTCCGCGAGCGAAGCCGCAGGTATTCTACTAGTCCTCTATAAAATGCTCATTCCCTCCAGAGTCCTCTACTTCCTTATAACCCTAACAATCCCCATTCCCATAAAAATTTTCTCTTCCTTACACAAACAAATGAACATGTTCATTTGGCAGCAGAGGAGACCCCGTGTTTCACTTGCTGTCATGGGTAAGCTTCCTTGCCATGGAGGTATGGGACTTTCCAACCGTCTTCATTATCACTTTGCGTTCACTCTTAATTACCGTATATACTAGAGTATAAGCCGACCTGAATATAAGCCGAGGCCCCTAATTTTACCACAAAAAACTGGGAAAACTTATTGACTTGAGTATAAACCTAGGGGGGAAATACAGCAGCTACTGGAAAATTTCAAAAATTAAAATGGTCGGAGTTTTTGGGTGCAGTAGTTGCTGGGTGCTGGGGTAGGGGTGTTTTGGTTGTCTGTCTGCCCCTTCCCTGAGCTTGAGGACTGTTTTTTCTTCCCCCAATTGGAATTCAGACTGGCTGACTATAGGGGATCTGCAGTGCTCCTATTAACCCCTTCCCGACGGAACAGGAGCATTGCAGATCCCCTATATTCAGTAGACCGGGCACTGTCAGACACAGGGAGACCTAATGTGTTTGTGTTTCACAGCAATTTTCTACTTTTGTATGTATTCTAGGGAAAGGAGGGATTTACAACTTGTATTTATTTCTTTTTTTAAATCTTCTCTTTTTTTTTTTTGCACCATTTTATGGGAGATTCTATACATTAATATTGTGGCTGGTCATAGACCCCCCTCCTTAAAAAAAAATAATAATAAGTTTTTACTCGAGTATATACGGTACTTAAAGCACTGGTGGAACAATTCTCAAGGAAAAATCTGGCCAGCTCTAGAAGCTCGTATAACTAATATCCCTGACTTGAAAACTCTCATACTACATCCTCCACTAAAACTCCCACCCTCAAGGTTTCTCTAGAAGTTTGGAAGATGGGGTGTTCAGGCACTTTACAAGATCCCTCAATTCCTAAAATAAATCTGAAACTTTCTATCCAGACCCTATCTCTTTATATTCCTAATATTCTATTGTCTGAATGGCCAACTTACGGAATACATTTTCTCTCAGACATATTTCAGAATCATTCTATTTTATCGTTTGAGCAAATTCGACCTACCCTTAAAAGGAACTGTCTAATTATCTCCAAATACGAAATTTATTAACAACATCCAATTTTCTTATCACTTCCTCCATTCCGACAATTTTAAAAGACTCCCTTTGAAACTTAATAACTTCTAGACCTAAAGGAATAAAGCCATTATATCTTATGTCAACTAAAGATCTTTTCTTCACCAAATCCCCCCATTAGAAAATGGGAATCTGATATGGGATGTGGGTTTGATATGGCGGAGTGGAATAGCGCCTTAACCTGGGCTCAAAAATCCACCTCCTGCGCTTCACACTGGGAGTAATATCACAAAATTCTCCTTCGGTGGTATTACCCTCCAACTCTCAAAGTTCTATCCATCTGCTTCACCTCTTTGCTGGAGGGGTTGCAGAAAAATTGGATCGCTATACCACATATTTTAGAGCTGCCCTCACGTTGTTCCACTATGGCATGCAACCTTTAACACACTCAACCACTACACTCATTGCACAATACCTCCATCTTCCCCCTTAGCTCTCCTCCTGCTTGGAATCCACAAATTTCCTCCACATTGTAGGACTCTTATCTGCCACTTTCTCCATGCCACACGTCTACTAATAGGCAGAAAGTCCCCGCTAATTCCATCTCTAACTGAAACTCTATCAATTATCTAAAACAGTTGCACACAGGAAAATATGTTGGCCTGCCATGAGGGAAGACTTAAAAAATACTCCTCGCAATGGTCGATCTAGTTGTTGTTCCTTTCAACTAGCAAAAGGACTATTTACAGCCTCTCTTAAGATCTTCCAATGTCCTCTTCAATATAGTCGAGGTAACAAAATACCTGAAACTAGAACTAGATTTGTTCGGCGCTACTGGTTGGCCAATTCCCTCTCCTTTTTGTTTTTAATTCCTCTGTTTTTACCCTTCCCCTCCTCCTACTGGTGCCTTTCTTATCCATCCCGACTGTGTGATATCACTACGTGCAGATTGATGAATAGTGAATGGTTTTTTTTCACTTCGAGTCTCTTGCTTTATTATCTAATATATGGAACAACTCTATTATTGTGGTCATTTATGTGACCCAATTCAGAAGAAGAATTTTTCCGCTTTACCAAATCAGCCCCCGAATCTCCATCAGATTCCTTACTGGCCAGGCGGGATTTTCCACCTCCCATTTATTTCCATAGAGCTCTGAGGTGGAATCTGCCTGAAGATCGAGCAGGAGGATTATTTTTCCGCTATCTAAAATAATCTTCTATATAATTCTGGTAAACTCTTTCCCTTCACGAGGACTGACAGCCGGTGAGGAAGAAATTTGCTCGTTCACATCGATGTCAAATCCATATTCGTGCTGTACGTTCTATTCTATACCACATTTATTACCCCCTATAGCGGTATCACATTTATATTCATGTATTATTAGTATTTTACCTGAATCGGGGAACAACAAATAGTCTAAACAATGTCTGAATAGAATCAGTGACCCTTCTGTGCTTTATATAGCGGTGACTCCTCACCTGGGCGGTTCCCTGTAGGAATGTCCTCCTCACACTCCTCATCACCACTCACATAGGGATCTTCCTTTATTCTCATAGATATAGCATTAATGTCGCTCACATCTTTATCCTGATGGAAAATCTGTAATACAAATATTATAAAGGTCAGCAGACAAAAGATGAAGTTGTGAAGAAATGTTCTACATTTTTTTTTTATTAATGACCAATGACCAATGACCATAATGACCAAACCTGACCTGACAGGAGGAGTTATCTGAGCCAAAGAGCAGCAAATCTGAAGCTGGACATAGATATCAGATCATGGCTCACTAACAACTGCGAGAACCTCATACACATGTATACTCAGCATGGCTAGACGTGCTTCAGGATATTTCAGTGGAAGAGATCAGATTCTATCAGATACAACTGGGGTTACTTGTCTCATGGAGAGAAATTTGTTAAGTAGTCTCTTTGGTTCCACATCCCAAACAGACGTTTCCATAGCCAGAAGATTGTGTGAAGATGCAGACATGTAATGTCTATGGTCAGCTTTATCCTCCATCTCCACCTCTCATTACACAATTATAAAACATCTAATACTGCTGGATACCCCACGACTGACCACAAGGACTTCACAGCCCGTCTACACATCATAGGGAATATCTCCATCTACCTGATCATCCTGGGGAAGAAGAGGACTGGGACATCTCTCCGGTGTTGTCCTCTTACTGGATCTACCTGTAGGAAACACAGACAGGGACTGAATTCATTCTGTACATACAAATAATGGAAGTCCATGTGTATATAGTCATGTCTATTACCTGCTGATGTGATGGGCTGGTGGTCCTCCATCATCACCTCCTTGTACAGATCCTTGTGTCCTTCTAAATACTCCCACTCCTCCATGGAGAAATAGACAGCGACATCCTGACACCTTATAGGAACCTGACAACACAATGATACAGTCATCACCCCGACCCCTCCAGTTACTGTATAATGTCCCAGCATTCCCAGCAGTGTCACCTCTCCAGTCAGCAGCTCCAGCATCTTGTGGGTGAGTTCTAGGATCTTCTGTTCATTGATCTCCTCCTGTATCAGGGGGTGAGGTGGAGGCTCTGGGATTTGGCTCAGGGTTCCTCTCCATCCATCATACACAGGAGCCTGACAGCGCCCACTAGAGGTCTTCTTCACTGCTGTGCTATCCTGGTTATTGGGAGACACATGAATAAATCTCACTACATACATGTCCAGAGTCCATCACCTCTCCAGTCCTATCATCTGTTATTACTAGAGATAAGAATGATGTCATGATGACATCATCAGAATCTCTCACCTCTCCAGTAAGCTGGTAGATGATCTCTAGGGTGAGATTTAATAGACTTTCCGCCATCTTGTTCCTGTCTCTTTCCATCCTTGATGGATCAATCAGGAATATTCTCTTCTATAGAAGATACTGAGAGGATACTATATTGTAGGAACCTGAATGGAGAGAAGATGAGACAATGTAATCACTACACGGAATCCCATGGAATAAATAGAACGGAACCCCTGGGTCCATGATGAAGTTATATTTAAAGGGATTCTACCATTAAAAAACTTTTTTTTCTAGGTAACACATCGGAATAGCCTTTAGAAAGGCTATTCGTCTCCTACCTGTGGAAGTGCTCTCCGCCGCGCCGTTCGTTCAAAATACTGGTTTGTACCGGTATGCTAATTAGTTCTCTCGCAGCGATGGGGGCGTCCCCCAGCGCAGGAGATGCAATGAGGGCGTCCCTATCGCTGCTCGAAAACCGACTCCAGCGCCGCTTCTGTCTTCTTCTGCATCCTCCCTTCCTTCTTTGGCTAGATGCGCAGGCATCCGACGTCCAGCCGAAGAAGGAAGGGAGGATGCAGAAGAAGACAGAGGCAGCACTTTAGTCGGTTTTCGAGCAGTGATGGGGACACCCCCATCGCATCTCCTGCACTAGGGGACGCCCCCATCGCTGCGAGAGAACTAATTAATAGAGATGAGCGATCAGCCGATCCGAACAGCACGCTCGCATAGAAATGAATGGACGTAGCCGGCACGCGGGGGGATAAGCGGCCGGCTGCCGTCAAAGCGGAAGTACCAGGTGCATCCATTCATTTCTATGGAGCATGCTGTTCGGATCGGCTGATCTGAACAGTACTCGCTCATCTCTACTAATTAACATACCGGTACAAACCGGTATTTTGAATGAACGGCGCGGCGGAGATCACTTCCAAAGGTAGGAGACGAATAGCCTTTCTAAAGGCTATTCCGACGTGTTACTTAGAAAAAAAAGTTTTTTAATGGTAGAATCCCTTTAAGTCCCCAAGATAACCCCTTTAAAGAATTACTGGAATCCACAAAATGTATGTTGGTATTATACTGTGTGGGGGCCATGAGGAGGACATTATAGTGTGCAGGGGCCAAAAGGAGGACATTATAGTGTGAACGGGCCACAACGAGGACATTATAGTGTGTGGGGGCCACAAGGAGGACATTATAGTGTGTGGGGCCAACAAAGAGGACATTATAGTGTGTGGGGGCCACAGGGAAGACATTATAGGGTTGTGACTAAATACTATACTCTATAGGGACCTGGTTCTTACCAGGTATAGTATTTAGCCGGCTCAGTGGGATCTATTTCCCCTTACTGGTAAGGACATTTCTGCCCCCTAGTGGTCGGGTCTTTAACTGAGATAGTATTTAGCAGCTCATAGTGAATTGGCTAAATCCCGTACTCCAGAGGGACCAGGTCCTCACCAGTGATAGTATTTAGACAACTCTATGTGAGCCGTCTATTTCCCATCATTTGTAGGGACCATTTTTGCCCCCAATTGGTCGGTCCTGATCTCTTATAGTATTTAGCTCCTTCACTGTGAATTGGCTACACCCAACTCTCTGTAAGGACCTTCATAAAAATTGGGCTCCGGCTTCAGTAATGTTTGTAAATCTCACAATAAAGGGACAGGATTAGATCATTAGAAGTATAAGATAATAATAAGACACATATTATCTTTATTATTCCAACAATTGTTTGGAAATCAACAATAAAAGATGGAAAAATATTTTTCAGCAAAACGTGTGAGGGAGTTTTCCTTTTCCATGTTTGATATACTTACAAGGTTTCATCCTGGTGAGGTCCTTATCAGTGATAGTATATAGCCGACTCACACTGACCTAGCTATATACTGTACTCCCTATAGCGTGTAGGGGCCACAAGGAGGGAGACTGAATGAGAAGGGCTGACAGTGAGCACTTACCTCCTCGGGTACAGCAATCCTCTGCTCACAGGACCTGTGATGACATCTAGAGTGGGAGGAGTCACAGAATCACATGACCAGATATTAGAGGTCTCTGCTGAGCTGTGTGTGACGTGTATGTAGCAGAGCCGTCTGTGCGTGACGTGTATGTAGCAGAGCCATCTGTGTGTGACGTGTATGTAGCAGAGCCATCTGTGTGTGACGTGTATGTAGCAGAGCCGTCTGTGTGTGACGTGTATGTAGCGGAGCCATCTGTGTATGACGTGTATGTAGCGGAGCCGTCTTTGTGTGACGTGTATGTAGCGGAGCTGTCTGTGTGTGAGGTCTATGTAGTAGAGCCGTCTGTGCGTGACGTGTATGTGACTGAACCGTCTGTGTGTGACGTGTATGTAGCAGTGCCGTGTGTGTGTGACATGTATGTAGCAGTGCCGTCTGTGTGTGACGCGTATGTAGTGGAGCCGTCTGTGTGTGACGTGTATATAGTGGAGCCATCTGTGTGTGATGTGTATGTAGCAGAGCTGTCTGTGTGTGATGTGTATGTAGTGGAGCTGTGTGTGAGGTGTATGTAGAGGAGCTGTCTGTGTGTGACGTGTATGTGGCTGAGACGTCTGTGTGTGATGTGTATGTGGCGGAGCCGTCTGTGTGTGACGTGTATGTAGCAGAGCCGTCTGTGTGTGACGTATATGTAGCGGAGCCGTCTGTGTGTGACATGTATGTAGCAGTGCCGTCTGTGTGTGACGTGTATGTAGCAGTGCCGTCTGTGTGTGATGTGTATGTAGTGGAGCTGTGTGTGTGACATGTAGGTAGAGGAGCTGTCTGCGTGTGACGTGTATGTAGCAGAGCTGTCTGTGTGTGACGTGTATGTAGTGGAGCTGTCTGTGTGTGAAGTGTATGTAGTGGAGCTGTCTGTGTGTGAAGTGTATGTAGTGGAGCCATCTGTGTGTGATGTATATGTAGCAGAGCCGTCGGTGTGTGACGTGTATGTAGCAGAGCTGTCTGTGTGTGATGTGTATGTAGTGGAGCTGTGCGTGACATGTATGTAGAGGAGCTGTCTGTGTGTGACGTGTATGTAGCAGAGCTGTCTGTGTGTGATGTGTATGTAGTGGAGCTGTGTGAGACGTGTATGTAGAGGAGCTGTCTGTGTGTGACGTGTATGTAGCGGAGCCGTCTGTGTGTGACGTGTATGTAGCGGAGCAGTCTGTGTGTGACGTGTATGTAGCGGAGCTGTCTGTGTGTGATGTGTATGTAGTGGAGCTGTGTGAGACGTGTATGTAGAGGAGCTGTCTGTGTGTGACGTGTATGTAGCGGAGCCGTCTGTGTGTGACGTGTATGTAGCGGAGCAGTCTGTGTGTGACGTGTATGTAGCGGAGCTGTCTGTGTGTGACGTGTATGTAGTGAAGCCGTCTGTGTGTGAAGTGTATGTAGTGGAGCCGTTTGTGTGTGACGTGTATGTAGTGGAGCCGTCTGTGTGTGACGTGTATGTAGTGGAGCCGTCTGTGTGTGACGTGTATGTAGCGGAGCCGTCTGTGTGTGACGTGTATGTAGCGGAGCCGTCTGTGTGTGATGTGTATGTAGCGGAGCTGTCTGTGTGATGTGTATGTAGTGGAGCTGTGTGTGAGGTGTATGTAGTGGAGCCGTCTGTGTGTGAAGTGTATGTAGTGGAGCCGTCTGTGTGTGACGTGTATGTAGCGGAGTTGTCTGTGTGTGACGTGTATGTAGCAGTGCTGTGTGTGTGATATGTATGTAGCTCTCTCTGTCTCGGTCTCTTCTTTTCTCTCCCCTCCTGTTGTGTTCTATATAATAAGTGTGACTGGATACAATAATTCCCTTCCTGAGGTAGAGGAGCCGCATGTTGATGAATTCGGCAGTGATTGGGATTCTATGGAGCTCTTCTATTCTGCCACCTATATACACGATGTAACTGATAGTTCGCAGCTTTCCTCATCATCTTCTATCTCTTATGTTGCTCAGGATGTTTCTTATTGTCCTTCATCGTTTTCAGTCCGTGCAGAGTTCCGGTTTATCACTGAAGATATTAGGCCTCACGTTACATCTGACACTAGAGTCACATAGTGTTCGGGTCTCCGTTGTTTAGGTCTGCATGGGGAACTGAAAGACGGAGGCCGTGTTGCTTAAAGTCAGTTACCTGCGGACCCTATAGTGGGATCAGTCAGGTTTCTGCCGGTTTCAGTATACTTCTTACAGGACGTTACTTTCTGCCGATATTAAGCGAATTCTGCAGCGGAGTCTCCTACAAACACAGATGTGACTCCAGCCTTAGGCCTGGTGGAGTGACATTACTTTTGTAGTTCTCCGTCAGCGTTCTTCAGTGCAATTCATGGCTCACCGGATGTCTAGATTCACGTTACAATATAATCTGTAGATAAATGTACTTGTGCCAAAATGGTGGCTGCTGCTTGTTGTGTGTATGAAGACGTCTGATCCATCTGCTGTCAGGAGGCGATCACTTCCATAGAGAGGACATTAAGTAGAAGAAGCTTCTGCACTCCTTTAAGTATATTCTTCCCGAATGGAATTGATGCTCGTGCAGTGAGTGTTCTAGAGCAGCGTCATCATCTGCAGGGTAGTGCACACACGTGGAGTTTCGGCACAGTGCTTGGTGACCCAACTGATGGTGAAGCTGCTCTGGGACTGCTGACGAAAACAGAAAGAGAAACACCGAGCGCCAAATATAGTGTAGTATTCTCACACGTGGAAAAGTTTTTTCGTGTAGAAGACCAATTGGCCTCTTACCTTCTCACGTTGTGAGACGTCACAACATCAAATTAAACCAATGATGTTGACCGTAATGGCAGCACCTGTCTCCCTTCTTGTGAACCAAGGCACACAGTAGTAGTGGAAAAATAGAGTCCCTCAGGGTCTTAACCCAATCAGGCGTGGAGGTATAGGGAAAAGTGCGCACAGGACCAATAATCAGCTTATATCCTTCCAATAAATTTATTTGTTAAAATGTAGGCACAACGCGTTTCGGGCTATCCGCCCTTCTTCAGGTACAATTAAAACTCGGCTGGCAGCCCTCCGAGGTTGGTACCGATAGGTATAGACTGCTGGGACTGCTGAGGCAGGGCTATAGATCTAATGAGGTGAAGTGTGGTGGCCGCCTCAGGTGGCATTTTGAAGGGGGCGGTAGCTGTGGCAATTAGATTTTTTTTTTTTTTTACTAAACTAGTGCAGGACAGGGCCGCTACAAACAAACCGAGCAGCCCATCCTGAGCTGATTTAGATCTTTGTGTCTCAGTGCAGGCGGCGTCATCATGCCATCAGGAATAGTTCTTAAATCAAAAAAAGATCAACACATGAATTGTAATGTCAAAAAAATCACAATAACTTTATTAGAATACACAAAACTACTCAGAAGAATCCTAAAGCTAAAAACAGTTCCTATAAAGGCAAGGTCACGGGGTCACAAATATGCATCAGACCTAGATAGAAACTAATACATAGAAATGGCAGCAGCATCTTACATATAGCGACACCGTGACCTCCACCAGCAGCCCCAATGCACGTGTGTCCCCCCCCCCCCCCTTCATCATTGGGCTCCAGAGCAGAGGGGAATAAATATACAGTCCCTGATAAAAGTTCTGTCGCTTCTCCATGTTGTGGAATCAAAAGCTTAGAAACTGACTTAAAATTCATCCATTGGTTTTAGAAATGACTCCTATGAAAGCGGAAACCTCCCAAATGTTTTTATTATTAAGAAAATACATTGGCTTCAATGGTGAAATATTGATCATTTAACCCCTTCCCGCCGATGGCATTTTTTAATTTTCATTTTTGACTCCCCTCCTTCTAATCCCCATAACTTTTTTATTTCTCCGCTCCCAGAGCCATATGAGGTCTCAATCTTTGCGGGACAAATTTTTCTTCATGATGCCAGCATTAATTATTCTGTATAATGTACTGGGAAGCTGGTAAAAAATTCACAATGGGGAGAATTTGAAGAAAAAATGCATTTCTGCGACATTCGTACGGGCTTCGGTTTTACGGCGTTCACTGTGCAGCCAAAATGACATATCCCCTGTATTCTGTGTTTCGGTACGATTCCGGGGATACCAAATTTATATGGTTTTATTGACATTTTAACCCCTTAAAAAAATCCAAAACTGTGTTAAAAAATTTTGTTTCTAAAAGTCGCCATATTCTTACAGCCATAACTTTTCTATATGTGCGTGTACGGGGATGCACAGGGCGTCTTTTTTTGCGGGGCCGGGTGTACTCTTTAGTTCTACCATTTTCGGGAAATGCTTTTGCTTTGATCACTTTTTATTCAAATTTATATCAGAATCAAAACAATGAAAAAACGGCGGTTTGGCACTTTTGACTATTTTTCTGCTACGGCATTTACCGTGCAGGAAAAATATTTTTATAGATTTGTAGAGCGGGCGATTTCAGATACAGGGATTACCTAATGTGTATGTGTTTCACAGTATTTGAATTGAATTTTTTTTTTTTTTTTGCATTTATTAGACCCCCTAGGGGTCTTGAACCCCAGGGGGTCTGATCACTAATGCAATGCATTACAATGCTAATGAATTGCAAAAAAAATCATCATTTCTTTTGCAGGCTGCATAGACCAGCCTGCAAAAGAAAGCGAAAGCAGAAAGCCTTGTAAAGGCTCCTGGCTGTCATGGAAACGTGACATCAGCCCTGGAGCATGCTCCAGGCGCCGGCGATCACCGGCAAAATGGCGGCGCCGGAGGAGTTAATGTCTCTGATCGGTCCAACACCCAGCAGCTATGGATTTTTTCTGGTCTGAACAGATCTTGAAGAGTAAAAACAACTCCAAGATAGCGCACGTGTCTGGGTTTTTTCTTGTTTTGTTTTTGTAAGATCACTTGGACATATAGTCGCCACGAAGTTGAATTTCTTGACATTAAGTTGAGGGTTGACACCGAGGGGTTTGTTCACACTGATTTATTCCGTAAGTCCACAGCCACAAACTCTTTACTTCATTTTAACTCTGCGCATCCGAAATCACTAATTGAGAACATTCCCGTAGGTCAATTTCTACGGGCACGCAGAATCTGCTCCACAAATACTTCATTTGAAGTGGCGTTTAGAGATCTGGAGCAACGGTTTGCGTCCAGAGGTTATAATAAAAAGTCCATCATCCGTGGGTATAGAAGAGCAAGGGCGGCAAATCGTACAGATCTTATCAGGAGAAAGAAGTCCCCTAGGATAAAATCGGTGTCATCTAATAATAAGGTGCGTTTCATTACCACATGTAATTCCCAACATTGTAGAGTACGGCCATTCTTAAAAAATAGTGGGGAGTATTATTGTTGGACCCTGTTTTGAAACAGTATCTTGATACATTTCCATCAGTCACGTACAGACGGTCACACAACTTGAGAGATTCCCTGGTCAGGAGCTTCTTTGTTGGGGGTTCTGGTCAAGGTACCTTAAGTCTACATGGCCCCAGACATGGATGTAAGCCCTGCGGGCACTGTGTGGCCTATACAATTGTGGATACGGCAAACACCTTCTGAGACTCTGGACATACAAGGACGTACCAAATTCGGAAAGCCCTTAATTGCCAGTCATCGGGGGTTATTTACTTTGCCTTCTGCCCATGTGAATTGATATATGTAGGGATGACAACTCGTGAGTTTCGTCGCAGAGTTAGAGAACATGTGCTGGGTATTGTTAAGGCTAGGGATGTGGAAGATATCCACTCTCTTAAAACAATACCCAAGCACTTTCGGTTACATCATAACTTGGTTCCATCTTTGTTGAGGATAAGAGCTATTGACCAGGTGGTTCCAGGCCCCAGGATGGGTAATTGGAAGAAATGTGTGGCACAAAAAGAGTGCAGATGGATATTTACTAGAGATGAGCGAACAGTAAAATGTCCGAGGTTCGATATTCGTTTCAAGTAGCCCGTCAATATTCAACTACTCGAATCGAATATCGAACCCTATTATAGTCTATGGGGGGAAAATGCTCATTTCAGGGGTAGGCAACGTTCGATCAAATTATACTTACCAAGTCGAGTGAGGGTCGGGCTGGATCCTTCATGCAGTCTTCTCCTTGCAGCGTCCCCGCGGCGTCTTCCGGCTCTTCATTCACTCTGCCAGGCATTGGGCCTGGGCAGAGCCGACTGCGCATGCCTGCACTACAAGCGGACATATGCAGTTGGCTCTGCCCAGGCCCGATGCCTGGCAGAGTGAATGAAGAGCCGGAAGATGCCGCGGGGAAGCTGCACGGAGAAGACTTCTAAAGGTAGGAGAAGAACCAGCATTGATTGGCTGACTGTATAGTATTCGGCCAATCAATGCTGGTTCTGCATCGAACTTTTACATTCGAACAGCGAGTACGAGTATTTCGAATACCTACTCGATCGAATACCTACTCGCTCATCTCTAATATTTACGGTTAAAACAGTTCAACCTCTGGGACTTAATGAAAATATCAGCTTTGCCCTCTTCTTATAATGTGTTTTGCATTAGTTAGTGAATTTGATTTCAGTCGTGTCTTCTCATTTGGAGTTTTTTATCTTTCATTTTATTTTATGTATTGTGTTGTGTTGTTGGTTTAATGTGTAGTCGTGTCTATGTTAGGTATATTTATTATTATTATCCGTGTTCCTTTTTTCTTTTTCAGATCGCAGGCCTGACGTCATGGCGTTGCTTTTATCCGCTGCAGTTCATATTTACCATTTATTATTCACTTTTTCGCCACTGCGCACTTTATTCACCGTCACCTTTATTTATTTATTCATTCACTATTTTATTTTATCTTTAATGGAAAATGTTTTTTTTATTATTCTTCACATATCTTTATGAATGACACTATTGATGACACTGTATTTTCTA
The DNA here is from genome assembly GCF_031893055.1 of Leptodactylus fuscus. Lineage (NCBI taxonomy): Eukaryota > Metazoa > Chordata > Amphibia > Anura > Leptodactylidae > Leptodactylus > Leptodactylus fuscus. The sequence goes on from NC_134265.1 coordinate 10,655,219, forward strand.
TGTATTACACTTAATATTATGTACTGTGAAGGTTGTATATGAATGCATTATTGTATATATCCACTATATGGTTTTTTCTATTGATTCTTTTTAACACTGCATTGCAATGCTTTTTAATGCACAGGTCACTTTGACAATGACAACGGGTAATTTTGCAATTTTAGCAGTGTTTAAAGTATCTAGTTGCCTTTTATTCGTACTTGGCGCCGGCACGGCGGCCATTTTGGATGAGACATTCTGTTGTAATGCCTCTAGTGATTAGCCCTAGCCCGTGCATGCATAATACGATACTGCTCGGCCATTTTCTTTTTTCGGGCAGTGTTTTATCGGCACTAGCGTGTAGGAGCGCCGTAAACACTGGGTTGTATTTTATATAATCAATTTTTCCTATTTATACCTCACTTTATTGGGTTACTGATTGTCCCTTGACAAAGCCCATTCATGGGCGAAACATGCGTCGGGCGATTTTGATCCTGATGGTCGCAGTGGTATGGGTAATCTCTAAGGGGGTCTCACTTCAGCTTGTCCATATAGGTTTTTAGAGTGGGCTTGTGCATTTATTTGGGCCATATGTGACTTGTATGTAATCACTGTGATTTATTATGTTGGCACCTGTTGCTATATGTGCATTGTTGAAAGCCCTACTAGTCTATTACATTCGTTAGCTGTTTGTGTGACTCACCATACATATAACATATGGTCATTACTTTATGCATTTTACCATATACCGCCAGCCATCGGGGAGGGTATAGTCCGTGTTTTCCCATATAAATTTCTGTCTGTGTTTTTGTATTATGTAATTTTAAACATCATTAATAAACTTTACAGTTTTATTATTAGAGCTGGGTGTGCTTTTCTTTGGATATGATGAAATGTGCTGCACACTGGCATATTGTTACCATATATATATATACTGTATAGTTTATACAGATATACCAAAATCTACACCATGTGCAAAGATGAATATATTGTAATACTTACCCATAATTCTTATTACAACCACCTTATTACCTCCCATATTAATAAAGTAATATCATATGTTTAATACTTTTATACTAGACAATAATTTACGAAATCTCATTGTTTTCTTTATTTGAGACATAATACCCCAAAGATTCCCCAATAACACCACATCATAGTGACATTTGTAGCTTCGCCTCATAATATTACAAGAAATGGTTCTTCCCATTCCCATGAGCTCTATGAATGATCTCTGCACCATCTGGAATCCCAACCTGCCATAAATACAGCCAAATATATGTCCAAGAGTAGAGGAACCGGAGACTCTTCTTGTGGACTCTCATCACACTTTTGCATCTTCTAAGACCGAACTAAAAAAAATCCCTTCCTTCTCGCATGTTTCTGTCTATATATATTGTGTGTACTGTTGTGTGCGTGTGAATACACAATTAGTATATAAGGGAAAGATTTCCAAACCATATATAACATCTTCTATAATCACAAGGTTGGAGAATAAACATAAGATGTGTTCTGCTCAGACAGTAAATATAACTGGATATACCTTCTTCTCTGATCATTACTATCATTACCTCATTTGCATATTAATAAAAAGCTTCTTCCCAGTTTGCAGTTGTCAGTGGATGTCCTTATATATGTGCACATTTGTAAGAATATACAATCATTGATAAAAGGAAACAATACTCGTTATAATTCTGGATACAATTATACACCATCAGTAAAATATTTGTGATTGTTTAGTCCAATTCCCTCTAATGAACGTGTCAAAATTAAATAAATGTTAATAAAGATGAGGAATATATTGTGAAGTGTATTCTAAACAATGCACCAAAATTACGTCATAAAATGTAAGTTCAAAGTAAACCATCTAAGGTGGTATAAATGTAGACTGGACAGGGTATAGATATGGCAGATTTACCATCCAGTTCAGTCACTGTGATAAATCTGGTGTAGTATCAGATTTTCTATCTAAGTTTACACTATTAGTAAATCTGAGCCAATGTGTGATCTGCTCAAAGGGATTCCTACTGAAAAGATTATTCAAAAAAGTGTGGCCTTGTTCCGGTGAGGGGTTGTCTGCTCATAGGGAGGCGTAAAGAATAAAGTCGGTGTTAGAGTAGTTCTGGGTTATGTATTTCCTATGATATGGCTTCAGGTCTGCCTCATGTTCAGGCAGCCATTTTGTCTGTAGTATCCATTTCTTACCCACATCTGAACCTTTGTACTTGTTAGTAAGCCAGATTATGAAGCAACAAGAAACCAGATGTTCAGTTGTTTTTGTACTTTTAGTTTACATGGAAATCAGGAAAGAACTGTCAACGTTTATCATTTTCAGTACAATTGGCTGTAGAAGAGACGAGGAGGAGGGAGTGTGGGAGCAATGATAGAAACCAGACTTAGTGGAAAGCCCCCAAATTTCCTTTTTACGTAGTATTAAAAATGTATTTTTGGCTAAATTACCATTTTAGGATGTCATGTTATTTGCCATAATCTGATTGGATGTTTCTGTATTGTGACCACTATAAAATAAACCGATTCTGGGCGGAACTTTGCAGTCCGGACACACAGAAGTATAACTTGTGAGGGGCCACACAGTGGCTCAGTGGTTAGCATTGCAGCCTTGCAGCGCTGGAGTCCTGGTGTTCAAATCCCACCAAGGGCAAAAAAAACCATTTGCAAGGAGTTTGTATGTTCTCCCCATGTTTGCATGGATTTCCATCCCATACTCCAAAGACATACTGATAGGGAAAAAATGTACATTGTGAGCTCTATGTGGGGCTCACAATCTACATTTAAAAAAAAAAAAAAAAGAAGTATAACTTGTGTATCTGTCTGTAATGTCTGATTATACGGTCTACCTGGTCGGTCCTGGGGTAAGATAAATGACAACTCTAACAACTTGGTGGAGAATGCGGGCATGCCAATTAACCCTTTTGTGGACTGGGTTTTGGGGGGGGGTTGCTTTTCTGTCAGAGGAAAGCATATATCCTAGGCAAGTGAGGGCAATGCCCCACTGTGCTTTCCTTTGGTAGAGAGTAATGCTCCTATCAGTTCATTGGAGGGACCACAAGGCATTCACCCCAGGTGGATTGTATACTCGGATGTATATCTTCTGTTCTATCTGTCTCTTTTATTCTTTGATGTCCTCTGTTTGTCTGTAACATAGTTGGTACCATTGTATATTATTGTGGGATGTGGTTGCATGTATTGTATGTTGAACAGAAGTGGTTTAGAAGTTATTTTATGTAGCTTGATTAATTTGTCTTGACAGCAGGAAGGAGTTAACTGTTTGATTTGGCTATTGCTATTTTGGTTTATGGTGGAAAGATTCTACTTACAGACTTGAGTTGAGTAGTGCGTGTTTGTTTGTGCTGTTGCCGATTAGGAAAGAAAAAGAGAATAGTCAGGCTCCAAATCAGTTGTTGCCATTGTATAAGATAAGGTATCTTCTTGACTTCTTGTTCTATTTATTGTATGATCATATGTTGTTTGTTTGATGGACATTAAGACTCCTTAAATGAGACTATGTGAGTGTATGAGAGTCGCCTGAATTTAGGTGTGGTCTCTTGGCATCTGGCCAAAAGAAAATTTTATGGGTAAACTTGCCACCAAGACATTAAGAACACTCTCCAATATTTGTTTTTGAATAAATTCAGTTTTTTCATTTTTTTTTTACCTGTTTGTCTGGGTCTCCTTCACCTCTTTGTTGAAGAGTTCACTTCTGCAGAGGGGGAGAAGGGGGGGGTTTCCTCTCAGTGCAGCTTGTCTGTGTCTGTGTTTCATGTCTTGCTGTTTAAAGTCAAAGCAACATTAATGCATGTCACTAACACACTAATATGCATTATTTGTTCCCAGTCTAGAAGGTTTTGCTTTAACAATTGTTGGACTGTTATTATTCAATACATTTATAAGCATTTGCGTAGCCAGAAAATGCAGACGCCAATGTGGGATACCATCTATGTTATTGTTGGAAATGTTTTGTCTACATTGCAGATTGGGATTAATGCTGGCCGATTAGAAGAAGAATATGAAAGATTTGCTAAAGTGATAGAGCCAGGTTGAAGTTGAAAAGTACCAGATTGAGAACGCTAAACTGTGATTGAGTGATATTGAGGAAAATAAATTGTGTCATCGGGTGGAGATAGATTTTAGATGTCCTCAGAATCTAGATCAACTAGAAAAGCAGAGAAGTGCAGGATTGCAAGTTTTGCTGTAAATTGTTCTGAGCGTTTATAAATGAAGGTTGTTTGTTGAGTATATTGCAATGATCATTGGTTTACTGCTGTGGATGATACTTTTCCAGGTATCCAGAATCTCGAAGCACAATTACAAATATCCTTTAAGGTTATATATAGTATATATATATATATATATATATATATATATATATATATATATGGTTTCTGTAATAAGAATTTTACATAGCGGATGAATCAGAGACAGGGGTCGCAACCGTCGACTGATTGCTATGGGAACTGCCCTCACCAAGTCAGAAAGCGAAGGTGAATCTGTGAGATTTAGTCCCAAGATCACTATGAAGGATTATTATTATTTATTTATATAGCACCATTAATCCCATGGCGCTGTACATTATTATATTAATCCCATGGTGCTTTACATTTGGGGGTTACATACAATACACAGAATATACAGGTAGATATAATACTAACAATGACCGCCTGGCACAGTGGGGTAGAGGGCCCTGCCCACGAGGGCTTACAGTCTATAAGGGAAGGGGGGTAGAGACAAAAGGAGAGGGGGAAACTGTACAGATGGGGGTGCGGTGATAAAGTTATTGGAGGTTGTAGGCCTTCCTGAATAGGGGAGTCTTCAGGGCCTTCTTGAAGCCTGTGATTGTGGGGGTCAGTCTTATGTGTCATGGTAAGGAGTTCCAGAGTATGGGGGATGCACGGGAGAAATCTTGGAGATGGTTGTGTGAGGAGTGGATGAGGGCAGAGCGGAGTAGGAGGTCATTGGAGGCAGGGCCGGCTCCAGGTTTTTATGGGCCCTTGGGCGACAGAGCCTCAGTGGGCCCTCTTGTAAAGGAGGTGGGGGAGTCGAGACACTGTGAGTTGCAGATGAAGCGAGTGACGTCATGCAGGAGTGTGGCGTCACCAACGCCATACCTCCCAATCTTTTAAAGAGTAGAAAGAGGGGCAAAATCTGCGGCAAATTTAGCTCCGCCCTTTTTTATGTTGATTCCACCCATTCTCATTCATTTATTATGTGCTCCCACACAGTATAATCCTCCTACAGTCACCCGTAAATTATATGCCCCCCTCCATCTCTCCCCCAGTTTCATATACACCCTTCCTCTGCCCCCAGTTTCATGTCTCCCCTCCATCTCTGTCCCCAGTTTCATCACGTTCTCCCCCTTCATCTGCCCACAGTTTAATGTCCCCCGTCTCTGCCCCAGTGTCATGCCGTTCCCCCCCCTCCCCTTCATTTGCCCCTTCAGTTTCATTGGGCCCCCTCCATCTCTGTCCCCAGTTTCATGCCGTTCTCTCCCCACCCCCTTCCCCAGTGTCATGCCGTTCCCCCCCCCCTTCATTTGCCCCCTCAGTTTCAATGGGCCCCCTCCATCTCTGTCCCCAGTGTCATGCTGTTCTCCCCCCCTCCATCTGCCCCAGTGTCATGCTGTTCCCCCCTCCCCTTCATTTGCCCCCCAGTTTCTTTGGGCCCCCTCCATCTCTGTCCCCAGTTTCATGCCGTTCTCTCCCCACCCCCTTCATCTTCTCCAGTGTCATGCCGTTCCCCCCCCCTCCCCTTCATTTGCCCCCCAGTTTCATGGGCCCCCTTCATTATGTTTCACCTTAATATGTAATGAAAAACAAACACTTACACTCACCTTCTATCACTCACCTTCCATCGTTCCCCCGACGCTCCTCTCTCCGCTCTCCCTCCAATCACATATGCGATGCAGGAGCTGTGAGATCAGCTCCTGCTTAGCTCCGGCCCGGCTTGCGTGTGTAGGCGTGATGCGATGATGTCATCGCGCCTACACACGCAAGCCGGGGCCGGAGCTTTAAAGCAGGAGCTGATCTCACAGCTCCTGCGTCGCGTATGTATTTCAGCTCATCGGCGGACGGACGCCGATGAGCTGAAATTGTGACAGGCAAGTGCCGGGGGGCCCCCAGAGGCTCTGTGGGCCCCGGCACTTGCCCAACTATGCCGTGCGCTGACGCCGGCCCTGATTGGAGGATCTGAGGTTACGTGTGGGCAGGTAGCGGGAGATTAGTTCAGAGATATATGGAGGGGACAGGTTGTGGATGGCTTTGTATGTTAGCGTTAGTAGCTTGAACTCAATTCGCTGGGCTATAGGTAGCCAGTGGAGGGACTGGCAGAGGGGAGCAGCCGGTGAAGATCGGGGGGTGAGGTGGATTAAGCGAGCAGCGCAGTTTAAGGTGGACTGGAGGGGGGCGAGGGTGTTATCTGGGAGTCCATGGAGAAGGGTGTTGCAGTAGTCTAGGCGGGAGATTATGAGGGCCTGGACGAGCATCTTGGTAGTTTCCTGGGTGAGGAAGGGGCGAATTCGGTGGATGTTCTTGAGCTGGAGGCGGCAAGAGGTGTTGAGGGCTTGAATATGTGGCTTGAAGGATAGGTCAGAGTCCAGGGTTACCCCAAGGCATCGGGCCTGTGGGACAGGGGTAATTGTGGTTCCATTAACTTTGATAGATGGGTCAGGTGGAGGGGCCATACAGGATGGGCTGAAGATGATAAACTCTGTTTTCTCCATGTTGAGTTTCAGAAAGCGGGGGGAGAGGAAGGATGCTACAGCCGCTAAACAATCTGGAATTCTGGCAAGCAGGGAGGTAATGTCTGGTCCAGAGATTTAGATTTGGGTGTCGTCGGCATAGCAGTGGTACTGAAAGCCATGAGATTCTATGAGTTGGCCCAGGCCAAGGGTGTAGATGGAGAACAGGAGGGGTCCTAGGACGGAGCCCTGGGGGACACCTACAGAGAGAGGGCGTGGTGAGGAGGTGGTGTGCGAGTGGGAGACGCTGAATGTGCGGTCGGTGAGGTATGAGGAGATCCAGGAATGGGCCAGGTCTGAGATACCAAGGGATGAGAGAATTTCTAACAGGAGGGAGTGGTCAACTGTGTCAAAGGCAGAGGAGAGGTCGAGGAGGAGGAGGACAGAGTAATGGCGCTTGGCTTTGGCAGTTAGCAGGTCGTTAGTGACTTTTGTTAGGGCAGTTTCAGTGGAGTGCCGGGGTCTGAAGCCTGACTGAAGTCTGTCAAAGAGCAGGTTGGATGAGAAATAGGAGGAGAGTTCGGAGTGAACATGCTGCTCAAGAAGTTTTGAGGCGTACGGGAGCAGTGAGATGGGACGATAGTTGGCAGGAGAGGACAGGTCGAGGGACGGATTTGGTGAGGTCAGCAGCTTGGTGACGGATTTGAAGGATTTGGTGAGGTCAGCAGCTTCAATCCTTAGAATGCCTAACGGATGCTTGGATACTGATAGATGAAGGATTATGTTAAGTTTCCTAGAGTACCTAGGAGAGTTATAGCACAAGTGTCTAGTACACCAGGTGAACATGAAGGAAGATGTGTACTCTGCATATGAGGGGACAAACCCTGCAGAATGAACAATGACTAGTCTAGTAAGGGTATTTTCCTATATGGTTATATGAAAATCCATCAGGTTCCCAGGAAGTTTTGGGAAGGGTATAAGTGACGTTTCTTGATTTATCATTTTTGTGTACTGGGGGAGGAGGTGCTCCATTTATAGGCAGAATTAAGAAAGTTCTAACTGATGTGACTACTTGAATAGAACCAGTACTAGAATGGAAGGAGAGGAAGGAATTGTTATTTATGAGGTTACAGATAGTAATACTGAATTTGAACAACCAGTTATTGTTAATCACTAGGTTAACTGATGCTGTCCAAGGGACATAGGACGCAGTGCATAAGTATTATGCTTCATTTCTTGATTAGTTAGCATATTTATTTGATGTTTTTGATGTTATAGTCCTGGCATCCTAAGAGTGAATATACTTGTTTGCTACAATATGTAGATGATTCTATGCACTACAAGTAAGGAGTTTTATTTAAAGGGGAACTTCATCACTTCTGCGGTTTCTATATCAGGAGGGATGTAAAGTTTTCAAATTTTATTCTGGCCCTTAGAAGGATTTTTTAGCTTAACCCCTTCCCGCCGATGGCATTTTTTGATTTTCGTTTTTCGTTTTTGACTCCCCTCCTTCTAAACCCCATAACTGTTTTATTTCTCCGCTTCCAGAGCCATATGAGGTCTTAATTTTTGCGGGACAAATTTTTCTTCATGATGCTACCATTAATTATTCTATATAATGTACTGGGAAGCAGGAAAAAAAATCAGAATGAGGTGGATTTGAAGAAAAAATGCATTTCTGCGACTTTCTTACGGGCTTTGGTTTTACGGCGTTCACTGGCAGCCAAAATGACATGTCCCCTATATTCTGTGTTTCGGTACGGTTCCAGGGATACCAAATTTATATGGTTTTATTTACATTTTGACCCCTAAAAAATTTTCCAAAACTGTGTTAAAAAATTTTTTTTCTAAAAGTCGCCATATTCCGACGGCCGTAACTTTTTTATACGTATGTGTACGGGGATGCATAGGGCGTCTTTTTTTCCGGGGCTGGGTGTACTTTTTAGTTCTACCATTTTCGGGAAATGTTATTGCTTTGATCACTTTTTATTCAAATTTTTATCAGAATCAAAACAGTGAAAAAACGGCGGTTTGGCACTTTCGACTATTTTTCCCGCTACGGCGTTTACCAAACAGGAAAAATATTTTTATAGATTTGTAGAACGGGCGATTTCGGACGCGGGGATACCTAACATGTATATGTTTCACAGTTTTTAACTACTTTTATATGTGTTCTAGGGAAAGGGGGGTGATTTGAACTTTTGATACTTTTTATATTTTTTTTAACTTTTTTTTTATTTTTTTTTTTTGCATTTATTAGACCCCCTAGGGGTGTTGAACCCCAGGGGGTCTGATCACTAATGCAATGCATTACAATTCTAATGCATTGCAAAAAAGCATCCTTTCTTTTGCAGGCTGCATAGACCAGCCTGCAAAAGAGAGGATTTGCAGACAAGCCTGGGAGCCTGTACAAGGCTCCCGGCTGTCATGGCAATGGGACGTCAGCCCTGGAGCATGCTCCAGGAGCCGGCGATCCCGGCCAAAATGGCGGCGCCCATGCGCCGCCGGGAAAATGGCGCCTCCAGCGCCTTTGACCGCAGCGCCGGAGGGGTTAATGCCTCCGATCGGTCCGGGGACCGATCGGAGGCATTAGAGCCGGTTGTCTACTGCTTAAAGCAGTAGACACCCGGCGGCTATGGCGGCCGCCCGGCTCCCGGGCGGTCGCCATAGTTACAGACCCGACATGCGCCGTACTATTACGGCGCATGTCGGGAAGGGGTTAAAGAAGGCAATCTGTGTTAGCAACAGCCTTAGAAATACCCAATCATAAACAGGTTTTTTCATTTGTTTTCTCGTGAAAATACTGTATATGCTAAAGGAAGTTTTAACACAACATCGACTTTTAGGATACTATTCAGTACGACCAAATTGATGCGGTAGTTAGAGGTGCCCCATCCTGTGTGCGAGCAGCTGCAGCTTATGCATTCCTGAAGGGGAGAGTCACAGACATCATACTGGACCATGCTTTAACTATTAATGTTCCAAATGTAGCTCAGGAACTGTTGTCACAAGCCGAGATCAGATCTATCCATGGCTTGAGTGACAAAGTATTAAGTTACACTCCCAATGTCACAATCAAGAAGGGTAAAGTATTTATTAATATATTGGAACATGACTGCTTTGAAATAGTAAAAACTGAAATTAAAGAACTGTTGATACCTAATGTTGATTTTGAACATTTTATAGACGGATCCAGATACTACACTGACGGGTAACCATACACAGGATACGCAGTAACCACCTTTGAGGAAACGGTAAGATAAGAGCCTCTAACTCCTGGGTGTTTTGCCCAGGAGGCAGAGCTCAGAGCCTTGGCTTAGGCGTGTACAATTGCAGAAGGCTAAACGGCAAATATCTACACAGATTCCGGTAGGCATTTGGCATAGCGTATGACTAATGGTCCCATTTGGCCTAGTAGAGATTTTGTGGGGTCTTTGGGCAAACCCATCAAGAATGCTGAGGCAGTTGCACAGTTGTTCAGGGCCTTGATGATGCCTAAGCAGGTAGCAATAGTAAAAGTGCAGGCTCATACTGAAGAGCAGACTAAGGAGGAAGAGGAAAACCGTAGGGCTGATGCAGCTGCGAAGGCAGCAGCTCTACTTCCTCTCCCTAAAGTGGCATATGTTGTGGAGATGAAGCCAGGGGAAAGGGAAATAGATCTAACCCTCCTTAAGTCTTTTCAGGAACAGGCCACTCAGCAAGAGAAAGATGCCTGGAAGAGGAAAAAGGCAGAGAAGGATGAAGGGGGACTGTAGGCTGGTGAATCGAAGCTATGTCTCCCAAGGGCGCTATATCCGATGATGTGCACCCTGTCCCATGGCCCAACGTACCAATCCAAAGATGCCATGGTAAGTCTGGTACAGCAAGCATGGATTGTCCCAGGCAAGCATGGATTGTCCCAGGATTCCACTACACTCCAGCCAAGTTTGTTCAGGGATGCATTGTCTGTGCTTGCCATAATGCCGGGAGGACAGTCAAGGTGCCTCAGAAGTGCACCCCGAAGCCATTGTACCCGTTCCAGCAAGTGCAAATAGATTTCATTCAGTTACCAAAGGTTGGTACATATGAGTATGTCCTGATATGTGTTGACAGTTGGCCAGAAGGTTAGCCATAGCAAAGGCTAATGCTAAGACTGTAGAAAAGGGGGGAAAAAATGCTATCAGAAGTAGTCTGCAGATTTGGAGTTCCAGAAGTAATTGAAAGTGACAGAGGAACTCATTTCATCTCAGAGGTCCTGTAGGAAGTTTTTCAGGCCCTAGGTATCAAGCAAGCTTTCCATACCCCTTACCACCCGCAAAGTAGTGGCAAGTAGTGGAGAGACTAAGGGGAAAGGCTCAAACTGAAAATCCAAAAAGGTTGGCAGAGACAGGTAAACCATAGACTGACTGTTTACCTATAGACTACATACAGTCCGAATGACACCGTATAAGAAAACAAAGCTATAAGCCCTCATGAGATACTTTTTGGTACTGCACCAAAGTTTGATTTTAATTTTCCACAATAGCTTCAAATCAGACATTCTGACATGGCAGACTATGCAGGGATATGCATAAGAATCTCCCATAGATTCCTAACCGTGGTCTCAGCTCTATTCCCGATCCTGACTCATGGAGGAGACTCATTCTCCACATCTTGGAGATTGGGTTACTGTGAGGCGACACATCGGAAGATCCTTGGATCCGCGGTTCGATGGTCCATTCCAGGTCCAGCTAACCATATCCACCTCAGTCAAACTGGAGGGAAAGCCGACCTGGATTCAAGCCTCACATTGCAATCGATTCCTCAATCATGAGTCTCAGAGATTATCTGATTTCTTATTCAATATTATGTTTTTGTTTATGTTTTAGGTTAGAACATATGATGCTTATGATGGCAGGCAGATAAAGTAAACTATTAATACTAGTATCTGGTATATAAAGCTGTTAGTTCTAGACACTAGTCAGCATGTTATGATATTAGATTAATTGACTACAGCTCAAGAAGACTTATGTCAGATTGTGGCCCCAGCTTGTTGTCGTTACATTGATGCCCAAGGTATGCTTAGGGTTGCCCATAATTTACTAAAAACAAGGAGATTGAAGGAAGAGTTCAGAGACAGTCATTCAGAAAAAGATGCCCCTGGCCATGATGGCTATTCTGTTTGAATCCAGTGAATTGGTTCAGGGGACCAGGATAGGTTTTTGGAATTTTCCACTTCATCTTTAAGACATGTCTTCTGATATTTATATTGTAGATTGTGCTTAGACTGGACTTGATGATTTAAAATAGAGCACTAAAGTCTAATTGTTTTTCAGATAAAGTTAAGATTGGACCAACTTTTGTACAAGGCTCCAACGTCCATTCCATGATGATATTGATGATCTGAAAATGTACATGTACTCATTGCGGAAAAGAGGCTCTAGAAGACCTGTCCGACTGCATATATAGTGGGACAAAGTTCGAAACAGCCACAGCCTGCTAAGAAGAAACTTTTCCGCCATATGGACATACATGTTGTTTATCTTATACCTTATATAGTTATATAGCATACTCATTATTACAGTTAGGGCAGCAGTAAAGGAGAATGTACATGCTCCCTCTAGTCTGTATCTTTTTGTCTTTTTCTTACACAAGGTCCTGTGGATCAAATTTGATTCAAGTTAGAAGGATAGAGGTGGTGGGACCATCCGGATGGATGCTAGCATCCCTCAATCTGTGGAATTAGTATTCTCACACTTTGAGTATGTAGGGTGGTTCTATTTTGCTATCCGTAGGAGAAAGGGAGGTAGTTAGGAAATATGGGCCTTGTATGAAAATGATAAAAAGAGGGGAGTTGTTAGAGTAGTTCTGGGTTATGTATTTCCTATGATATGGCTTCAGGTCTGCCTCATGTTCAGGCAGCCATTTTGTCTGTAGTATCCATTTCTTACCCACATCTGAACCTTTGTACTTGTTAGTAAGCCAGATTATGAAGCAACAAGAAACCAGATGTTCAGTTGTTTTTGTACTTTTAGTTTACATGGAAATCAGGAAAGAACTGTCAACGTTTATCATTTTCAGTACAATTGGCTGTAAAAGAGATAAGGAAGAGGGAGTGTGGGAGCAATGATAGAAACCAGACTGAGTGGAAAACCCCCAAATTTCCTTTTTACGTAGTATTAAAAATGTATTTTTGGCTAAATTACCATTTTAGGATGTCATGTTATTTGCCATAATCTGATTGGATGTTTCTGTATTGTGACCACTATAAAATAAACTGATTCTGGGCGGAACTTTGCAGAGCTCTGTCCGGACACACAGAAGTATAACTTGTGTATCTGTCTGTAATGTCTGATTATACGGTCTACCTGGTCGGTCCTGGGGTAAGATAAATGACAACTCTAACATCGGCTTTGATAAAATGTCTCTTTAACCACTTCAGTACCGGGTAATTTCTCGTCCAGGATCAGACACATTTTATGTTTTTGTTGTTTGTGTGGTTTTGAGGGCTGTAACATTTTTATCTGTTTTAAGATTAATAAAGCTGATCTCAGTCCTGTAGGACCCAGCAACTCTTGTAATGCACTGCTCCCGGCGGATCACATGAACACTGGGTCAGAGGGTGGCCACATTTGTATACACGGCAAAGTAATAAACCTTCCCTGCCTTCTCTCCTTAGTTACTTCCAGCTCCTACTTCAGCAGCTCCACGATTTCGTACAGCTGCTAAGTTCTGCTTGGACGTAACGATACGTTCTTGCAGAACAAGGACACCACATATAGGACGTATATACCCAATGGGTGGTCCATAAGTAGTTAAGAGGGGGTATTTCTCAAAGCAGTACATAGCAGTTTAGATGGATATGGGGAAGATTTTAAAATAGTATAAGATAAACCTATGGCTACGATAAAGGCGCCTGGTCCGGACAGATTGCCTCTCACCTATTACAAGAAACTTGACCCAGACCTTGGACCCCTCCTCTTATAAGGTTTTCAACTCCCTGACATCACGTTACTGATACCCCTCATGATTCGGGTCTCGCTCTGTTTCTCCTCCATCGCTACTAGTCTCCAGTGTGCACGTATACCGTTCTATGCTTCGATTTTTGGTCCCCATGACTTGGGACTGCATTCCGCAATTCTTGAAGCGAGTGGAGACTCCTCCTCTCTCCCTCTGGATTCTGAAGGTCAATAAACTTATGAGCATGGAGAACCTCACTTCTTTCCTGCATGACACTGTTAAAATCTTCAATAAAACCTGGTACTACTGGTTGGAGTTCCAACATACTGAAGAGTCACAGACACTTCTTGGGACTAGACCGTGGCACAGTGATTCTTACAGATATGGATTCATTACCTGTCTGTATCCCTCTCGTATGCCTTTGCCTCGTGAGACATAGAGATGTCCTGCTCCTACTGTTAGAAGGCTTGGACTATACGAACTTCTGGGCCTTAGCCGAGACTTTTTATTATTATTTCAGCCCCCTCCCCACCCCTTTCCATTACCTTTTTTTTTTTTCTCCTTCTCTCCTCCTTCAGTTGTTTATCGTCTTACTCACTAAGATATTCATTCTACTTCCTTCCTCTCTCTCTTCTCCTTCTTTACTCTATGCTCTTCTCTGTCCCTCTTCCCCCTTTTCCCTTCTTCTCCCTGAAGCTGCCGCTCGAGGTTCTTGCTCCTGTTGTTACCTGGATACTATGCTGTACTTGGGATGACTTTTGTACCGTCCCGTTTCATCCTTGTTCTTTTAATTTTGTTGAAATTCAAAACTGTGAATAAAAAAAAATGAATAAAAGTAGAGGCCACAAAATACCTCTTGTCACCCCAGGCCTGCCAGGAATAAAGGACTGTCACAAACATGCAGATGTAATTCCAATTCAAATATTTTATTCATATTGTCAATTAGACAAAAGAACCTGAGGTGAATTCTCTAAGATTTAAGATATGAATTGGGGGTAAAACAATCAGGAAAGAAAAATGTTTTTTTTTCTGTGTGTTCATAGATGTGCAGTTGGAGATGACTTTTGGTTAATCTTACTTCTCATGTGTATATTAAAATGGCTTCTCTCCTGTGTGAGTTCTTAGATGTCTAACAAGATTTGATTTCCGACCAAAACATTTCCCACATTCTGAACATGAATATGGCTTCTCCCCTGTGTGAGTTCTTTGATGTTTAACAAGACTTGATTTCTGACCAAAACATTTCCCACATTCTGGGCATGAAAATGGCTTCTCTCCTGTGTGAGTTCTTTGATGTTTAAAAAGATCTGATTTAGAGATAAAACATTTCCCACATTCTCGGCATGAAAATGGCTTCTCCCCTGTGTGAGTTCTTTGATGTTTAACAAGTTCTGATTTAGCGGTAAAACATTTCCCACATTCTGAACATGAAAATGGCTTCTCCCCTGTGTGAGTTCTTTGATGTTTAACAAGATTTGATTTCTGACCAAAACATTTCCCACATTCTGGGCATGAAACTGTTTTCACCCCTGTGTGAGTTCTTTGATGTTCCACAAGATTTGATTTCTGACCAAAACATTTCCCACATTCCATGCATGAAAATGGCTTCTCCCCTGTGTGAGTTCTTTGATGTGCCACAAGAATTGATTTGAAAGTAAAACATTTCCCACATTCTATGCATGAAAATGGCTTCTCCCCTGTGTGAGTTCTTTGATGTTCCACAAGACTTGATTTAGAAGTAAAACCTTTCCCACATTCTGTGCATGAAAATGGCTTCTCCCCTGTGTGAGTTCTTTGATGTTTAACAAGATATGATTTAGAGATAAAACATCTCCCACATTCTGAACATGAAAATGGCTTCTCCCCTGTGTGAGTTCTTTGATGTGCCACAAGATTTGATTTAGAAGCAAAACATTTCCCACATTCTGCGCATGAAACTGGCTTCTCCCCTGTGTGAGTTTTCTGATGTGTAAAAAGACTTGATTTAGCAGTAAAACATTTCCCACATTCAGGGCATGAAAATGGCTTCTCCCCTGTGTGAGTTCTTTGATGTTCCACAAGACTTGATTTAGAAGTAAAACATTTCCCACATTCTGAACATGAAAATGGCTTCTCCCCTGTGTGAGTTCTTTGATGTTCAACAAGATGTGATTTAGAGTTAAAACATTTCCCACATTCTGAACAAGAAAATGGCTTCTCCCCTGTGTGAGTTCTTTGATGTACAACAAGATTTGATTTAGAGATAAAACATTTCCCACATTCTGAACATGAATATGGCTTCTCCCCTGTGTGAGTTCTCTGATGTATAACACCTCTTCTCTGTCTTTTATTTTGCTTAACAGATTGTGATGAATTAGAAGAGAGATCTTTCTTCTGAGGGGCTGAGGGTAAATCTGGGGTAATGACATGTTCTTCATATGGATCTTGTGTGATACCGTGATCCTCTGCTTTATAATCTGTAGATGTCAGATGTCCCTCTGAGCTCCTGGTACAGTCATCTGACAAGAAAAAAACTGATGATACTATTATCAAATAACATAACTTTATAAGTATATTTCTCACTGAGCAAACGACAGTAAATCGGCCTATTTCATTTGTATTTACTGTGCTGTGACTGATGTCAGTGACAGTCTCAATGGCAGATATCACCGCTGCTCTAGGTTACGGTAGAGGTGCTGGTAGTGGATGAAATAAGCGGGCCCACCCAGTCACAGCACTAAGGGAAAGGGGTGGTGGCACTTACACTGATGAGCAGAAGGGTAACACTGTTTAGAACTTGTGACTTTCAAACTCCATATCTCACCGCCACTACAGCTCGGAACGTGAGACTACCATCATCTTATAGACAATCATCTTGGCCATCTCATACAGAAATTAGACTTGCAACTATTTAGCATATGATTAGTTATGCAGATTATTCTCATTAAACTTCCCTGTTACCATTTTGTTCATAAAAATCTAAATTTTAATTATTTTGGAAATCCACCTTTGGCTTTCAGCACTGCCTGAATCCTTATGGACATGCTCTGGATCAGATTCAAGTTTGTCTCGACTGAAATCGCATCCCAGATTTCTCCTACATGTTCCCAATGTTGGTGCATACTGGTCGACTCACTTGGGTAAAACTACAGCTTTTTTTATCAGCTCTACCCACAAGTGTTTGATTGGAAGTTTGATTTGAAGTCTGGGGACTGTGATGGCCAATTCAGAACCTCTGCTTTACTGTCATTGAACCATTTCTTCAAATCTCGACAGATGCTTGAGGTCATTGTCCTGTTGGAACACTATGTCGTCCTTCTCATATCCATGGTACTCAATTGTACAAAGTAACTCGTATTGTAGGATAGTCACATATAGCTCAGTAGTGAGACCACCATCAATCCTGGTAAAGTATACAACCCCTTTGTGAAATAACCCAATATCATCAGGCTTCTTCCACCAAACTTGACAGTAACTTTAATTTCTCAGTTTTATCCCTTAAAGTTTTCGGATAAATTTGCAATCAGAGTCCAGTCTATTGACTTTCATCTCATCACTGCAAATCACCTATTTCCAATCTCCTACTGTCCACTTTTCGTACTTTTTTTTTGCAAACTTGAGCCAATGCTTTTTCTGGCTATATTGGGTTTGAGGCTTCCTCATCTTTTGGGCAACCATTCCAAACTTGTGATCTCACTATTACAAAGCATACGAGCCACCTGCACTACCATGTTTGTCGCTCCACAACTGATAGATCTTGTGGTGAGCCAACTTGTTGATATTTTTCCTGAACGTTCAGCTCTTGTCTTTGGAATGAATGGACGGACTTAATTTCGTATTCTTCCCACAGTCATGGCACTTACATGTTGCAGTTTGGCAACTTTCTTGGCCCAGAGACCGCTATCGATGAGCTGGATGATGTTATTTTTCTTCTCCTTGGGAAATCTTCTTCACGGCTGATACTTGATTTGAACCAGTGACCTTTCACTTGGGAAATAAACCTAATAAGTCCCTGAGTCCCTTATGGGTGTCTCATGTTCCAAACTGTAGTAGATGGTGAGATGTGGAGCCTGAGGGAGTGGAATATATTGGGTCACTATTCAGTGTTTTTGGTTTAGTTTGGTGATTTTAGACATTTATATTAAAAGTTACATTTTAGGCCTTTTTGGGGCTACTTTTCTGATTAATAATGGTGCACAGCAGGTTACTATACTTTGGTACATATTGCTGCTTGGTTACACTGGTACAAGTTATCGGCTTCCTTTTTCCTTAGAGCGGTGACCGGGCCGCTGACAGCACCAGCACTGTTCTGATGGCGGCCCTGCCTGTCCCTGGTAGATCACCTTGCTCACGTTACATAAAGGACATTCATCACAATCGCATTACAATTTCTGCACCTAGAGTAGTTTATCTTTTCCCAACAGAAGCCACATTTAGGACCGAACATCAAGGCCCTTATTTTGTACTGCTAAGTCCAGGCCTCTGACTACATTACTAGTTGTCCTGTCCTGATATAGATCGTCTTATCTGGACGTCTCTTCTAAGATTCCAAAGTGAAATAAGTCTCAGAGCCCAAACCTCAGGAACACAATCCCTGGCTGCTTAAATATGGCCACTTATCTGGAATAATACTGTAGGATGCCATAAATCTTACTGTATTACACCCCATACACACTATAGAATCCAAACCACATCTGCTGGATTTCCCAGCCTGAACTCACCGCGGATCTGCTGTCCCATACAGTATGTAGTAGGGTCTGTGGAGTCACAAGGAAGCAGGGACTCCTAGCGTCATAGATCACTAAGATACGGGGAGTCCTGGTGTGTGGACAGAGTTCAGGCTGGGAAATGTGACTGATGTACAGACCAGATTTTCTAGTCCGGATTCCATAGTGTGATTGGGGGTCTAAGGTGAGGTTTACACAGTGACATTTGTAGAAGCTGCTTCAGGAATTCAGAAGAATTTTTCCGCTTTACCAAATCAGCCCCCGAATCTCCATCAGATTCCTTACTGGCCAGGCGGGATTTTCCACCTCCCATTTATTTCCATAGAGCTCTGAGGTGGAATCTGCCTGAAGATCGAGCAGGAGGATTATTTTTCCGCTACCTGAAATAATCTGCTATATAATTCTGCTAAATTCTTTCCCTTCACGAGGACTGACAGCCGGTGAGGAAGAAATTTGCCTCGTTCACATCGATGTCAAGTCCATATTCCTGCTGTCCGTTCTATTCTATACTACATTTATTACCCCCTATAGCGGTATCACATTTATATTCATGTATTATTAGTATTTTACCTGAATCCGGGAACAACAAATAGTCTAAACAATGTCTGAATAGAATCAGTGACCCTTCTGTGCTTTATATAGCGGTGACTCCTCACCTGGGCGGGTCCCTGTAGGAATGTCCTCCTCACACTCCTCATCACCACTCACATAGGGCTCTTCCTTTATTCTCATAGATATAGCATTAATGTCGCTCAGATCTTTATCCTGATGGAAAATCTGTAATACAAATATTGTAAAAGTCACCAGACAAATGGGGAAGTGATGGAGAATGTTCTAAATGTTTTTTTTTATCACCATAATGACCTGACAGGAGGAGTTATCCGAGGCAAAAAGCAGCAAATCTGAAGCTGGACATAGATATTAGATGACGGCTCACTGACAACTGCTAGAACCTTATACACATGTATACTCAGCATGGCTAGATGTGCTTCAGGATATTTCAGTGGAGGAGATCAGATTCTATCAGATACATCCGGGGTTACTTGTCTCGTGAGGAGACATCTTTTAAGTAGTCTCTTTGATTCCTCATCCCAAACAGAAGTTTCCGTAGCCAGAAGATTGTGAGAAGATCTAGACAACATGTAATGTCTATGGTCAGCTTTATCCTCCATCTCCACCTCTCATTACACAAGTATAAACCATCTAATACTGCTGGATAACCCAAGACTGACCACAAGGACTTCACAGCCCGTCTACACATCATAGGGAATATCTCCATCTACCTGATCATCCTGGGGAAGAAGAGGACTGGGACATCTCTCCGGTGTTGTCCTCTTACTGGATCTACCTGTAGGAAACACGGACAGGGACTGAATTCATTCTGTACATACAAATAATGGAAGTCCATGTGTATATAGTCATGTCTATTACCTGCTGATGTGAGGGGCTGCTGGTCCTCCATCATCACCTCCTTGTACAGATCCTTGTGTCCTTCTAAATACTCCCACTCATCCATGGAGAAATAGACAGCGACATCCTGACACCTTATAGGAACCTGACAACACAATGATACAGTCATCACCCCGACCCCTCCAGTTACTGTATAATGTCCCAGCATTCCCAGCAGTGTCACCTCTGCAGTCAGCAGCTCCAGCATCTTGTTGGTGAGTTCTAGGATCTTCTGTCCATTGATCTCCTCCTGTATCGGGGGGTGAGGTGGAGACCCCCGGATTGTGCCGTTATACTCAGGAACCTGACAGCGCCCACTAGAGGTCTTCTTCACTACTGTGTAATCCTGGTTATGGGGAGACACATTAATAAATCTCACTACATACATGTCCAGAGTCCATCACCTCTCCAGTCATATCATCTGTTATTACTAGAGATAAGAATGATGTCATGATGACATCATCAGAATCTCTCACCTCTCCAGTAAGCTGGTAGATGATCTCTAGGGTGAGATTTAATAGACTTTCCGCCATCTTGTTCCTCTCTCTTTCCATCCTTGATGGATCAATCAGGAATATTCTCTTATATAGAAGATACTGAGAGGATTCTATATTGTAGGAACCTGAATGGAGAGAAGATGAGACAATGTAATCACTACACGGAATCCCATGGAATAAATAGAAGAGTTGAGTCCCATTATTATCACCACCTCCTACTTCTGAGGTCGGCAGCGTGTAGCTCAGGAAGGAAGTGACTTGTTGTGGGCCGGCTTGGTGGGTATATAAGGTGTGTGATAGGCCGAACAGAATCTCATTGTTGTCTTGGGTAAAGGGGACGATTTATCAGAGTTGCACAAGGGATGATTATTGGCTGTTGGGCCAAGGGTGACAGTATTTCCCCAACAGCACAAGTTGTAAACTGCATCATTGGGAATAAGGAACGTGGAAACTGTGGAGAATCATGTGCACTGATGTGACAACCAATTCAAAGAAGAGAGGAGAGAACCCTCTTAAATCTAGTTTGGTGCAGATTTTAGCAGAGCAGAATGTTACCAGGAACTCACGAAATAAGGGAAGAGCAGAACAATTTTTAATAGTCATCTTATTCAGTTCTCTGTAGTCAATACATGGTCTCAAAGTTGAATCTTTTTTTCTACAAAGAACAAAGATGCCCCAGCTGGGGATGAGGAGGGTCGAATGAAGCCTTTATATTCTCATCCAAGTATTTTCTGAGTCCTTTTAATTCTGGTTCAGAGAGATTGTAAATTTTGCCAAAAGGATTAGTAGCTCGAGGAAGCAACTCGATGAGACAAGTATAAGGACGATGAGGAGGTAGTTGATGAGCTTTTTTCTTGCTGCAGACATCACTGAACTGTTTTTTTTTTTTCTTTTTTAAATGTAGATTGTAAGCGCCATATAGGGACCACAATGTACATTTTATTTTATTTTTTTCATTTAAGTATGTCTTGTAGAATGGGAGGAAATCCACACAAACACAGGGACTCCAGCGCTGTAAAGCTGTAAAGCCAACCACTGAGCCACCGTGTTGCCCCTTACTGAACTTTTGATACTGTGGTGGCAACTTATCATAACTCTGATGAGGAATTTTGGAAACTTATTTGTTCTTGGATGAACTGACTTGATAATTGTCCTTGTAGCATTTGGAAGATAAAAGTAACAGTCCTTGATTCCCAGTTGATAGAAGGATTATGGATAGCAAACCATGGAATTCCTAAAATAACCGGAAACTTGGGAGAAGAAATCAGATGTAAACTAACAGTTTCATGATGATCAGGTTCTATACAGATTCCAAGTTCAATTGTCTCATGAGTTACAGGTCCAGATGATGAAGGTGAACCGCCAACAGTTTCCATATCAATTGGCACGGATTTTGTTCTAAGTACAATGTTATCATCAAGTGAAAATTATAAGTCCATAAAATTTCCTCCTGCACCAGAATCTAACATGGCAGAACACTGCAATTTATGGCTCCCGACCATGACCTGTATCGGAATGACAAAATGAGAAGATGCGGCATACATTTTGTTTTTGCTTTGGGTTACAGATGAGATGGTCTGCAAAACTGAATCCGGCAGTTCAGAAAGTTCAGAGTTACTATCTGCCTTAGCACTGGTGCAGGCTATAGACCTTTGAAACTAGTTGGGACAGTTATTGGTATAATGTCTCGATCCCCCACAATAGCGGCACAGATTTTCTGTACGATGCCTCTGTATCTCTAGCTCTCTACCGCACTAAGAGGTTTTCAACATCAATCTGCATAGGTTCTGGTAAGGGTTCAGTCTTTTGCTGAGTGACTGAAGGAGTATGTAGGTTTGTTTCCAAATATCCACGTCTCACTTTTCTAGGTTCAGCAAGTCTCTGAACAATTTCAGATGCATAGTTGAATAAAATCCTCCAGATTATCAGAAGTCTCAACTCCTTTGGCTGCTGGATTCCATGTGGTGTCAGTTACTCAGCGACAAAATTCCGCTGTGTATTCAGCAACTGAGCGACGTCCTTGTCGTAGGTTATGCAATTTGGTCTCAGCTGTGGCACAACGATTAGGGTCATCAAAAACTTGATTCATAGCAGCAATAAAGTTATCTAAATCATTAAGGAGGACATAGTTCTTTTCCACATAAGGGAGGCCCATGCTAGAGCTTCATCGGTCAGGAAATTGAAGATTAATAGCACTGTTTTCCTGTCAATAGTAAAAGGAACAGGTTGCACTTGGAAGTAAATGTGGGATTGGTTAAGGAATCCTCGGTAATGGTGACGATCCCCACTGAACTTTGATGGCAGAGGCATATGGGTATTTGAATCTGAGCCTGAGTTAATATTCAGACGTTGTCTCTGAAGTTTAATTATTTCTTGTTGTTGATCCAGCACCAGGGTTTGTAACTTGCTAATTTTTTCTTGGTAAGTAGAACCAATTTTTTTTTTTCACGTAGATTATGAGCCGCACACAGGGCTCACAGTGAACATTTTTTCCTATCAGTATGTCTTTGTAGAATGGGAGGAAATTCCACTGAAGCACAGAGAGAGAACATACAAACTCCTTGCAGATGAGAGACTCCAGTGCTGCAAGGCTGCAGTGCTAACCACTGAACCACCGTGTTGTCCCTAAGTAAAACCAAATTCTTTAAGCTCAGCCACTTGTTGCTTCCAGGTGGTCACAACAGTCTCCATTTTTGGGCGAGATTACTCTGTAACGATCCAGGTATGGTTCAGAGTCTTTTAGTGCAAGTACTTGGGGTAATTGGTAGGCTGATAATGTAGTCAGAGAAAGACAATGGTTGAAACACAGGATGAGGCAAATACTGAAATCAGGAGGAAGCCAGTGGTTGATACACAAGATGGACGTCAGTATTGGCAGCAAAGCAGGAGAGACAAGCTAGATTACAGGCTGAGAGCTCAATAATCTCACAAGGAAGGACCTGCAAGGCTGGGTTTGAATAGAAAGTTTAATCAAGGAACAGGGTGGAGCAAACCAGAGAGGAAGGAACCTAGACTGGAGACACTGGAAACTAGGCTTCAAATCAGCACAGGAGCTGTCCAGGAGGTTGAATAGCTCAGTTGGAGGAGCTGCAGCCTAGGACACTGAAGTCCCAGGGTTCAAGACCTTGCGCTCTCTTGCTCTCTTTTCCATTAAACCTTCTTTCCTCTACACTACTATCCTCACACATACTCCGTTATCTATTAGGAACGATACAGACCCACAGTGACAGGTGTCCGCCCCTTTTCTGATGTAACCACGCCCCTTTTTATATGACCACACCCCTTTAAAACATGATCACGCCCCCTTTTATTATAAGATCACGCCCCTTTTATTATAGGACCACACCTCCCCTCCTGATTCATGTTCTATCATGAGTGTATTAACAGCAATTCTTTAACTGATTTATTTTTAATATAGGGGTTACTGTTGTAATTCTTTTTGCGCTGGCATGGATGATATTTCTTTGATAGAAAGAAATATCATTTATTTCAGTGCAAAGTGTCTATAGGTTATTTAATATAAAATAAAATAATATATCTTTTTTAAAGATGTATTATTGATGGTGTAATCAATCCAGGTTCTTCAGCGCCTCAGTGTGGGGGCGTGGGTCATGGCCATACATAGCCCGAAGACAACAAAACACGTCCCAACATGTTGAAGACGCATACCATAGGTTATGCTGAAAGGGACATGTCCGTACATAACCCGAAGACAATCATGCGCGTTTCCCCTGCACCTGCGCACGGGCAAAACCACACACACACTGCAATTATTTAAAATTTTTTATTCTGAATGCCAAAACACAATAGGTATTATTACAATGTTAACCACGCTTGCTGTAATAGTGGAATAGTTCTCACTTTAGGTAATATAATCCCGTGGGTCAGCACTAAGGGTGATGAGGGAAAAATGGGTACTCTGGCCCAAGGAGGTTATGAAGTTGAAGGATGAATCAGTTTCATTTTCAAACTCTCTAGAATTTCTCTCCTGGTAGGATTACCTACCACACCGGACAGTATATTTAATTCAGCCATCGAGTTGAAAAATACGTCACAGCCGGGAGACGTATTGTTTCTCACAAACCTTAGACTCTGCGTGGCGTGTTTAATGAGGTCCAGCATGTTAGATCCGGGAACCGGGGCACCCCTGTAAATAAATTCACCTTTGCCATTCCAGGCTGTGACATCAGATTTCTGCTCCATTTTGCCTAGTAGAATTTCTGCGTTCTTTTTAAAGCGTGGGCTGACGCTGTCCACAATTTCACGGATTGAGGCGTTTTTATCAGGTAATGTAATTGACAATTGCTGGTGCTCGGGAAGAGAAATACGCCTCCCTGCTGGGACGAATTTTTCATCTTGATGGCTGAATTAAATATACCGTCCGGTGTGGTAGGTAATCCTACCAGGAGAGAAATTCTGGACAGTTTAAAAATGAAACTGATTCACCCCTCAACTTCAGAGCCTCCTCGGGCCAGAGTCCCCATTTTTCCCTCATCACCCTCAGGGCTGACCCACGGGACTTTATTACCTAAAGTGAGAACTAATCCACTATTACAGCAAGCGTGGTTAACAATGTAATAATATCTATTGTGTTTTGGAATTCAGAATAAAAACTTTTAAATAATTGCTGTGTGTGTGTGTGTGTGGTTTTGCCCGTACGCAGGCGCAGAGGAAACGCTACCTGGGAGAAGCCGCTTTCCTTTATGGATGAGATCATGACCAGGATATACAGAACCCTGCTGATATCTCTGATGTTTTCCAGGCCTGTTATAACAATTTCTACAATATCCACGGCCAATTTGCAGATCTGTCTCCTGAGGCACTGCAGGCTAATACAGGAGAATGTTGAGGAGACCGCTCACCCCATTTGTTCACCAATCCAAGTCAGCTCTTATAACAGTCATCCCAAAGCCTGGTAAAGATCCCGTCTGCTGTGCGAGGAGGAGGAGCCCTGCAAACTGTACAGAGATGACGAATCTTCATCATCTGTGCCTAACTTGTATATGACCCCCAGGACTACTGCCCATGTTATCCACTCTCGTATCTATCACAGAGCATACTGTACTTCTGCTCTCTGTGACACAGAGGGGTAATGTAATTACCCTCTGAGCCTTACTGGAGGGATATTCTTATGTTATACCCTCTGAACATAACCAGGAAGTTTATTGGTGCTGTCACCCAGACGTTTACCATTGCCCAGGTCGCAGTGCCAAAAAAGTCGGACCAAACACTTACACAACACATATAAAGTCATGAATAACGTTTACATCACCCAATCCCTGTCCTGTCCATACATGAGCTTTCTAGAGTAAAATACGTCTCTAGTGATATCCGTTACACGCTAAAATAATAGTAATAATTAGAGATGAGCGAACACTGTTCGGATCAGCCGATCCGAACAGCACGCACCCATAGAAATGAATGGAAGCACCTGTGACGCCGGCCGGCCGCCGGCAAAGTCAGCGTCACAGGTGCTTCCATTCATTTCTATGGGTGTGTGCTGTTCGGATCGGCTGATCCGAACAGTGTTCACTCATCTCTAGTAATAATGATTATCACTAAAGATGAATTTATATTGCTAACATTTTTATAGGGCAATAGAATATAAAATTTTTATGTAAAATCCTACTTAATTTGTATGCACAAAGTTGGTTGATGCATTTCTGCAATTTCGGCGTTTCTTTAACACGGTATGCTGTGTAATCTCTAAAAACTTTGGTGTCTCAGTTTGCTAGGTGCAGTATAGATTTTTAACATATTAGTGAATAACAGCAAAATCTTTCTTGTCTTCTGTATCACTGTTTTTGAGAGTCCGAGCTCTTGTTGTATTTGATGTTTGAGGAAGCGTACTGCACATGTGCGCGTAAGCGGCCTCCAAAACAAAATGGCCGCCCGCTAGCCTGCGTACTCGGCTCTGCCTGGGTCCCGATGGTTGTCCCGACTGCACAGACGCACAAGTCTGACCCCAGCTGGAAGAAGAAGATGAAGGGGCGGTTGCTGCAGAAGATGGAGGCGTCGCTGGAGAGAGTTCTCTTGCAGCATTGGGGACGCCCCCAGTGCTGTTTGAGCGCTGGGACCCGCCCCCAGTGCTGCGAAAGAACTCATTTTCATATCGACCAGAATTCCTACGGAACAGTGGGCCGGAGACGACTTATTAAGGCTACTCCAATGTGTCAACTAGAAAAAAAAATTGTTTGAATGATAGGATCCCTTTAAATCAAAATTGCATGAAGGTGCCTGTTCACATACAGTACCAACTGGCAGTCTGACAATGTTACAGAAGATATATAGGTACGGGAGGTTGGATGATTTTTTAATGTTGCATTTGTCCAATTTGTCCATCTCAAACCTGTGAAAATTGCCGCAGACATCCTGGTCAGTGATGGTAATAGCTAGGGATGCCCTCTATTATGCCCCACTCTTACATGTACTCATTATACAGGACCTGGCGGCTGCCCTCTGGTGATGCCGAATTGTACATGGTCATCAAATGTGTGCTAAACTACGAGTACTACGGTACTCGAAATACTCATACTCGGTCGAATACCATGCGGTAAATACAGTAAAAATTCTATTCCCCTCCCACCTTCCCTGGCGCTTTTTTTTACACCAATAACTATGCAGGGGAGGTGGGACAGGAACTAGGACAATGTAGGCATCGAAAAAAAAAACTATACAGTCATTGGCTGGCTAAATCAGATGACCTTCAATCTATAAGAATAGTGGGTGTCAGTTTCGGTTCAGATGTGACTGTGAAGTAGAGAGGGACAGACGTTCTGCCAGGGTTAGTGAGGAATTATACTTATTTAGGCAGGAATCTGACACCAACAGCTTTTATAAGAGCTAAACTTAGATGTACCTCTGCTTGAAGATTGTATATACACCATCTGTGTCTATACACCATCTGTGTCTATACACCATCTGTATCTATACACCATCTGTATCTATACACCATCTGTATATACAAAGACCCTTGGTTAGGGCTCCAATTCTGTACCACCTTTTCCCCCCAATATACCTTTCACATCTCCTGTTCTCTAACTGTAGTAAGCTAGGTGTATACTTACTATACAGTACACTTGTATACATCTAACATACAGAGGTATTTGGGCGCTCTCTGCCTTGCCCATCTCCTGTTATATACTAGAAATGCGTAAGGCTAGCGCAAAGGGATGAGTACGGGGGCGTGGAAATGCAGCCGGGGGCCAAGGCCGCGGTCAAGCGGTCATTCCGGTAGAGGGGAGGACCAATTACATAAATGATTACCACAAGCAACTGGTGCAGAATATGATGGAAAGGTTTCCATCAACCCTCACTGGCGGCAGAGAGGAGAGTTCCTCCAAGAGGCTAATAACTGCCATCCAGTCCACACTCATCAGGGGAACACTCTCCAAGGTGTGGGACACGTTAATGGCCAAACTACCACCACTGAAGGGGCCTAGTGTCACCAGGAGGGACAAGTATAGGCGCATGTTGCGGGAGTACATGGTCGACCACAGTCCTTTCCTCTCTGATCCCTCTGCACCCTACACATATTTGGTGTAGAAGTTGGACCTGTGGCTGGAACTGGCGCTTGACGCCTTGGAGGTGCTGCCCTGTCCTGCCGCCAGTGTTCTATCTGAAAGGGTCTTCAGCGCAGCCGGTGACATCATCACCGATAAGCGCAGCCGTCTGTCAGCTGACAGTGCTGACCGGCTGACACTGATCAAAATGAACAGCCAATTGATTGACCCAGGATTTGCATCTCCACCAGTGTAAAGCACCCCAACATGAAGTTCCATGTTTCTGCTCCAGCTCACCAGTTCATCCTCCTCCTCCTCCTCCTCCACCATCACCGTTGAAAAACGACATTTAAAACCACCCCATTAAGGCTCACCTCAAGGGCCTAATATTATGCTCCTACAATCCTCAATGCATCCCAAGGGCCTAAAACTCTGCTGGTACAAGGCTCAACTCACCCCAAGGGCCTCAAACTAAGTTTGGGAGGGCTCACACCAAGGGCCTGTAAAGTAATTTTTGGATCATCACATCACACACACATATACAATGACAGTTAAGGGTGGGGGCTGTTTGATTTCCCCCTTGCCTATGCCATCTGTGGTTGTCATGGGCAATGTGATTTAAAGGGGTGCCTGCTAATGTTTCTTTAGCTTAAAATTTGTCTTTCTGTCCATACGAATGTAGAGGAAAGAAGGTTCCCAAGTATTTTTCCATTTCCCATAGAGGTTATATTGAGTTTGGTGTGTCTAGTTGATAGGCTGTGATAGTGGGGTAATCCTGGGACTTGGGTGTGTTAGATGTCCCCAGGCAAGCTTCCCCTGCTGTCCCAGTTGCAATCCAGAGGTGTTGGCATCATTTCCTGAGATGTCACTGTGGACTTGGTGACTCCAATTGGTCGAATTTTGGTTTCCCTGAAACAAGCTTTTTTTCCCCATAGACTATAATGGGATTCAATATTCGAATGAATAATCGAATATTGAGGGTCTATTCAAAGCGAATATCGAATATTTCACTACCAGTTCATCTCTACTCAACAGGTAAAGACAGATCTATATACAGACGACGTCCTGTTATACGTGTCCCAACCCAGTATATTGTTCTCCTCAGTCTTGAAGAATTCCATCGGTTCGGTAACCTGAGTAACTTTAACCCCTTCCCGACATGCGCCGTAATAGTACGGCGCGTGTCGGGTCTGTAACTATGGCGACCGCCCGGGAGCCGGGTGGCCGCCATAGCCGCCGGCTGTCTACTGCTTTAAGCAGTAGACAACCGGCTCTAATGCCTCCGATCGGTCCCCGGACCGATCGGAGGCATTAACCCCTCCGGCGCTGCTGTCAAAGGCGCCGGAGGCGCCATTTTCCCGGCGGCGCATGGGCGCCGCCATTTTGGCAGGGATCGCCGGCTCCTGGAGCATGCTCCAGGGCCGACCCCCCGTTGCCATGGCAGCCGGGAGCCTTGTTAAAGGCTCCCAGCCAGTCTGCAAATTCTCTCTTTTGCAGGCTGGTCTATGCAGCCTGCAAAAGAGATTATGCTTTTTTGCAATGCATTGCAATGCATTAGCATTGTAATGCATTGCATTAGTGATCAGACCCCCTGGGGTTCAACACCCCTAGGGGGTCTAATAAATGCAAAAAAATAATAAAAAAAAAAGTAAAAAAAAATATAAAAAAATATAAAAAGTATTAAAAGTTCAAATCA
The DNA here is from genome assembly GCF_031893055.1 of Leptodactylus fuscus. Classification (NCBI taxonomy): domain Eukaryota; kingdom Metazoa; phylum Chordata; class Amphibia; order Anura; family Leptodactylidae; genus Leptodactylus; species Leptodactylus fuscus. The sequence goes on from NC_134265.1 coordinate 10,684,660, forward strand.
CCCCCCTTTCCCTAGAACAGATATAAAAGTAGTTAAAAACTGTGAAACATATACATGTTAGGTATCCCCGCGTCCGAAATCGCCCGCTCTACAAATCTATACAAATATTTTTCCTGTTCGGTAAACGCCGTAGCAGGAAAAATAGTCAAAAGTGCCAAACCGCCGTTTTTTCACTGTTTTAATTCTGATAAAAATTTGAATAAAAAGTGATCAAAGCAATAACATTTCCCGAAAATGGTAGAACTAAAAAGTACACCCGGCCCCGCAAAAAAAGACGCCCAATGCATCCCCGTACACCTATGTATAAAAAAGTTACGGCCGTCGGAATATGGCGACTTTTAGAAAAAAAATTTTTTAACACCGTTTTGGAATTTTTTTTAGGGGTCAAAATGTAAATAAAACCATATAAATTTGGTATCCCTGGAACCGTACCGAAACACAGAATATAGGGGACATGTCATATTGGCTGCACAGTGAACGCCGTAAAACCAAAGCCCGTAAGAAAGTCGCAGAAATGCATTTTTTCTTCAAATCCACCCCATTCTGAATTTTTTTCCAGCTTCCCAGTACATTATATAGAATAATTAATGGTGGCATTATGAAGAAAAAATTGTCCCGCAAAAATTAAGACCTCATATGGCTCTGGGAGCGGAGAAATAAAAAAGTTATGGGGTTTAGAAGGAGGGGAGTCAAAACCAAAAAACGAAAATCAAAAAATGCCATCGGCGGGAAGGGGTTAAAGTGAATATAACTAAGGCCTTGAATGTCACGCTGTCTGCTGCAGAGGTCGATTCTCTGCTCCACCAATCCTTCCTCTCTTGGCAAACTACCTATATTATATACCTAGGGGTACAGGTCCCCTCCTATCGCTACCCTTTTGGTATTATTTGAACTATTATCCATTGCTAGAGTCCATTGGTCTGACCTGTGTAGGTGCGGCACTTTACGACTGTCCTGATTTGGTCATATTAACGCCTTCAAAATGGACATTTTGAACAGACATCAACTTTTGTACATGCTCCAGGCCTTGCCTATCCAGCTACAGTGCATTTTTTGCACACACTTGTAATCGGATTATTTGGTGTTGGGGCTGCAGAAGACTGAAATTTAGCATCCTGACATGACATAAGATCGATGGTGGAGCAAGTCTCTGTACAACAGGCACTATCAGAGCTGTGACAAGCTATGGGTCGTCATTGAGGCCAAACTGCTCTCGGTGCATCTACCATCTTTGTGTTACGGTTCTGTCTATATATATGAAAAATAATGATTTTTAAACAAGACGGAACCGCTAGACTGCAGAACACTGCAGTGAGGTCCACAAGCCCAGGTGGGCAGCCGCCTGCCTGAATACGCGCGATCAGTTAAACTGCACTGGCAGTGGTGTTTGTGCGGTGAACAGGCTGCAACCAAACCTCACCATGGCTGATACAGCAAGGCTGCCTAGGGTTAACCGTCACCCCAGGTCAGCAACAGAACATGTTCCACAACAGCTAGGAGCTACAAAGTGAGTAGACAGTTAAATGGGCTACTGATTGCCACTGGCAGAGCCAAGGAATCCTACCTAGATCCCTAGAGACTGCTGCTACCTTTAACTGGAACCTGGCCCTAACCTCCTGTCTTAAGGTACTTAGTCAAAGTGTGAGCACCGGGCGGGCGTCAGCTAACACTATATAAAGGCTAGTCCCCGCCCAACAGGGGCGGTGGCATGACGTGACCGATCATGCTCAGTATGGGCAAAATGGGACTTAGCCTCTGAGCTGCTCCAAAATGTCTGAGCATGCTCAGTGGGCCGAAAGCTGGACTTCGACTCCAGACACCTCACTGCACGACGCTGAGGGCGAGGTTTGGATTGGCCCGCAGGTGGCGCTATGTCCTGGACGGGAAGCCTGCGGGACCCCATCCTAACACTTTGTTGTGGACCCCTGCCTCCTGTAGGTGAGACGCTTAGTTTGCTCCTTCCTTTCCTCACACTTCTTGTCCGTTTGGATACCAAAGTGCTCTTATCCTTTCATTTGACGTCTCAATGTTTTTCGCCGAGTCTTGAAGGTCACTGGTTCCTAATATGGAGTGTTAAATATAACGTACAGATGAATCATGTACTTATTGGGGTTCCCCTGCCCTCCTGTGAGTTTTTCCAGTCCTCCCGCCCAGAGACTCTGCTGTCCTGGTTGGAGTATAACCAGCCTTCTTTCCTCTTGCATTAGGCATCTCCTGGCAAACCCCCATATGTCTGTTCTTGGGAATGCAACCTCAGTTTGGACTGGGATAGATCTCTTACCCCATCTTATAAGTTGCCAATGCCCTGCAGTGCACAGGAGAAGTTGAGTCTGTAGGCCCAATTACAACCTACAGTCCTCTTGGAAGGGGGGGGGGGGTCTACTTTTATATTTCTTGTGTTCTTGGCTCATAGGGTTTCTGTTTCTTGCTACCTCTGTTGTATTATCTTTTGGTTTTACACCTTGTCTATTAGAAAACTGTTACTAAACATTGATGAAACATATTCTATACTACATTAGTTCTCATCTATAACAGTATCGCACTATTATTCATGTATTATGTGTATATTAGCTGAATCAGGGAATATATAGTTGGATAATGTGACAGAACAGAGGCTAAAAAATTCTCCACAAAATTGTAGCAGTCGGTGACTGAGAAGAATCAGTGACCCTTCTGTGCTTTATATAGTGGTGACTCCTCACCTGGGCAGGTCCCTGTAGGAATGTCCTCCTCACACTCCTCATCACCACTCACATAGGGCTCTTCCTTTATTCTCATAGATATAGCATTAATGTCACTCACATCTTTATCCTGATGGAAAATCTGTGAAACAAATAATGTAAAAGTCACCGGACAAATGGGGAAGTCACAGAGAATGTTCTAGATCATTAATCCGCATGAAGGTGAAAGATGTCCTGACAGTAGCTGCAGGTCTGTGAGAAGCCGGAGAAACATATTAGATGGCGGCTCAATGACACCGCCCATGTATATAACCATATAATACTGCTGGATACAACAAGACTGACCACAAGGACTTCACAGCCCGTCTACACATCATAGGGAATATCTCCATCTACCTGATCATTCTGTGGAAGAAGAGGACTGGGACATCTCTCCGGTGTTGTCCGCTTACTGGATCTACCTGTAGGAAACACAGACAGGGACTGAATTCATTCTGTACATACAAATAATGGAAGTCCATGTGTATATAGTCATGTCTATTACCTGCTGATGTGAGGGGCTGCTGGTCCTCCATCATCACCTCCTTGTACAGATCCTTGTGTCCTTCTAAATACTCCCACTCCTCCATGGAGAAATAGACAGCGACATCCTGACACCTTATAGGAACCTGACAACACAATGATACAGTCATCACCCCGACCCCTCCAGTTACTGTATAATGTCCCAGCATTCCCAGCAGTGTCACCTCTCCAGTCAGCAGCTCCAGCATCTTGTTGGTGAGTTCTAGGATCTTCTGTCCTTTGATCTCCTCCTGTATCAGGGGATGAGGTAGAGGTCCAGAGAATCGGCTCAGGGTTCCTCCATATCCTTCATACACATGAGCCTGACAGCGCCCACTAGAGGTCTTCTTCACTACTGTGTAATCCTGGTTATGGGGAGACACATTAATAAATCTCACTACATACATGTCCAGAGTCCATCACCTCTCCAGTCATATCATCTGTTATTACTATAGATAAGAATGATGTCATGATGACATCATCAGAATCTCTCACCTCTCCAGTAAGCTGGTAGATGATCTCTAGGGTGAGATTTAATAGACTTTCCGCCATCTTGTTCCTGTCTCTTTCCATCCTTGATGGATCAATCAGGAATATTCTCTTACATAGAAGATACTGAGAGGATTTTATATTGTAGGAACCTGAATGGAGAGAAGATGAGACAATGTAATCACTACACGGAATCCCATGGAATAAATAGAAGAGTTGAGTCACATTATTATCACCACCTCCTACTTCTGACGTCGGTAGCGTGTAGCTCAGGAAGGAAGTGACTTGGTGTGGGCCGGCTTGGTGGGTATATAAGGTGTGTGATAGGCTGAACAGAATCTCATTGTTGTCTCGGGTAAAGGGGAGGATTTATCAGAGTTGGAAATAGAGTTGTAATAGTATTTCAGAGTATAAAATCTACCAATAGAGCTGTTGTCTTATGGTAAGAAGATTGGAACTCACTATGGCCGACTATAGTAACGCCAGCCCCATAGTACAGGTAAATTATCAGTGAGATCAGGAGAGGAGCGGGGGTTGGGGATAGTTTCTGATCATGTGACCTCGGAACAAGACTGAAACCCATTGGTCCATGATGAAGAATTTGCAGGATCAATCAAGTTAAAGATAACTGTAATACAAACAATGAAACCGCACACTCCAAAAATATAAGAAGTGGTGCTGGCATGAAAGGGATCTCCAACCCACAAAGCAGAAGGTAATAAGGTAACAACCCCTTTAAAGCAGCCGAGTCCTGAGACGACTAGAATTACTGGAATCCACAAAATCCTCAGGAAATAAGAGACTTTTTCTGAAGTTTGTTTTAATAAGTTTCAATGTAACTGATTAAAGGTTACAGAGACCTGTCACACTGTATGTATGTTAGTATTATAGTGTGTGGGGGCCACAAGGAGGACATTATAGTGTGCGGGGGCCACAACGAGGACATTATAGTGTGCGGGGGCCACAACAAGGACATTATAGTGTGCGGGGGCCACAACGAGGACATTACAGTGTGCGGGGGCCACAACGAGGACATTACAGTGTGTGGGGGCCACAGGGAGGACATTACAGTGTGTGGTGGCCACAAGGAGGACATTATAGTGTGTGGGGGCCACGAGGAGGACATTATAGTGTGTGGGGGCCACAGGGAGGACATTATAGTGTGTGGGGGCCACAGGGAGGACATTATAGTGTGTGGGGGCCACAGGGAGGACATTATAGTGTGTGGGGGCCACAGGGAGGACATTATAGTGTGTGGGGGCCACAGGGAGGACATTATAGTGTGTGGGGGCCACGAGGAGGGAGACTGAATGTATGAGAAGGGCTGAGAGCGAGCACTTACCTCCTCGGGTGCAGCAGCCGTCTGCTCACAGGACCTGTGATGATGTCATAGGTGTGGGAGGAGTCATGGAGTCACATGATCAGGTCCTGCTGTTATTGCTTCATCTGTGCAGAGCTGTGAGCTGTCTGTGTGTGACGTGTATGTAGTAGAGCAGTCTGTGTGTGATGTGTATGTAGCGGAGCTGTGTGTGTAACGTGTATGTAGCCGAGCTCTCTCTGTCTCGGTCTCTTCTTTTCGCTCCCTCCTGCTGTGTTCTATATAATAAGTGTGACTGGATACAATAATTCCCTTCCTGAGGTAGAGGAGCCGCATGTTGATGAATTCCGCAATGATTGGGATTCAGCAACCGCCCGGGGCCCCGCGGCAGGGCCCGTACCTAACAAAACTCGGGTCGGTCGGCAGGGCAATTGCCGAGAGCCCCAGCACTTGCAGGGGCCCCCTGTCGGTCCTCTTTCAATAGCTGCAGCTCCCTGCACACAGTGTGCTTCACACATATACTTTCCCTATTAGGAAGTATATGTCGGAATCACACTGTATACCTGTAGTGTCGGCTGATAGACAGCAGCCAGCCAGGGAGACTGATAGACGACGCTCCCTCCTCACCCCCCTTCTCTGGCTGCCCTCTGTCAACCAATAAGAGAGTGAGGAGAGCCGAGGAGGCGGAGCTTATCGCTCTACAGAAGTTCCCTGCCGTCCTGCAGCTTACACACGAGAGGGAGAAGTTCAGGAAAATGAAAGTAAAGACAGAACACGCAGGTACAGGCTGGAGGGGGGAGGGGGGTTACTCTGCCTATTACTGTCAGGCATTTGGAGTTATTCATTTAGTTTTGGTAACTCCATGTGCCTCATATTAATAGTAGTTAACCCCATCATGTCCCTCACATTAACCCCCTGTGTGCCTCACCATAAGGGTTACTGATGTGTGAGATATATGGGGGTACTAATCATGAAGATACTTCATTATTACCTCCATGTCTCTCACATATCAGTAACTCTTATGTGAGGCACACAGGAGGTTAATGTGAAGGACATGATGGGGTTAATTGCTATTAATATGAGGCACATTGGAGTATCTTAGGGGGCGTTCACACTACTGTCAGTGTCCGCTGCTAATGTCTTGCACGGACATTAGCAGCGGACACTAGCTGTGTCCATGACATTCTGCATTCATTTAAAGGGGCTCTATCAGCAAAATTATGCTAATAGAGCCCCACATGTGCGTGGATAGCCTTTAAAAAGACCATTCAGGCACCGTAATTGTTATATTAACCCCCAGTTCCATTTTTAAATAAAAGCATTAAAACATATATGCAAATCTTACCGAACGTGCACCATGGGCGGGGATGCACGATGCTACGTCATCTTCAGGCACGCCTGCCTCTTCTGTCTTCTTGTAGTTACGCCCTCTGGTTCCCAGTCTTCTTCCGTCTTCTTGTCTTCAAATCCCATGCCTGCGTAGTAGCGCTTCCCTCCAGAGCACTACTGCGCAGGCTCACTTGCCAGTCCCCATAGAACTACACAAGCGTACTGCACGCTTGCAAACTGCCATTAAGTAAAATGGTGAGTGAGCCTGCGCAGTAGTGATCCGGAGGGAAGCACTACTACGCAGGCGCGAGATTTGAAGACCTCAAGCCGGAAAAAGACCAATAGGAAGCCAGCAGAAGAGACGGGACCAGAGGGCGTCGCTCCAAGAAGACAGAAGAGGCAGGCGTGCCCGAAGATGACGCGGCATCGTGCATCACCGCCCCCGATGCACGTTCGGTAAGATTTGCATATATGTTTTTATGCTTTTATTTAAAAACGGGACTGGGGGTTAAAATAACATTTACGGTGCCTGAATAGCCTTTTTAAAGGCTTCACGCATATGTGGGGCTCTATTAGCATAATTTTGCTGATAGAACCCCTTTAAATGGACATCGGGTGCATTGTTTTACACTCCGTGCCTGTCCTAAAGATGCCCGACTTTTCAAGCAGACAGAAAAAACCTACATGTCGGGTTTTTGTAAGTAGGGCCCCGCCACAGTCAATTGCCCAGGGCCCCGCAAAGCCTGGATCCGCCACTGTTGGGATTCTATCGAGCTCTTCTATTCTGCCACCTATATACACGATGTAACTGATAGTTCGCAGCTTTCCTCCTCATCTTCTATTATCCTATAACCTGGTACTACTGGTCGGAGTTCCTTTGTACTGGAGAGTCCCGGACACTTCTTGGGTCCGCCCCCTCTGTGGGACTAGTCCCTACATAATGATCCCTATTAGAGATGAGAGAATAGATTCTGTAGAAGTGGAATTCGATCTGAATTTCAGGAATGCTTTGATTCGCCAATAATCCAGATTTCCTTGCGCTTCAATGCATCGAATCGCATTTTTTCATAAAATACCTGCCGCACCTGTTAGGATGAGGGGCAGGGAACTCTGGAAACGCGGGATCACCCATAATGCCATGTGTGCAGCTAATCAGCAGCCCCTGTGATGTCATAGCCCTATAAAGACCCTCGGCCATGTTAGGTACAGTCAGTTCAAATTAAGAAATCAGAGAATCTATATTTAAGAGATAACAGTGTGCGTGAGCTCATCCAACGTTGCAGCGCGCTCCTGTCCACATTGCTGGGGCTGCAGTCACTCCCTTTCCGATTGGTGGACTCTGCACATTTCAGAGAACTGATGGCTTGCGCTGAGCCTAGGTGGAAAGTCCTAAGCCGTCATTTCTAGAGATGAGCGAGCACGCTCCATAGAAATGAATGGATGCACCTGGTACTTCCGCTTTGACGGCGGCCGGCTGCTTAACCCCCCGCGTGCCGGCTACGTCTATTCATTTCTATGCGAGCGTGCTGTTCGGATCGGCTGATCCGAACAGTACTCGCTCATCTCTAGTCATTTCCTTTCCGAGAAGGCAGCACCAGCCCTGCACAAATATGTAGAACAGAAGGTGGGCCAGTGCTTGAGCCTATTGGTGTCTGCCAAAGTGCACGGCAGCGCCGCTCTGTGGAGCTGTAACTACGGTCAAGGACAATTGTTCTCTCCTCTCTATGTGTGTGGGACATAAGTGGAGAAGCAGCTAAACTCCCTCCTAGTAATTCACTTACTCTGGAGTGATGTCCAAACTTTAAAGAGGACCTTTCACCACTTTTGGGCACATGCAGTGTTATATACTCCTGGAAAGCTGACAGTGCGCTGAATTCAGCGCACTGTCGGCTTTCCCGATCTGTGCCCGGTGTAAAGAGCTTACGGTGCCAGTACCGTAGTGCTCTATGGTCAGAAGGGCGTTTCTGACCATTAGCCAGAGACGTCCTTCTGTCTCGCGGCGCCAATCACGCTGTGCTGTGGAGCCGGGAGGAACACCCCCTCCCGCTCCTGATAATGCTCGTCCACGGACAAGCTGTGTGAGCAGAGGGAGGGGGCGTTCCTCCCGGCTCCACAGCACAGCGCGATTGGCGCCGCGAGGCAGAAGGACGTCTCTGGCTAATGGTCAGAAACGCCCTTCTGACCATAGAGCACTACGGTACCGGCACCGTAAGCTCTTTACATCGGGCACAGATCGGGAAAGCCGACAGTGCGCTGAATTCAGCGCACTGTCAGCTTTCCAGCAGTATATAACACTGCATGTGCCCAAAAGTGGTGAAAGGTCCTCTTTAACTTTTATTACAAAGGATAGGTAGAAACTCGGGTATAGAAACATAACACATTTACTATTACATACAAGCGTGTAGCAACGCACTATAACACAACCAATATATACACAGACATGTGCATGGAATACAAGAGGCATACAGTACGCTAGTACAGATCTAGGAGATAGCTACAGACCTATTGTTATGACCTGGTCTTCACTATCTCAGCCTGTAAGGTTCAGGTGTGGAGTGTCTGAATGGAATTCTGCGCATGAATCACCTGATGTGCACAGGGGAATGTTCACATTGGGCATGTGGTCTCTGCGGTAGTATTCATGCGTGGATGAGCTGCACCACTGGTCTTTGCTCTAGTGTGTCTTGGCCTCTGAAGGGGTTACATTTCTCTGCATTGCTAGGACTCATTACAGGCTGTGGGCGGTTCTGAGTGCTGCTATCTAGAGATGAGTAAACACTATTCGAAACAGCCGTTCCGAATAGCACGCTCCTATAGAAATGAATGGACGTAGCTGGAACGCGGGGGTTAAGCGACCGGCCGCCAGCAAAGTCTGCATGCCAGCCGTTTCCATTCATTTCTATGGGAGCGTGCTATTCGGAACGGCTGTTCTGAATAGTGTTTGCTCATCTCTACTTCTATGCAATTGGCCTTCTGACTACTCCGGCTTCTGGCTATATAAACTCCGCTTTGCATGCTGTCAGTTGCCGGTCTTAAACGTTTCCGGTGTTCCTGAAATGATCTGTCTGCCTGAAACTGCTTCATTCATCTGTGCCTGAGTCCTGGCCCATTCAGCTTACCTTGTTTTCTGTTCACACCATCTGGATTTTTGTTCAGTATTGAGCACTTTCTTCCAAACATAGTGTTCCGGGCGCAGTGAGTCTGTTACTGCTTGGAGGTTTGGATTTTGTAGGTTTTTTGTGTGATACTAAGTTCTGCTTTTCCTATACCTTTGTATAGTTTTAGTTTAACATTTATTTTCTCCTCTATAGTTTTTGTTCCCTCATATTCACTGCCATTCCAATTGGACACCTGGGCGGGGCTTTCTCTGTATCTGCCTCTCCTTCCTAAATGTGAAACAAGACAGGTTTTTCTGTATCTCTTGTAGGTGAGTTATTTCTCCGGCTGTGTTCGCGTCCACTCAGGTCAGTTAGTTGGGCCACGGCTACTTGTAGTCTGCAGGGCAGGAATTAGGAGTATCACACACAAGATTTTCCATAAGGCTCATTACTCTTGTTTTTGTTTTTCTTTTATGTTTTTTTCCTTACACTTGACTGAGACGTTTGTATCCCCAGACCATTACAGTAAGACCGACCCCCCCCCCCCCCCCAAAAAAAAAAAAAAAAAAAAGTAAGCTGACCTTTTTCATTAGAGGTTTTTTCTTTTATCTGAAATGGATGAAGCGATTAGTTCTTTGACTGAGCAGGTGAAGAGACTAACGCTCCCAACTCAGAAATTAGGTCAGCGTATGAAAGTTCTTGCGACTGCGGGTTCGCTACAATGTGTGGAGCCTAACATTAAGTTACCTGACGGTTTTCAGGAGATTATACTAAGTTTGAAAGTTTCAAAAATAGCTGTCGAACTTATTTTTCTGTTAAAACTCGATCAGGTCATCTTCTCTTTGTTGCGAGGGATTCACAGCAATGGGCATACTCTTTGTCTCCCAATGACCCTGCTTTGCTAAATCCTGATTCATTTTCTGAGACCCTTGACTTGATTTATTCTGAACCTGATGCTGAACGTGTTGCTGAGCATGTTATTATTAATTTACAGCAGGGTTCTGATAACGTGGAGTTATACTGTCAGAAATTTAGGAAATGGGCTGTTCAGACTACAAGGAATGACTCCTCGCTGGCAGCCATTTTCCGGAAAGGTTTATCTGACCTAGTAAAGGACTTCATGTTGGGGTTTCCTAAACCTAAATCTCTTAATGAGTCGATGTCTCTAGCCATACAGGTACGCCGCCGACTACGCCAGAGGAAAAATAATTTGGTGTTCCCTTCCATAGATAATGATTTTTCGGAGCCTATGAAAATTGATCGATTCAAAATTTCTGAACAGCAGATGGATTATCGGCACAAAAATAAAATGTGCTTTCCCGCCAGGAAAAACATCTGCAAGGAGTTTGTATGCTCTCCCCGTGTTTGCATGGATTTCCTCCCATTCTACAAAGACATACAGATAGGAAAAAAAATGTACATTGTGATCCCTATATGGGGCGCACTATCTACATTTAAAAAAAGAAGAAAAAAAAAGTGTTTTTACTAGAGATGAGCGAATGGTGAAATATCCGACTTTTCGATATTCGATTCAAATAGACCCTCAATATTCAACTATTCAATCGAATCCCATTATAGTCTAGGAGGAAAAATGCTCGTTTCAGGGAAACCAAAATTCGACTAATTGGAGTCACCAAGTCCACAATGACACCTCAGGAAATGATGCCAACACCTCTGGGACAGCAGGGGAAGCATGCCTGGGGGCATCTAACACACCCAAGTCCCAGGATTGCCCCACTATCACAGCCTATCAACTAGACACTCCAAACTCAATAGAACCTCTATGAAAGTAGAAAAATACTTCTAAACCTTCTTTTCTCTACATTAGTATGGACAGAAAGACAAATTTTAAGCTAAAGAAACATTAGCATGCACCCCTTTAAATCATGTTGCCCATGACAACCACAGATGGCATAGGCAAAGGGGAAATGAAACAGCCCCCACCCTTAACTGTCATTGTATATGTGTGTGTGATGTGGTGAGACCTCCAAAAATTACTTTTCTGGCCCTTCACGTGAGCCCTTCCAAATTAAGTTAGAGGCCCTTAAACTGAACCATACAAAAATTACTTTTCAGGCCCTTGGGGTGAGCCCTCCCAAACTTAGCTTCAGGCCCTTGGGGTTAGGTGAGCCTTGTAGCAGCAGAGTATTAGGCTCTTGAGGTGAGTTGAGCCTTGGAGTACAAGAGTATAAGGCTCTTGGAATGAATTGAGGATTGTAGGAGCATAATATTACGCTCTTTGCTCTTTAAATGTCGTTTTTCAATGGTGATGGTGGAGGAGGAGGAGGATGAACTGGTAAGCTGAAGCACAAACATGGAACTTCATGCTGGGGTGCTTGACACTGGTGGAGATGCAAATCCTGTGTCAATCCATTGGCTGTTCATTTTGATCAGCGTCAACCGGTCAGCACTGTCAGCTGACAGACGGCTGCGCTTATCGGTGATTATGCCACCGGCTGCACTGAAGACCCTTTCAGATAGCACACTGGCGGCAGGACAGCACCTCCAAGGCTTAAAGCGCCAGTTCCAGCCACAGGTCCACCTTCGACACCCAATACGTGTAGGGCACAGAGGGATCGGAGAGGACAGGGCTGTGGTCGGCCAGGTACTCCCACAGCATGTGATATAAATAAACAATAATAATATACTTTTCCCTCCTGGTGACACTAGGCCCCTCAGTGGCGATAGTTTGGCGAGGGGGTGCCATTAACGTGTCCCAGACCTTGGAGAGTGTGCCCCTGATGGGTGTGGTCCGGATGGCAGTTGTTAGCCTCTTGGAGGAACTCTCCTCTGTGTCGCAAGCGAGGGTTGATGGAAACATTTCCATCATATTCTGCACCAGTTGCTTGTGGTAATCACTAATGGGATTGGTTCTCCCCTCTACCGGAATGAAAGACAAGATGTTATTTTTATATGGGGATTGAGGATTGCAACAATCCAGTATTGGTTGTTCTCCATGATGTGTACAATGCGTTTGGCACTGGAAAAGCAGCCCATCATGAAGTCAGTCAAGTGTGCCAGACTGTTAATCGGAATGACTTTGCTGCCCCCACCGGAAGGGTCACTCTCCATTTCCTCCTCTTCCTCCTCCCCTTCACCCCATCCACGCTGAAGCAATGGGACGCACTGAACTTCCCCGCTAGCCTTGTGTATGGGAATGACATCATCTGCCACTTCATCCTCCTCCTCCTCCGTCATTACACGCTGAGAAGCTGACAGGAGTGTGCTCTCAGTATCTAGCTGTGATGGGTCTGCTCCTGTCCCGGACTCCTCAATGCGTTATCCCTGATTGCGATGAGGGATTCTCGCATCACACAGAGGAGCGGGATGGTTACGCTCACTAATGCGTCATCACAGCTGACCCTCTTGGTGGACTCCTCAAAGACGCGTAGGATTTCACATCAGTCTGCCATCCATGGCCACTCATGGTTGAGAAACTGAGGGAGCTGATTTTGAGAAACCCTTGGGTTTTGTAGATGGTACTCCATCAAAGGTCTCTGCTGCTGACACACCCTGCTCAACTTCCCCCATAGATTGTAAGCCCTCGCGGGCAGGGCCCTCTACCCCACTGTGCCAGTCGGTCACTGTTAGTATTATATTTACCTGTATATTTGGTGTATTGTATGTAACCCCCAAATGTAAAGCACCATGGAATTAATGGTACTATATAAATAATAATAATAATAACATATGGTATGTTGCGTTCCAGCATGTGGTCATGTCGCACAACAGCCGGTGTTCAGGCAGATGTAATCATTGCTGGAGGGTTTTCAGGCTAACAGCGGCTACTGTAGACTTACGAAAGTGGGCGCACAAGCGTCGCACTTTCACCAGTAGCTCAGGCACATTGGGGTAGGTTTTTAAAAACCTTTGCATCACTAAGTTGAAAATGTGGGCCAGGCATGGAACTTGTTTGAGTCTGGCAAGCTCCAGAGCCGCTACCAGTTTCCGGCCATTATCACACACGACCATGCCTGGGCCCAGGTGCAGCGGGGATAGCCACATTGCCGTCTCCTCTAGGATGGCATCCCTCGCCCCGGGGCTATTGTGCTGCTGTCTGTCGCCCAAGTTGATGAGCTTCAGCACGGCTTGCTGACGTTTCCCCATGCCAGTGCTGCAGCGTTTCCAGCAGGTAGCTGGGGTCGATGTAATGGCGGAGGAGGAGGAGGGTTTGTGAGAAATCCTGCCAGGAATCTTTGGCGGGGAGAGGAGGTAGACCGCCCCAGTTTGCGATCCGGTCCCAGCCTCCACTACATTCAACCAGTGTGCCATGACTGAGGTGTAGCGTCCCTGTCCACATGCGCTTGTCCACGTGTCGGTGGTCAAGCGCGGAACTCAGGGCCCGCATGATGTTATGGGACACGTGCTGGTGCAAGGCGGGGACGGCTCACTGGGAGAAGTAGGGACGGCATAGGGAGGTGCCACAGCTGCTATCAGGTCACGGAAGGCCTGAGTCTCCACAAGCCTAAACGGCAACATCTCCAGGGCCAGCAGTTTGGAGATGTGGCCGTTTAAGGCTTGGGCATATGGGTGGCTAGCGCTGTACTTCTGCCTGAGATCAAACGCCTGGTAAATGGTGAGTTGCTGCAGTGTTTCCAGCTTGCAGCTGGCGTTGATGTTACGATGGAGGAGAGTTTGTGAGAATCCCTGTGTTAGGACTGTTCAAAAGGTGTGGCCATGATCTCACAGTCGCAGCCTGTTCCACTGTTTCGGCGCAGTCCAGCATGCATGGGGTTAATCCCCTTGCAGCTGATAGGCTTGGTCGGTCTGCTGACTGCCACGGGTGTCAGCCTATTGGCATCTAGCTTGGACACCTGGGTGGGTTGATCGGTCCCACCTTCCTGCCAGTTAAGGAGGCTGGTTTGGTCGCCGGTGCTCTAATATCAAAGCAATATCCACATGGTGTTTGTACAAGAGATTAGTTGGCAGTAAGCTGCCTAGTTAGGCAGGTAGGCAGAAATTCCCTTATGAGTTAAAATTGTGGGTTCCCTTCCCTTAGTTATTGTAAAACGCCTACCTTAGGCAGTCTGCTACTTGTGGTACTACAGCTGTAGTACCACAAGTCCACTGTCCAGGTGTTGGTGGTCAAGTGGACCTTAGAGCAAAGCGCAGAACTCAGGGCCCGCCTGAAGTTATGGGACATGTGCTGGTGCAAGGCGGGGACGGTACACCAAGAGAAGTAGTGACGGCTAGGGGTAGCAGAGCGAGATGCCGCAGCTGCCTTCAGGTCACGGAAGGCCTGAGTCTCCACAAGCATAAACGCCAACATCTCCAGGGCCAGCAGTTTTGAGATGTGGCCGTTTAAGGCTTGGGCATGTGGGTGAGTTGCGCTGTACTTCTGCCTGCGATAAAACGCCTGGGAGATGGAGAGCTTGGGAACAGGCACATGATGGTGCAGGCAAAAGGAGCAGAGGCAGGAAAAGGGGAGGATGAGGGTGAAGTCCCCAAAGTGTCAGAGGCAGATGTGGAAGTGTCCTGGATGGTGGTCTGGACTGCAGTGCCATCACTGGAAACAGTGGAAGAGGCATTGGCGGCAACGCCGGACGACGATTGTCCTGCGTTTACTCTCTCCCACTGAGCCCAGTGCTTGCCTTCCAAATGACAGTGCATACCTGAGGTGGTCAGGTTGCTCTTCTCAGAGCCCCTATTCAGTTTTGAGTTGCATAGTGTGCAAACCGCACTTAGTTTGTCCTCCGCACATACCTTTAAAAATCTACACACCATGGATGGACGTGGATAGGGAACATCTTGGACCTTGCTGGCTCTGGCCTGGTTTCTGTGAAGCAGCTGTACTGTGCCTCTGGACATGCCTCTAGCCACCTTTTTTGGTGCTGCGCTTGCCTCCGCATCTACACTGCTTTCGCCGCTAGACATGGGTGGACAGGGGTGTCCAGGTCGGGTAGGTGGCCTCATCATCCACCACCTTCTCTTCCAATTGCTCATTCTGCTCCTCCTTCTGCACACCGCACATAACCACAGCCTGCCCTGATGGTAACTGTGTCTCGTCATCATAACTGAGGTGGAGAAATGCTGGTTGCGGGTCCACAACCCCAAAATCGACTGGAGATGGCTGATGCTCCAGTGTTTGGACATCAGGACAAAAAAAATTGTCTGTTAGCTCCTTGGATTCGGGAAGTGGTTAAACAGTCGACGAGTGGAAAAGGACCCGAAAACAGCTCCTGGGAGGGGGGAAAGGGTGGGATGATTCTGCTGGGAAGATTGGGCATGTTGGGAGGAAGGAGGGGCAGACTCTTGGGCAGGAACACGACTGGAGGTAGTGCCTGACTGGCTGGTGGAAAAGCCGCTGGAAGCATTATCTGCTAGCCATTGTAACACCTGTTCCTGGTGCTCGGGACTCGTTAGCGTTGTACCGTGCA
Source organism: Leptodactylus fuscus (assembly GCF_031893055.1). Lineage (NCBI taxonomy): Eukaryota > Metazoa > Chordata > Amphibia > Anura > Leptodactylidae > Leptodactylus > Leptodactylus fuscus. Next base: position 10,700,513 of record NC_134265.1, read on the forward strand.
CCCTGCTTAACGTTTCCATCAAGCCATGGATTGTGGATGAGCACAATGCTGGCTGCCCCTCACCAGTAGGCATTGCATCCGCAGTAGCTTGACCGTGGCCTGGGCCCCCAGCTGGATTTCCACGCCCCCGTCACCTTCTGCTAGCCTTACGCATTTCAAGATGCATACAAGCATTGTGTATTGCAAGTATATGCGGTATATATTTTGAGCGTATAGCAAGTACGGTCTATACTGTATGGAAAGTATACCCCTTGCTTCACACCCGTATGGGACAGGTATATTGGGTGCCCAAACCAATGTATACAAGCGTATTTTTTGAAAGTATCACGGTATATATTTTGAGCGTATAGCAAATACGGTATTTACTGTATGGAAAGTATACCCCTTACTTCCCACTCATATGGGACGGGTATATTGGGCGCTAGTAAGATTGGGCATGTTGGGAGGAAGATGGGGCAGACTCTTGGATAGGAACACGACTGGAGGTAGTGGCTGACTGGCTGGTGGAAAAGCCGCTGGAAGAAATATCCGCTAGCCATTGTCACACCTGTTCCTGGTGCTCGGGCCTCATCAGTATTGTACCCTGCACCCTGCTTAACATTGCCATCAAGTCAGGGATTGTGATGAGCGCATGATAATTAGAGATGAGTGAACACTGTTCGGATCAGCCGATCCGAACAGCACGCTCCCATAGAAATGAATGGAAGCACCTGTGACGCTGACTTTGCCGGCGGCCAGCCGGCGTCACAGGTGCTTCCATTCATTTCTATGGGAGCGTGCTGTTTGGATCGGCTGATCCGAACAGTGTTCGCTCATCTATAATGCTAATGTTTCCTTAGCTTTAGGGCCCCTTCACACGGAGTAAAGGCGCATGTATTTTGGCAAAATACGTGTAAAATACGACTCCCATTGACTTCAATGACATTTTTTTTATACGTTTAAAAAAAACACGTCAAAATACACGTCGAAATACACATGTAAAATGTAATTTAAGTCAATGGGAATCTTATTTTTACACGTGTATTTTTACACGTGTATGTTGCCAAAATACACGCGCGTTTACTCCGTGTGAAGGGGCCCTTAAACTGTGTTTCTGTCCATACTAATGTAGACGAAAGAAGATTTCCAAGTATTTTTCCACTTTCCATATTGAGTTTGGTGTGTCTAGTTGATAGCAGCGCCACACCTCCCATGAGGCGACCTGAAGCGACCGCTTCAGGCGGCGCTATGCCAGGGCCTCGGGAGGGTGGCATTTTTGCTGACCTAAGCCAGTCCAGGACAAGCTGTTTCATCCTTGTTCTTTTATTTTTGTTGAAAACCATAACTTTGAAATAAAAAAATAAATAAAAGTAGAGGCCACAAAAATACCGCTTGTCACCCCAGGCCTGCCAGGAATAAAGGACTGTCACAAACATGCAGGTGTAATTCCAATTCAAATAATTTATTGATATTGTCAATGAGTTTAAGACAAAAGAACCCGAGGTGAGCTCTCTAAGATTTAAAGAGGACCTTTCATCAGATCGGGCACATGCAGTTTTATATACTGCTGGAAAGCTGACAGTGTCAGAAACGCCCTTCTGACTGTAAAGCCCTACGGGACCGGGACCGATACCGCTTTACACCGGGCACAGATCGGGAAAGCCAATAGTGCGCTGAATTCAGCGCACTGTCAGCTTTCCTGCAGTATATAAAACTGCATGGGCCCGATCTGATGAAAGGTCCTCTTTAAGATATGAATTGGGGGTTGCTTTTTTTTTTTTAAATTTTCTGTGTGAGTTCGTAGATGTGCAGTTGGAGATGACTTTTGGTTAATCTTACTTTTCATGTGTATATTAAAGGGGCTCTACCAGCAAAATCATGCTGATAGAGCCCCACATTTTATTTTAAAATAAAAACGTAAAAAAGAATGTTATCTACTTATGGATTGTGCACGCTGGGCGGGCATTCAGGGTGTGTCTTCTTCTTCATCCACGCCTCTTCTTCCTCCGATGTCCTCGAGTCCCGTCCTCCTCCGGCGCTCCCGAGGCCCTGGCATATAAAAAAATGGCCTGGGCGCCTGCGCAGTAGCCGTAGTAGAAGCCGCATGCTACTGCGCATGCGTCCAGGCCATTTTTTTATATCAGTGTCCGCTCGCGAGCGCCAGAGGAGGACGGGACCCGAGGACATGATTTGGCTGATAGAGCCCCTTTAAAATGGCTTCTCTCCTGTGTGAGTTCTTTGATGTACAACAAGACTTGGTTTAGCAGTAAAACATTTCCCACATTCTAAGCATGAAAATGGCTTCTCCCCTGTGTGAGTTCTTTGATGTTGAACAAGATCTGATTTACCAATAAAACATTTCCCACATTCTTGGCATGAATATGGCTTCTCTCCTGTGTGAGTTCTTTGATGTACAACAAGACTTGGTTTAACAGTAAAACATTTCCCACATTCTAAACATGAAAATGGCTTCTCCCCTGTGTGAATTCTTTGATGTTTAACAAGATCTGATTTAGTAGTAAAACATTTCCCACATTCTGGGCATGAAAATGGCTTCTCTCCTGTGTGAGTTCTTTGATGTACAACAAGACTTGGTTTAGCAGTAAAACATTTCCCACATTCTAAACATGAAAATGGCTTCTCCCCTGTGTGAGTTCTTTGATGTTGAACAAGATGTGATTTATAGTTAAAGCATTTCCCACATTCTGAACATGAATATGGCTTCTCCCCTGTGTGAGTTCTCTGATGTATAACACCTCTTCTCTGTCTTTTATTTTGCTTAACAGACTGTGATGAATTAGAAGAGAGATCTTTCTTCTGAAGGGCTGAGGGTATATCTGGGGTAATGACATGTTCTTCATATGGATCTTGTGTGATACCGTGATCCTCTGCTTTATAATCTGTAGATGTCAGATGTCCCTCTGAGCTCCTGGTACAGTCATCTGACAAGAAAAAAAACTGATGATACTATTATCAAATAACATAACCTTATAAGTATATTCCTCACTGAGCAAACGACAGTAACGCGGCCTATTTCATTAGTATTTACTGTGCTGTGACTGATGTCAGTGACAGTCTCAGTGGCAGATACCACCGCTGCTCTAGGTCACTGTAGAGGTACAGGTAGTGGATGAAATAAGCGGGCCCACCCAGTCACAGCACTAAGGAAAAGGGGTGGTGGCAGTTACACTGATGAGCAGAAGGGTAACAATGTTTAGAACTTGTGACTTTCAACCTCCATATCTCACCGTCCACTACAGCTCAGAACGTGAGACTACCAACATCTCATAGACAATCATCTTGGCCATCTCATACAGAAATTAGACTTGCAACTATTTAGCATATGATTAGTTATGCAGATTATTCTCATGAAACTTCCCTGTTACCATTTTGTTCCTAAAAATCTAAATTTTAATTATTTTGGAAATCCACCTTTGGCTTTCAGCACTGCCTGAATCCTTATGGACATGCTCTGGATCAGATTCAATTTTGTCTCGACTGAAATCGCATCCCAGATTTCTCCTACATGTTCCCAATGTTGGTGCATACTGGTCGACTCACTTGGGTAAAACTACAGCTTTTTTTTTTTATCAGCTCTACCCACAAGTGTTTGATTGGAAGTTTGATTTGAAGTCTGGGGACTGTGATGGCCAATTCAGAACCTCTGCTTTACTGTCATTGAACCATTTCTTCAAATCTCGACATATGCTTGAGGTCATTGTCCTGCTGGAACACTATGTCATCCTTCTCATATCCATGGTACTCAATTGTACAAAGTAACTCGTATTGTAGGATAGTCACATATAGCTCAGTAGTGAGACCACCATCAGTCCTGGTAAAGTATACAACCCCATTGTCTGTGAAATAACCCAATATCATCAGGCTTCTTCCAACAAACTTGACAGTAACTTTAATTTCTCAGTTTTAGCCCCCTTATCCCTTAAAGTTTTCAGATAAATTTGCAATCAGAGTCCAGTCTATTGACTTTCATCTCATCACTGCAAATCACCTATTTCCAATCTCCTACTGTCCACTTTTCGTACTTTTTTTTGCAAACTTGAGCCAATGCTTTTTCTGGCTATATTGGGTTTGAGGCTTCCTCATCTTTTGGGCAACCATTCCAAACTTGTGATCTCACTATTACAAAGCATACGAGCCACCTGCACTACCATGTTTGTCGCTCCACAACTGATAGATCTTGTGGTGAGCCAACTTGTTGATATTTTGCCTGAACGTTCAGCTCTTGTCTTTGGAATGAATGGACGGACTTAATTTCGTATTCTTCCCACTGTCATGGCACTTACATGTTGCAGTTTGGCAACTTTCTTGGCCCAGAGACCGCAATTAATGAGCTGGATGATGTTATTTCTCTTTCCTTGGGAAATCTTCTTCACGGCTGATACTTGATTTGAACCAGTGACCTTTCACTTGGGAAATAAACCTAATAAGTCCCTGAGTCCCTTATGGGAGTCTCACGTTCCAAGCTGTAGTAGATGGTGAGATGTGGAGCCTGAGGGAGTGGAATATATTGGGTCATCATTCAGTGTTTTTGGTTTAGTTTGGTGATTTTAGAAATGTTTATTATAAAGTTACATTTTAGGCCTTTTTGGGGCTACTTTTCTGATTAATAATGGTGCACAGCAGGTTACTATACTTTGGTACATATTGCTGCTTGGTTACACTGGTACAAGTTATCGGCTTCCTTTTTCCTTAGAGCGGTGACCGGGCCGCTGACAGCACCAGCACTGTTCTGATGGCGGCCCTGCCTGTCCCTGGTAGATCACCTTGCTCACGTTACATAAAGGACATTCATCACAATCTCATTACAATTTCGGCACCTAGAGTAGTTTATCTTTTCCCAACAGAAGCCACATTTAGGACCGAACATCAAGGCCCTTATTTTGTACTGCTAAGTCCAGGCCTCTGACTACATTACTAGTTGTCCTGTCCTGATATAGATCGTCTTATCTGGACGTCTCTTCTAAGATTCCAAAGTGAAATAAGTCTCAGAGCCCAAACCACAGGAACACAATCCCTGGCTGCTTAAATATGGCCACTTATGTGGAATAATACTGTAGGATGCCATAAATCTTACTGTATTACACCCCATACACACTATAGAATCCAAACCACATCTGCTGGATTTCCCAGCCTGAACTCACCGCGGATCTGCTGTCCCATACAGTATGTAGTAGGGTCTGTGGAGTCACAAGGAAGCAGGGACTCCTAGCGTCATAGATCACTAAGATACGGGGAGTCCTGGTGTGTGGACAGAGTTCAGGCTGGGAAATGTGACTGATGTGCAGACCAGATTTTCTAGTCCGGATTCCATAGTGTGATTGGGGTCTAAGGTGAGGTTTACACAGTGACATTTGTAGAAGCTGCTTCAGGAATTCAGAAGAAGAATTTTCCGCTTTACCAAATCAGCCCCCGAATCTCCATCAGATTCCTTACTGGCCAGGCCGGATTTTCCACCTCTCATTTATTTCCATAGAGATCTGAGGTAGAATCTGCCTGAAGATCGAGCAGGAGGATTATTTTTCCGCTACCTGAAATAATCTGCTATATAATTCTGGTAAATTCTTTCCCTTCACGAGGACTGACAGCCGGTGAGGAAGAAATTTGCCTCGTTCACATCGATGTCAAGTCCATATTTCTGCTGTACGTTCGATTCTATACTACATTTATTACCCCCTATAGCGGTGTCACATTTATATTCAGGTATTATTAGTATTTTACCTGAATCCGGGAACAACAAATAGTCTAAACAATGTCTGAATAGAATCAGTGACCCTTCTGTGCTTTATATAGTGGTGACTCCTCACCTGGGCGGTTCCCTGTAGGAATGTCCTCCTCACACTCCTCATCACCACTCACATAGGGCTCTTCCTTTATTCTCATAGATATAGCATTAATGTCACTCACATCTTTATCCTGATGGAAAATCTGTAATACAAATATTGTAAAGGTCAGTAGACAAATGGGGAAGTCGTGAAGAAATGTTCTAAATGTGTTTTTTATCACTATAATGACCTGACAGGAGGAGTTATCTGAAGCAAAAAGCAGCAAATCTGAAGCTGGACATAGATATTAGATGACGGCTCACTGACAACTGCTAGAACCTCATACACATGTATACTCAGCATGGCTAGATGTGCTTCAGGATATTTCAGTGGAGGAGATCAGATTCTATCAGATACAACCGGGGTTACTTGTCTCATGTAGAGAAATTTGTTAAGTAGTCTCTTTGGTTCCACATCCCAAACAGAAGTTTCCATAGCCAGAAGATTGTGAAAAGATCCAGACAACATGTAATGTCTATGGTCAGCTTCATCCTCCGTCTCCACCTCTCATTAGACAAATATAAAACATCTAAGGACTCGATCACACGGGGCAACAGGGGGCGAACTCTGATGCTGAATCCACCCCCTCACAATAGAGGTCTATGTAGACCACTAGCTTCCTTTTTTCCATGAGCGGTATGTTTCGGTTCGCGGAAAAAAGAAGCAAGCTGCCCTTTCTTCAGGTGGATTCTGCTGCTGCATTCATTTGGGCCTACTCCGGAGCGGGAAGCTGCGATTGTCAGAAGCCGCGACAGTCGCATTTTGGTCCTATTCTGACACGGCTTCCTGCATCAAAATCAGGACCAAAATATGCGGTCCTGTGCCCCACATGAACTAGCCCTAATACTGCTGGATGAATCAAGACTGACCACAAGGACGTCACAGCCCGTCTACACATCATAGGGAATATCTCCATCTACCTGATCATCATCCTGTGGAAGAAGAGGACTGGGACATCTCTCCGGTGTTGTCCTCTTACTGGATCTACCTGTAGGAAACACAAACAGGGACTGAATTCATTCTGTACATACAAATAATGGAAGTCCATGTGTATATAGTCATGTCTATTACCTGCTGATGTGAGGGGCTGCTGGTCCTCCATCATCACCTCCTTGTACAGATCCTTGTGTCCTTCTAAATACTCCCACTCCTCCATGGAGAAATAGACAGCGACATCCTGACACCTTATAGGAACCTGACAACACAATGATACAGTCATCACCCCGACCCCTCCAGTTACTGTATAATGTCCCAGCATTCCCAGCACTGTCACCTCTCCAGTCAGCAGCTCCAGCATCTTGTTGGTGAGTTCTAGGATCTTCTGTCCATTGATCTCCTCCTGTATCAGGGGATGAGGTGGAGGCCCCAGGATTGGGCTCAGGGTTCCTCCATATCCTTCATACACAGGAGCCTGACAGCGCCCACTAGAGGTCTTCTTCACTACTGTGTAATCCTGGTTATGGGGAGACATATTAATAAATCTCACTACATACATGTCCAGAGTCCATCACCTCTCCAGTCCTATCACCTGTTATTACTATAGATAAGAATGATGTCATGATGACATCATCAGAATCTCTCACCTCTCCAGTAAGCTGGTAGATGATCTCTAGGGTGAGATTTAATAGACTTTCCGCCGTCTTGTTCCTGTCTCTTTCCATCCTTGATGGATCAATCAGGAATATTCTCTTATATAGAAGATACTGAGAGGATTCTATATTGTAGGAACCTGAATGGAGAGAAGATGAGACAATGTAATCACTACACGGAATCCCATGGAATAAATAGAAGAGTTGAGTCCCATTATTATCACCACCTCCTACTTCTGACGTCGGCAGCGTGTAGCTCAGGAAGGGAGTGACTTGTTGTGGGCTTGTGGTTATTGGTAAAGGGGACGATTTATCAGAATTGCAAATGGGATGATTATTGGCTTTTGGGCCTCGGGTGACAGTATTACTCAAATAGTACAGGTTGTGAACTGTTTCTCCTGGGAGCAGAATGGCAAATCCAAAAGTAAAGAAAGATCCAGCAGAACGTGATGTGGAGAAAACTTAACTTTTAACCCTTTCCCAACATCCGCTGTAATAGTACGGTGCATGTCAGGTGTTTAACTATGGCGGCCACACGGGAGTCAGCGGTATTCCTCCGATCGGTCCCTGAACCAATCAGAGGCATTAACCCCTCCGGCGCCGTGGTCAAAGGCCACTTTTCCTGGCGGCGCATGGGCGCCGCCATTTTGCCCGTGATCGCCGGCGCCTGGAGCAAGCTACAGCGCCGACGTCACGTTGCCATGACAGCCGGAGCCTTGTAAAGGCTCCCGGCTTGTCTGCAGTGATTTCCTTTTGCAGGCTGGTCTATGCAGCCTGCAAGAGAAATGATGATTTTTTTGCAATGCATTAGCATTGTAATGCATTGCATTAGTGATCAGACCCCCTGGGGTTCAAGACCCCTAGGGGGTCTAATAAATGCAAAAAAAATTAAATATAAAATTTTAAAAAAGTATTAAAAATTCAAATCACCCCCCTTTCGCTAGAACACATATAAAAGTAGTTAAGTACTGTGAAACACATACACATTAGGTATCCCTGTGTCCGAAATCGCCCGCTCTACAAATTTATAAAAATATTTTTCCTGGTTGGTAAACGCCGTAGCGGGAAAAATAGTCAAAAGTGCCAAACCGCCGTTTTTTCACTGTTTTAATTCTGATAAAAATTTGAATAAAAAGTGATCAAAGCAAAAGCATTTCCCGAAAATAGTAGAACTAAAAAGTACACCCGGGCCCGCAAAAAAAGACGCCGCGTGTATCCCCGTACACGGACGTATAAAAAAGTTATGGCTGTAAGAATGTGGCGATATTTTTTAACAGTTTTTTTTTTTTTTTAAGGGGTTAAAATGTAAATAAAACCATATAAATTTGGTATCCCCGGAATCGTATTGAAACACAGAATTTAGCGGACAATTAACATTTTGGCTTCACAATTAACGCCGTAAAACTGAAGCCCGTAAGAATGTCGCAGAAATGCATTTTTTCTTCAAATTCTCCCCATTCTGAATTTTTTTCCAGCTTCCCAGTACATTATATAGAATAATTAATGGTGGCATCATGAAGAAAAATTTGTCCCGCAAAGATTAAGACCTCATATGGCTCTGGGAGCGGAGAAATAAAAAAGTTATGGGGTTTAGAAGGAGGGGAGTCAAAAAAGGAAATTATAAAATACGACTGGCGGGAAGGGGTTAATATAAATAATAATGAACCGATTAAAATTTACATGCTACTTGGAGACAGAGTTGGTGAGATACGCCCGGCTAAACGGTTTCTGTGCTGCTTTGGTGAAAGTGTATTGTGAGTGGTTCCTCCCCAATCTCACAGTACAGCACTATAGGTGCTGCTGTGAAGGACGTTCCTGACAGTCTGTCAGCAACGCCCTTCTGATTGTGAAGAGCTTCGGTACCAGCACCAATAGCTCTTCACCTGGGGCACAGATCGTGAAAGCCGACAGTGCGCTGAATTCAGCGGTATATAAAACCGCATGTGCCCCAACTCATGAAAGGTCCTTTTTAAAGGGGATCTATCATTTGGAAAAGTCATTTTTAACTAAGCACATAGTTGCATAGTCTTTAGAAAGTTTATTCCACATCTACCTTTTGTATATTAATCGCCTCAGTAGTTTTTAAATGAGCCCGTTTCTCAGAGCTCTGTAGGAAGGCAGGAGGGTTGTCTCAGGAAACCCCTGCCTAAGCTCAATACTCACTTACAGAAATAGGGGTAAAACAATGGGGGGGACATTTATTGGTATAGAAGTAAATAGGGGTGTACTCAGGAGAACAAATTGCAAACGTAAAAAGGTAAAATGGCATATAACTAGAGATGAGCGAATAGTATTCGAAATTGCTGTTTCGAATACCTCTCTAAATAGGAATGAATGGGAGCGGCCGGCGCTTAACCCCTTGTAGTTCGCCCTCTCCCATTCATTCCTATGGGAGCGAGGTATTCGAAACTAGAGTTTCGAATAGTATTCACTCATCTCTACATTTAACATAAAAAAATTGAAAAAATGGCAGCACTCCAATATTTAGAAAAAGTGTGGGTTTATTCCAAGCAGCGACGTTTCGGTTCTCTTTACTTTACTTTTTGGTAGAGTTGGAAGGGACCTCAAGGGCCATCGGGTCCAACCCCCTGCGAGTGCAGGTTTTCCTAAATCATCTCAGCTATATGTTTATCCAGATTCCGCTTGAAGATTTCCATTGATGGAGCGCCCACCACCTCCCGTGGCAGCCTATTCCACTCTCTCACTCCCCTCACTGTCAGAAAGTTTTTCCTAATGTCTAATCTGTATCTCTTTCCCTTTCGTTTCATCCCATTGCTTCTTGTACTTCCTTGTGCAAATGAGAATAGGGGAGATCCCTCTGCACTGTGACTACCTTTCAGATATTTGTAGACTGCTATTAAATCTCCCCTCAGCCTTCTCTTCTGCAAACTAAACAATCCCAGTTCTTTTAGCCGCTCCTGGACATGGTTTGCAGACCTTCCACCATTTTGGTTGCTCTTCTCTGGACTTGCTCCAATATATCGATGTCTTTCTTGAATTGAGGCGCCCAGAACTGTACACAGTATTCCAGGTGTGGTCTGACCAGGGAAGAGTACAGCGGAATAATGACCTCTCTTGATCTAGATTCAATGCTTGTCTTAATACATCCTAGAATTTTATTAGCCTTTTTTGCAGCAGCCCCGCACTGTTGACTCATGTTGAATTTGTGATCTACTATTATGCCCAAGTCCTTTTCCCCTATGCTATCACTTAGTTCTATTCCTCCCATACTATATATGTTTTTTACATTTCTGTTACCCAGATGTAGAACTTTGCATTTGTCCCTGTTAAATACCATTTTGTTCGCCTCAGCCCATTGTTCCAGTGTGTCTAAGTCCTTTTGAATGCACTCTCTCTCCTCTCTAGTGTTGGCTATTCCTCCTATCTTCGTATCATCTGCAAATTTTATGAGTTCCCCAATAATTCCATCGTCCAGATCATTTATAAAGGTATTAAAAAGTACTGGGCCCAGAACAGAGCCCTGCGGCACCCCGCTTTTGACTTTCTTCCAGTTCGATGTGTAGCCATTTAGTATTACTCGTTGTGCCCGATCATTAAGCCAGTTGTGAATCCACCTAACTGATTTTTTGTCAAAGCCATACTTAATCATTTTTTCAATAAGAAGGTTATGTGATACTTTATCAAATGCCTTACTGAAGTCAAGATATACTATGTCCACGGCATTCCCTTGGTCCAACCATTCAGTGATTTTGTTGTAGAAGGAAATCAGGTTAGTCTGACAACATTTATTGGTCATAAAGCCGTGCTGGCTCTGGTTAATTAATGCCTTCCCATCCAGGTACCGAAGTAAATGTTCCTTGACAATTTGCTCAAAGATTTTTCCTGCTATCGAGGTCAGACTTACCGGCCTGTAATTTCCTGGATTGTCCCTTTTCCCCTTTTTGTAGATGGGGACAACATTTGCCCTTTTCCAATCTAAAGGGACCACTCCTGTTTCCCATGACTTACCGAAGATTATAGCAAGGGGTTCTGTTATTTCCTCTGCTATCTCTTTCAGGACTATAGGGTGTAAATCATCTGGTCCTGGGGACTTGGTTTCCTGTAACTTGGCTAAGTGCTCTCTTACCAGACCTTCGCTTATAGTCAGCTTGGAGTCCTCCTTCCCCTCATCTCCATCACCATTATTGTCGATATTTCCATTAGTTTCTTGGGAGAAGACGGATACAAAATATGAATTTAGTAGCTCCACCTGCTGTTCCACCATGTTAACTGTTTCTCCTTTGTCATTCTTCAGGACTCCAATGGTCTCCTTCACTTTTCTTTTGCTTTTAACATATCCCCAAAATCCTTTTACCTTACTCTTTGCCTCTTTTGCAAGCTTCAATTCGTGTTCAGCCTTAGCTCCTTTGATGCTTGTCTTGCAGAGTCTGCAGACTGCTGTGTACTCTTCCTTAGGTATAGTTCCCATCTTTCACTTTTTGTATGTTTCCTTTTACCTTTTTAGCAGGTTATGTAATTTTTTGGTCATCCATCCTGATATTTTTAGGTGCTTCCCATTTTTCTTCCTTCTAGGTATTGTTAGTTCCTGTGCTTTAATGATTTCCCTACGGAAGATTTCCCACCCTTCATGTGCATTTTTGTGCTTAAGAATTTTGCACCATGGAATTCTGCTAACCCTTGCCTTCAGGCTCTTGAAGTCTGCCTTGCTAAAGTCGAGCCTTGAAGTCTGTGTCTTCTCAGGTCTTCTTCTTCTTCTTGCAACCCCAAACTCAAGTATAGCATGATCGCTGAATCCCAGTGTCCCTGCTACCCGTAGTCCCTTAACCATGTGCTCTTTGTTGGTTAGGACTAGGTCCAAAATGGATGTTCCTCTCGTGTTTTCTTCTACTAGCTGGGCAATGAAGTTGTCTGGTAGAGAGGATAAAAATTTGATGGAGCCTTTACTCCTGGCTGTGTGGGTTTCCCAATGAATGTCAGGGTAATTGAAGTCTCCCATGATCACTATTTCATGTTTCTTTGAGAGCGTGGTCATTTGCTGTGAAAAAATCTCATCCATGTCTTCTGTCTGTCCTTGTGGTCTGTAATAAACGCCTAGTATGATGTCCTTATCATTGTTTTTCCCTTGAATTACTACCCAAATAATTTCCAGTAGATTATCATTCTGTAAAACTGTCATTTCTGTGGAGATGTGTTCTTTTTTAACATACAATGCAACTCCACCCCCTCTTTTATTAGTTCTATTCTTTTTGAATAAGTTGTATCCTTCCATCTGTATGTTCCAATCATGCATGTCGTTCCACCAGGTTTCTGTGATGCCGATGACGTCATAGTTTTCCTTGTGTATCATCAGCTCTAGTTTCTCAAGCAAAGAAGTGAGGAAAACCACCAGTTTAAATAACAGCCACATCATATGGTGCATAATTACAATTAATTAGTTAGCATGTGGATGCAATGCATCACAACATCAAAACACACTTAGGTGGAGTGAAAGACAGTGTAAAAAGTGTTATAAATATACGATGATCTAGTAACATTTTTCAGATCAATATAAGTGACACATATATATATAAAATCACACCATATATAAAATATAAATACGAGGAGGAGGAACATCCACTTGCTTTCACTAGTATCATGGGCGTTTATTCATACATTGCAGTGTCCAAAAGTGACTACTGTGCAAAATCAGAAAAAACATGCCTTCCCAGGCTGAATATATCAATCATAGTATATCCCTGCACGCACAGAGTAAACTAAAGTCATGTGCGGCATACCAAAAGCTGGCATCCACCCAGACTACCCAGTGCACTTGTGTAAACCTGCATGTTAAAAAACAAGCAGCAGACACAGTGCATCTACATAGTCAGGTGTTGCTATAGCCAGAAAAGGAATAAGAAATAAAAAACAAAAAATGAAATAAAAAAACAAATTTTTTTTTTTTTTAAAGTAAAGAAATAATAAAAATAAATAAATAAAATAAATGAATAAGTAAATAAATCAAAAATAATTTAATCTAAACCATAAAGTATAAACAAATAATAATATGGCCCAAAATTAAAGAAATATTTTTAATTTTTTTTATTTTTTTAGCTATAGTCCAATTGAAGGGTATATTATGGCAGACCTACATCAGCGTCACACAAACGACCCGAATATATTACCGCCCAAGAGGACAACCAGACTGAAAAAGAGGACCGAGGGTATACCAATAGGGGACACCCTCCATCCCCCTGGCCAAACACACATACAAACCGCCATAGATCGCATGCATGTCAGCCCACAATCTTTGGGACCCATAACCCAATTAGGACAATCAAACAACAAGAAAATTAAATAGACCATGAATATTTGTTATAGAATAATGAAGAAAAAATACAAAATAAATAAAAAATAAAATAAAAAATAAAGTAAATAAAAATTAAATATTTATATGTATACATATAAATAAACAAATCAATATTAAAGCAAAACAAGTAAATCTATATTCAAAGCCACAGGAAGCATATAAAAAGACAAAAAGTTTTTTATTAGTATAAACAGCTATAAAAAAACCCAGCAAAAACGTCCATGTTAGCGTAGTTGGATGTACGTCCTCAAAAATCCTCTTCATAAATTTAAAAGTGAGTGAGTAGAAGGAGTATGTGTCTCCAAGTGCAAAAAATACAATTCTAGAAAAAGAAAAAAAAAAAAAAGAGGAAATTTTTTTTTTTCTACTACATTTAACATAACATATAAGCAAACCAGCGGTTGCTCCTTTGTAACCATGAGCTATAAATGCATTTCAGGCCTGACAGTTATAATAGTATAAATGGATCCCCTAATACTCTAAACTCTGGGGAACGCAGGGTTAATGTACAATGACCCACACATAGTACCTACCGTATTTTTCGGACTATAAGACGCACCCAGGTTTTAGAGGAGAAAAATAGGGAAAAAAAATTTTCAGCCAAAAAAATGGTAAAATATTTAATGTATGGGAGTTGTAGTTTTGGAACAGCTGCAAGGCCACATTGACAGGTGACCCTGCAGCTGTACGGGGATGTATAGGGCGTTTTTTTTTTGTGGGGCCAGGTGTACTTTTTAGATATAGCATTTTGGGAAATGTTTATTGCTTAGATCACCTTTTATTTAATTCAGAGGCAAAACAGAGAGAAAAACCCGGCAGTTTAGCACTTTTGATTTTGACGTTCACTGTACATAAAAATATTAGTAGACTGGGCATTTTCAGACACAGGGATACCTAATGTGTATGTTTCACAGTAATGTTATACTTTTATATGTATTCTAGGGAAAGGAGGTGAACTTTTATTTATTTTATTTTTTATTATATTTTTTTTGTGTTTTTTTTTTTTTTTACTATTTTATTATCCCCCACCTAGGGGGCTTGAACCTGCAATCATTTGATTGCAAGTCCCATAGATGGCAATACAAGTGTATTGCCGTCTATGGGAGATTCTATACATTACTATCGCGGAGTGTCATAGACCAGCCGCGATAGTAATATATATCTATGACAAGCCTGGGAGCCTTCATTAGGCTCCCAGCTGTCATCGGAACAGGTCGGCTCCTGCGGCCTCGCCGTGCAGGAGCCGGCCTGCATCACTAAAGGTATGGGGCCGGTGGGGACCGGCCCCGGGGCTAACTGACTGCCGGGACCTGTGGAGGAGGAGCGGATTTGCAGCATGGCCGCGCTACTGCCACCGCTGGTTTTCTTCAGCGGCAGGAGCGTGGCAATCTGCAGGCCCCGGCAGCTAAGACAGTCCCCGGCATCTGCTGTAATAGACCGGCGGATGCCGGGGAGTGTCTTAGCTGCCGGGGCCTGCAGATTGTCACGCTCCTGCCGCTGAAGAAAACCAGCAGTGGCAGTAGCGCGGCCATGCTGCAAACCCACTCCTCCACCCACATTCAGACTATAAGACGCACCCTCATTTTCCTCCGAAATTTGGGGGGGAAAAAAGTGCGTCTTATAGTCCGAAAAATACGGTAATTCTCTCACACAGATAAGTTGACTCACACACACACACTCCACATAGCTAGCTGCATGTATCAAATCTCCCCTAATAAAGCTGCAGCAACACAACTCAGTCCATCAGTTGGGGCCCTGTTGCCGCGGGTGTTGGCGCGCTTGCTGGAACCGTTGGTGCACTTAGGGTTACTCTCCTCAGAAATAGTTCCCACAACAACTCTATAACACAGTTCAGCAGTGGCTACTCGCAACTCCCAGACAAATAGGTGCCTCCACTTCCCCAATTCTGCTTGGGTCTGCAGCAATCAGGTCCTGGTGGAGTGGGGGCAGGGTCCGCCTGTGTGATGAGACAAGGGGTCTCTCCAGAGCCAAGTTGTAGAGCCGTCTAGCTGCAGGGTGACCCCCTCTCCTGGTCTTAGCGGCTGTGCTAGCAGGACTGTCTCCGGAGCTCTGCCCTGTGTGTCCAGGTTCGGCACTCTCTGCTCTCTAAACCATGCGGTCCCTTCATCTCCTTCCTGCTTTTCCTTGACCCACAATCCCCTTCTCCTCCAATCCTCTGCAGCTCCTCCCCTAGGTGGCAGGGTCACAGAGAAGCAGGTGGAGCTGAGACAGGTAATCCAGGGTGTCTGTACAGTGCTGCCTTCTGCTGTTATTTACCCCTAGCAGTGGTTACACATACACTCACCGGCCACTTTATTAGGTACACCATGCTAGTAACGGGTTGGACCCCCTTTTGCCTTCAGAACTGCCTCAATTCTTCGTAGCATAGATTCAACAAGGTGCTGGAAGCATTCCTCAGAGATTTTGGTCCATATTGACATGATGGCATCACACAGTTGCCGCAGATTTGTCGGCTGCACATCCATGATGCGAATCTCCCGTTCCACCACATCCCAAAGATGTTCTATTGGATTGAGATCTGGTGACTGTGGAGGCCATTGGAGTACAGTGAACTCATTGTCATGTTCAAGAAACCAGTCTGAGATGATTCCAGCTTTATGACATGGCATTGCATTATCCTGCTGAAAGTAGCCATCAGATGTTGGGTACATTGTGGTCATAAAGGGATGGACATGGTCAGCAACAATACTCAGGTCGGCTTTGGCGTTGCAACGATGCTCAATTGGTACCAAGGGGCCCAAAGAGTGCCAAGAAAATATTCCCCACACCATGACACCACCACCACCAGCCTGAACCGTTGATACAAGGCAGGATGGATCCATGCTTTCATGTTGTTGATGCCAAATTCTGACCCTACCATCCGAATGTCGCAGCAGAAATCGAGACTCATCAGACCAGGCAACGTTTTTCCAATCTTCAATTGTCCAATTTCGATGAGCTTGTGCAAATTGTAGCCTCAGTTTCCTGTTCTTAGCTGAAAGGAGTGGCACCCGGTGTGGTCTTCTGCTGCTGTAGCCCATCTGCCTCAAAGTTCGACGTACTGTGCGTTCAGAGATGCTCTTCTGGCTACCTTGGTTGTAACGGGTGGCTATTTGAGTCACTGTTGCCTTTCTATCAGCTCGAACCAGTCTGGCCATTCTCCTCTGACCTCTGGCATCAACAACGCAATTCCGCCCACAGAACTGCCGCTCACTGGATGTTTTTTCTTTTTCGGACCATTCTCTGTAAACCCTAGAGATGGTTGTGCGTGAAAATCCCAGTAGATCAGCAGTTTCTGAAATACTCAGACCAGCCCTTCTGGCACCAACAACCATGCCACGTTCAAAGGCACTCAAATCACCTTTCTTCCCCATACTGATGCTCGGTTTGAACTGCAGGAGATTGTCTTGACCATGTCTACATGCCTAAATGCACTGAGTTGCCGCCATGTGATTGGCTGATTAGAAATTAAGTGTTAACGAGCAGTTGGACAGGTGTACCTAATAAAGTGGCCGGTGAGTGTATACTGTTTAGCTTCCAGCGAGCAGCCTCTCTGCTATGTGTACAGCACAGGCTGCTGCTGCTGCTGATACTCATCATCCTGCTCTCATACATAGCACAGAATAGCCTTTCTTACTTACAAGTGACTGTTCCCAATGAAAGAGCCCCTTAAAGTAATTTTTGCACTAGATCAATATGTAGCTGTAGAGAGCCAGTCTAGAGCGACACAGCCGATACCTGCAGCTATGTTTAACCCTTTCACTGCCAAGGGTGTCTGGAAATTTTGCACCTCCAGTAGCCAGAGCAATTTTCACAGTTTTGAGATGGACAAATCAAACCTAAATTGCAACATTAAAAAAGCATCCAACCCAATCCAACCTATAAATTTTCTTAAAGTAGACACCTGCAGCATTGTCAGAATGCCACTTGGTACTGTATACGAACAGGCACCTTCATGCAATTTTGATTTAAAGTGAATGTTTTATGAAAAAGTGCAAAGAAATGTATATTAGTTTTTAAAAGTGGAAACCAAACAATAAATTAATTGCACCAAACCTTCTAAAAATAAGAGTTCAACATGTGCAGAGTTCATTCTTATCACTATAGCCTGAACCCGAATGCACGTGTCTTCAGAAAATCACCAGAAGTAGAAGGAACAAAATTCTGCTTTGAAGCTGGAAATGTTAAAAAAATATCATCCTATAAAATGTAGGGATTACACACCATGAAAAGTAAGTGAACCCCTAAACCCTATATATTTTTTGAAAGTAGACAACCTGAAGATTACAAATGTCTTAATGGGTCATCGATAGCCACATCCACCTTCATGCAACTTTGTGACAAACACAAAACATTTTTTTTTTAAATGCACTAAAACACATATTTGCACCTAAAACTCATGTTCAATCTCACATTCATATACAAAATACATTTAAAATAATAGCTTATGGTGTATACAATGTGTATATATACTATATGTACCACAAACATCAACTACAACAAGAGCTCAGACTCCCAAAAACACTAATACAGAAGACAGGCAGGATTTAGCTGTTATTCACCAATATGTTAAAAAACTATACTGCACCTACCAAACTGTGACTGTGATACCAAAATCTAACTTTATTGAGATTACACAGCATACCGTATATAAAAACACAACTTAATGCTTCATATATACAACCACCTTCATTCAACTTTGCAGCAAACAGAGATTGCTAGCAAAAATTGCACAAAAATTCTAATTTGCCACTAAAGTGCGGCTCAAGCAATCCCTTTCTACAAAGAAAATGTACTTTCCAAAAAAAATGGCAAAATGTGAGGAGTTCAACATACCACACATGTATATATACACCCCACACTATATATATATATATATACAGTACATACCACACATGTATATATTTACAGGGGCGGGTGTTAAAGAAACACCAAAATCGCAGAAATGCGCCATCCCATTTTATACATGCAAATTAAATAGGACTTTACATAAAAATATGATTTTCCATCCCCCTATAAAAATTTTAGCAATCTATACATTCATCCTTAGTGATATTAGTTATTACTATTATTTTAGCATGTAACGGACATTGCTAGAGGCGCATTTTACTGTAGCTCAGGTGTGGACAGGACAGGGATTGGGTGAAATGTAAACTTTATCCATGACTTTGTGTATATGTTGTGTAAGTGTTTGGTGCGACTTGTTTTGGTGCTGCGACCTGGACAATGGTAAACGTCTGGATGACAGCGCCAATAACCTTCCGGGTTATGTTTAGAGGGTATAAGATAAGAATACCCCACTAGTAAGGCTCAAGGGGAAATTACATTATACCTGTATGTGAGAATCAGAGTGCAAAAGTATAGTATGCTCTCTGATTGACAGGACAGGGGAAATAGGGATGAAAGCCCCTTCTCTCCCCCTCCTGGGGACACATACAGATTGTTCACAAAGATCAGATTGTTTCTCTGTCTCTGTGCACGCTGCAGGGCTGCTCCTCCCCCCTCCCCTGCCTGTTACAGTTCACAAGATGCTTCCCGAGACAGGAGGGGTTACACTTTAAAGTCCTGTATCTTGGGACTCGTTTGGGCTATGAAGATAATTTTATATTTATTTTAAAGATGAGTATCTCATCTTTAAAATGATACCAAGTTCTTCATAATAGCCCTTACAGATTTTGAACGAATCGCTGTTAAACATGCTTTCGGGAATTGAGATCTTCAATGTGATCTCAATCCCCAATAGCGTTTTCAACAGTGAATCGCTTCGGCACAGTAAGAATTAACACGAAGACCTTGGTATCATTTTAAACATGAGATTCTCATCTTTAAAATGAATCTAAAATTATATTCATAACCCAAAAGAGTCCAGAGAAATGGGCATTAGAATTAAGCACGTAGTAGCTACGTCGTCGGCTAGACACCCTGGGAGGACGTAGAGCTACATGCTTGGCAAGAAAAGGGTTAAAGTCCCGACAGCTATTGTACTTTTATGGTACATGTTGGGAGGGGTTAATGGTTACAGTACATGTATGTCAGTGCGGGAACACAGCGAGATGGCTAGTTAAGTCATACAAAACCAGTTCATGTGGTTCATGGTTAAAGACATTTTACCCAAACCTCTCCTTTACATACCTACGTAGGCT
The DNA here is from genome assembly GCF_031893055.1 of Leptodactylus fuscus. Taxonomy (NCBI): domain Eukaryota; kingdom Metazoa; phylum Chordata; class Amphibia; order Anura; family Leptodactylidae; genus Leptodactylus; species Leptodactylus fuscus. The sequence goes on from NC_134265.1 coordinate 10,720,374, forward strand.
AGCCTGGTCTCCTGACAATTTGACCCAACTACACAGTCCAGTCATATTAATGTGACAACTGCCTACTATTGTTTTTCCTCAGGATGATAGCATCTACCAGCAGGACAATGCGACACGTCATAAAGCTTGCAGTGTACTTGCGTGGTTCGAGGAGCACCAGGATGAGTTTACCGTACTCCCTTGGCCAGCAAATTCCCTCTCTGCCAAAGGTGGTTATTCTGGATTCTGACAAGTGGTGACATTAATGTGTCTGGACTGTGTATAACATGGGGACACCTTTAGGTCTTTCTTGAATTGCTTGTTAAGGCAAAATCAGCTAGCACGGTAATGACGCCAACTTGTGCAGCACATGATGTCATTAGAATCACAGGTAACAGTGGTCATGTGACGTACCGTACCAACTGGCAACACTGCTGCAAAGAGTGTAAAATTCCTAATCCTTTGGTTCACAGCCGAGTATAGAGAGAACATTGGAGGTCTGTAAAACCAAATCGGAGGATCCATCACAGACTGAGGCGGCTTCATTGACCATGAGGAGGACTTTGGTACAAGAATCCTCCATAAACATTAGCAACAAATACCAAAAACCGAGATTCATAGAAAGTCGCTCAAAATGTAAGAGTTTCAGAGTATGAAATCTACCAATAGAGCTGTTGTCTTATGGGAAGAAGATTGGAACTCACTATGGCCGACTATAGTAAAGCCAGCCCCATAGCACAGGTAAATTACCAGTGAGATCAGGAGAGGAGCGGGGGTCGGAGATAGTTTCTGATCATGTGACCTTGGAGCAAAGCCGGAACCCCTGGGTCCATTATGAAGTTATAATTAAGTCTCCAAGATAACCCCTTTAAAGCAGTCGAGTCCTGAGACCACTAGAACTACTGGAATCCGCAAAATCCTCAGGTAATAAGAGACGTTTTCTGAAGTTTGTTTCAAAAAAAATTAATGTAACTGATTAAAGGCTACGGAGACCTGTCACACTGTATGTATGTTAGTATTATAGTGTGTGGGGGCCACAAGGAGGACATTATAGTGTGTGGGGGCCACAAGGAGGACATTATAGTGTGTGGGGGCCACAAGGAGGACATTATCCTCTAACCAAGCAACCTAGCACTATGAATTAGCAGCTATAAATCGAATGGAAGACCCTGTGGAGTATTTTTTTTCCTTTTGTTTCTATTGTTAAAGCATGGACAAGACTCAAGACTAGAGATGAGCGAACAGTAAAATATTCGATGTTCGTTACGAATAGCCTCTCAATATTCGACTATTCAAACGAATATCAAACCGCATTATAGTCTATGGGAGAAAATGCTTCGTTTCAGGGGATCCCACCATTCGACTCAGGAGGGTCACCAAGTCCACTATGACACCTCAGCAAATGATGCCAACACCTCTGCAATGCAACTGGGACAGCAGGGGGCGCATGTCTGGGGGCATCTAACAAGCCCAAGTCACTGTTTTACCCCAACATCACAGCCTAACAACTACACACTTTCCACACTCAAAAAAACCTCTATCAAAGTGGGAAAATACCTGGAAACCTTCTTTACTCCCCAAATGGATGGACACAAACCCAAATTTAAGCTCAACAAACATTAACAAGCACCCCTTTAAATCATATTCCCCATGACAACCACAGATGGAATAGGCAATGGGAAATCCATCAGTCCCCACCCTGAACTGTCATTGTGTGTGTGTGTGTGTGTGTGTGTGTGTGATGTGGTGAGACCTTCCAAAATTCACTTTTGTAGCCCTTAACATGAGCCCTTCCAAATTAAGTTACAGGCCCTTAAGCTGAGCTACCAGCAGAGATTGAGGCCCTTTAGGTGACTTCAGCCTTCTACCTGCAGAGTTTTAGGCCCTTTAACTTAGTTCAGCCTTGCACCAGCAGAGATTTGTTGGTTCTTTGAGTGAGTTGAGCCTTTAAACAGCAGAGATTTAGTTTTTGGCCCTTAAAGTGAGTAGAGCCTTTAAACAGCAGTGTTTTTGTCCCTTGGAGTGAGTAGAACCTTTAAACAGTAGTGTTTTTGGCCCATGGGGTGACTAGAGCCTTGTAGCAGCATTGCTTTATTTTTTGGCCCTTGGGGTGACTAGAGCCTTGTAGCAGCATTGCTTTATTTTTTGGCCCTTGGGGTGACTAGAGCCTTGTAGCAGCATTGCTTTATTTTTTGGCCCTTGGGGTAACTAGAGCCTTGTAGCAGTATTGCTTTATTTTTTGGCCCTTGGGGTGACTAGAGCCTTGTAGCAGCATTGCTTTATTTTTTGGCCCTTGGGGTGACTAGAGCCTTTTCGCAGCATTGCTTTATTTTTTGGACCTTGGAGTGACTAGAGCCTTGTAGCAGAATTGCTTTATTTTTTGGCCCTTGGGGTGACTAGAGCCTTGTAGCAGCATTGATTTATTTTTTTTGGCCCTTGGGGTGACTAGAGCTATGCAGCAGCAGTGTTTTATTTTTTGGCCCTTGGGGTGACTAGAGCTATGCAGCAGCAGTGTTTTACTTTTTGGACCTTGGGGTGACTAGAGCCATGCAGCGGCAGTTTTTCATTTTTTTGGCCCTTGGGGTGACTAGAGCCTTGTAGCAGCATTGCTTTATTTTTTGGCCCTTGGGGTAACTAGAGCCTTGTAGCAGTATTGCTTTATTTTTTGGCCCTTGGGGTGACTAGAGCCTTGTAGCAGCATTGCTTTATTTTTTGGCCCTTGGGGTGACTAGAGCCTTGTAGTAGCAGTGTGTTATTTTTTGGCCCTTGGGGTGACTAGAGCCATGCAGCAGCAGTGTTTTATTTTTTGGCCCTTGGGGTGACAAGAGCCATGCAGCAGCAGTGTTTTATTTTTTGGCCCTTGGGGTGACCCCTAAAACATTAATTTTCAGTCCTTGGGGTGAGCCCTAAAACATTAATTTTCAGACCTTGGGGGGAGCCTTAAAACATTAATTTTCAGGCCCGGGGGAGCCCTAAAACAATAATTTTCAAGCCCTTAGGGGCAGTCCTAAAACATTAATTTTCAGGCCCTTCGGGGGAGCCCTAAAACATTAATTTGCAGGCCCTTGGGCTGGAGCCCTAAAAATTGATTTGCAAGCCCAGCTGGGTATCCACGTCCTCGCCCACGTCCCCTGCTGCTACGCTGCATGATTTGCAGATTGTATTAGCTATTGAGCTCTGAAAAGAGCTGTTATTCCCAATTCCTGCCTAACCAAAGCCCTGTATCGCACTAACAGTCTGACACCAAACTCTCTCTATCACTCCAAAACGAGAATGAAACGAAGTTGGCCGATTCTATTCTTATGAATCAGAGGTCACATGTTTTCGGCAGCCAATGGATTTTTTCAATTTTTTTCACTGCCTCCGTTGTCGTAGTTCCTGTCCCACCTCTTCTGCACAGTTATTGGTGCAAAAACAGCGCCAGGAAAGGTGGGAGGGGGATACAAATTTTTACTGCGTTTGCGGCCTTGTATTCGATTGGAATCGAATACCTCGAACGACCTGATATTCGATCGAATACCTATTCGATCGAACAGCGTTTGCTCATCTCTACTCAAGACCTGATTCAGCTGGAGTTTCCTGTGTGCACATGTGCCTATCACTATCAACCCCACGAGCTAAGGACAGCATGGTCACCCTGAGGCAGACAAAGCATGGAGAGTAACCTGCATGAAAGTGCAGATGACTTTCAAGGAGATGATTTTTGGCATCTGTTGCTGATGTGTGAAGATGCCTACAGCGGACTAGTATTTCTTTCTTTTACTGTGGACACGTGGGACTCTGCTACAGCCTGGGAACCTACCATCACCCACCTACCCCATGAGTTTATGGAAGCTTGGCAAGAGAGCAACAACCTGTCTATCTGGATGGCTTCAGACTTCTTTGGGCAGTAGAACACAGTGGTAAGAAGAAAGGAGGAGGAGGAGGGCTGTGATGAAGGACATTTGGGGTATTTTTCGTGGTTAATGGACAATAGTGCTGATACAAGATACCGAACTATCAGCTGTGAGCATGAGATCTCATTACCTACCAAAGAACTGCCACATGTTATCATGATAGCTGCATATGTCCCCCACCTCTGCAAAAAAAAAAAAAAGTTTCTGCCTGTTATAGCTGCATGCTGTGACCCCCCCTCCTCGTGTCCTCCAACCACAGTGGGCTGTATTATTAACATCACTTCACACAGAGAACTAAATGATCCTGCAGTGTGTCTGTGTTTCTTTCTTTTTAGTTGCTATGATTCCTAGGATTTCTCTATCTGCCATGAGCTTCTATGTGTTTCTCTCTTGTTATATACTACTGTACCATCTATGAAACTGTATCACTGAAATGTCCCCATTGTGGGACTATTAAAGGATTATCTTATCTTATTATAATGTGTGGGGGCCACAAGGAGGACATTATAGTGTGTGGGGGTCACTAACCGGTCTTTATACTGTGTGTGATTCTGGATTATTTTCTCTCTCTAGATTCGGGGAATTTACAAGGAGATTCCCTTTCTATTACTCGGCTCCGCTGGGAGGTTTGGGGTCCATTAGTGTCCATGTAGTGCAGATACATATGGAGCTACAGAGGAGGGGGGAGGGAGGAGAACATGTGGCCAGTACTAGGGGGCGACACCGAGCCAAAAGTCTGACCATAGAAGAGGCTGCAGCCTGGAAATGAGGGAGACTGAATGTATGAGAAGGGCTGAGAGCGAGCACTTACCTCCTCAGGTGCATGTGCTCACAGGACCTGTGATGATGTCAGGTGTGGGTGGAGACCAGGAGTCACATGATTAGGTCCTGCTGTTATAGCTTCACCTGTGCAGAAGATCCTAGTGAGCTAAAGGACCTGTGTTGATGTCACATGTGTGGGAGGAGTCACTAAGTCACATGACAAGATACTTGCGATCTCTCTGCAGAGCTGTGTGTGTGACATGTATATAGCGGAGCCGTCTGTGTGTGACGTATCACTTAGCTGACAACTGTTCCTCTTATTGACATCATCAGAGACATTTCACTCTACACACCCTCCACCCAACTGCTCGCTGCTCTTCAACTTTAACCTGTTTCTCCACGGACACTGATGAAAATCTCTCCACCCTAATCTCTACATCCCACCTCACCTCCTGCGTGCTTGACCCGATCCAGTCACATCTCATCCCTAAACTCACTGAAGTCATTACTCCGGCCCTAATCCATCTCTTCACCCTATCTCTAACCAATGGATCCTTCCCTTCTGCCTTCAAACATGTCATAGTGACACCTGTACTGGGCCACACAGTGGCTCCGTGGTTAGCACTGCAGCCTTGCAGCGCTGGAGTCCTGGTGTTCAAATCCCGCAAAGGGTAAAAAAACATCTGCATGGAGTTTGTATGTTCTCCCTGTGTTTGGAATATGGGATGGAAATCCATGCAAAGACATACAGATAGGGAAAAATGTACATTGTGAGCTCTATGTGGGACTCACAATCTACATAAAAAAAAATAGTGACACCTGTACTTAAGCAACCATCCCTTGACCCGTCCTCTCCAGCCAACTATGGCCGCATCTCACTGCTCCCGTAGGCCTCAAAACTGCTTGAGCAACATGTCCACTCCGAACTATCCTCCTACTTCTCATCCAACCTGCTCTCTGACAGACTTCAGTCAGACTTCAGACCCTGGCACTCCACAGAAACTGCCCTATCCAAAGTCACTAATGACCTTCTAACAGCTAAAGCCAAGCGCCACTACTCTGTCCTCCTCCTCCTTGACGTCTCCTCTGCCTGTGACACAGTCGACCATTCTCTCTTGTTAGAAACCCTCTCATCCCTTGGTATCTGAGACCTGGCCCTTTCCTGGATCTCCTCATGCCTCACCAACCGCACATTCAGCGTCTCCCACTCGCATACCACTTCCTCACTACATCCTCTCTCTGTAGGTGTCCCCCAAGGCTCTGTCCTAGAACCCCTCCTGTTCTCCATCTGCACCCCCGGCCTTGGCCAACTCATAGAACCTCACATTTTTCAATCCCATTGTTATGCTGACTACACTCAAATATATTTCTCTGGACCAGACATTACCTCTCTGTTGTCTAGAGTTTCAGAGTTTATAGCAGCCGTAGCCTCCTTTCTCTCCTCCCACTTTCTCAAATTCAACCTGGAGAAAATGGAGTTCATCATCTTCAGAATATTTGAAGTGTAAAAAGTCCAGCATCGACTTCTTCAATAAAAATTAATTTTTAATGAAAATTAAATTTAAAATCCAGAATTCTTTTCCAACAAGTATTATGCATTAATAAAGGGGCTCTATCAGCAAAATCATGCTGATAGAGCCCCACATATGCGTGGATAGCCTTTAAAAAGGCTATTCAGGCACCGCTAAAGTTATATTAAACTACCCCCCAGTTTTAAAATAAAACCCTAAAAAAGAATGTGATCTACTTACGTATCGTGCACGCTGGACGGGCATTCAGGGTGCGCCGTCTTCTTCATCCACGCCTCCTCTTCCTCCGAAGTCCTCGGGTCCCGTCCTCCTCCGGCGCTCGCGAACTGACATTAATATAATAAAAATGGCCTGAGCGCATGCGCAATAGCCGTAGTAGAAGCCACATGCTACTGCACATGCGCCCAGGCCATTTTTTTATATCAATGTCAGTTCGCGAGCGCCGGAGGAGGACGGGACCCGAGGACATCGGAGGAAGAGGAGGCGTGGATGAAGAAGACGGCGCACCCTGAATGCCCGTCCAGCGTGCACGATGCGTAAAGGCTAAATAGATAGACATAATCAATTACAATTGACAACCGGTGTGAAAGGGAGAGAGAGGAGGCTGACACCTGCAACCACGTTTCCCATAGTCAAAATGCACTTTTTATAAAAAACACGATAAAGTTAAAATAAAATATATGGATCATTGCACTCATATCATATATGATGTAATGTATGTGTTTTTGTTTTGGGGGGGGAATCTTGACAATGTGTGTGTTTATGTTGTTCATGTGAAAACACGCCTTTTGAGAGTATATACGAAACCAACATGAGGAGAAAAAAGAGAAAAATTATTACAATGTGGGAAAAAAGAAAAACGAGAATAGAAGGAAGGAAAAGAGGACATGGAAGAGTTAAAAATGTACTATTCTATTACCTGTGGTTTGGATGTGCATGGTTCAGTCATTTCCCTTAGTATAGATGGCCGTATCTGTTGTGACGTGTGTTTTGCTCATACTCCCCAGTTCCCTTCTATACAAGAGTTCCTTGTTCCTAAGTAACTGTGGTGTGTGGGTGTTCGTGAGTGTCCTGGATGTAGAAGAGCCACATGCAGCTGAAGCAAGAGAAGGGAGAGACATACGGAAAGGGAATACAGAGACACAGTACATGAGATCAAGAAAAGGAAAGTAAGTCTATTTTAAAACTAATATATATATATATATGCAGTGGCGTAACTAGGAATGGCGGGGCCCCGTGGCGAACTTTTGACATGGGGCCCCCCCCGACACCGAAGATCTCGACCGAGTCCCTCCTACGCATTCCTGCGCGCTCTATTATGTCCCATAGTGGCCCCTGCACACAGTATTATGTCCCTTAGTGGCCCCTGCACACAGTATTATGTCCCTTAGTGACCCCTGCACACAGTATTATGTCCCTTAGTGGCCCCTGCACACAGTATTATACCCAATAGTGGCCCCTGCACACAGTATTATACCCAATAGTGGCCCCCTGCACACAGTATTATACCCAATAGTGGCCCCCTGCACACAGTATTATACCCCATAGTGGCCCCTGCACACAGTATTATGTCCCATAGTGGCCCCTGCACACAGTATTATCCCCCATAGTGGCCCCTGCACACAGTATTATGTCCCATAGTGGCCCCTGCACACAGTATTATGTCCCTTAGTGGCCCCTGCACACAGTATTATACCCAATAGTGGCCCCTGCACACAGTATTATGTCCCTTAGTGGCCCCTACAGGACTAAATACTGTCACCCGCTGACCGCTATACCAGGACAAATTGTGGATAAAAAAAAATCTGGTCCTGTGCATTACAATTTAGTAACTCCATGTGCCTCATATTAATAGAAGTTAACCCCATCATCTCCCTCACATTAACCCCTGTCTGCCTCACCATTAGAGTTACTGATATGTGAGAGACATGGAGGTAATAATAAAGTATCTTCATTACTATTACCCCCATATGTCTCACATATCAGTAACTCTTATGGTGAGGCAAACAGGGGTTAATGTGAGGGAGATGATGGGGTTAACTGCTATTACTATGAGGCACATGGAGTTACTAAAACACAAGTAATCCCCCCAAATGCCTGATAGTAATAAGTAACCCCAGTACATACCTGTGTAGCTTCAGTTTCATTTTCCTGGAGCAGCTTCTTCCTCTTCTTCTCTTCTGTGCTGGACGGCAGGGATAAGCCCCGCCTCCTCCTCTCATTGGTTGGCAGAGGACAGCAGAGAAAGGGAGGGGGGAGAGAGGGGGGAACGTCCTGCAGCGCTGACAGGAGCCAGACCTACATGCAGCTCCTGTGTCTCAGCCGTTGCTGCAGCTTCGGGGCCCCCTGTTGGTGGAAAGTATTCCACCAACAGGGGGCCCCGATCATTATACTCAGGGGTCCGAAAAGACCTCCGAGAATAATGATAGCAGCGGTAGCAGCTGTCACCGGGCCCCTAATGTCCCGGGCCCTGTGGCAGCTGCTACCGCTGCTATGGTGGTAGTTACGCCACTGTATATATGCTAGATCATTTCTTAGATTCATAGACTCAGGATAAAAGAGGCATTCTGGATTAAGAAACTTAAAACCAGATCTCCTCTGAGTATGAATCTCCACTTCAGCTTGTCCATATAGGTTTTTAGAGTGGGCTTGTGCATTTATTTGGGCCATATGTGACTTGTATGTAATCACTGTGATTTATTATGTTGGCACCTGTTGCTATATGTGCATTGTTGAAAGCCCTACTAGTCTATTACATTCGTTAGCTGTTTGTGTGACTCACCATACATATAACATATGGTCATTACTTTACTTTACATTACCGCCAGCCATCGGGGAGGGTATAGTCCGTGTTTTCCCATATAAATTTCTGTCTATGTGTTTTTGTATTATGTAATTTTAAACATCATTAATAAACTTTACAGTTTTATTATTAGAGCTGGGTGTGCTTTTCTTTGGATATGATGAAATGTGCTGCACACTGGCATATTGTTACCATATATATACTGTATAGTTTATACAGATATACCAAAATCTACACCATGTATAAAGATGAATATATTGTAATACTTACCCATAATTCTTAGTACAACCACCTAATTACCTCCCATATTAATAAAGTAATATCATATGTTTAATACTTTTATACTAGACAATAATTTACTAAATCTCATTGTTTTCTTTATTTGAGACATAATACCCAAAAGATTCCCCAATAACACCACATCATAGTGACATTTGTAGCTTCACCTCATAATATTACAAGAAATGGTTCTTCCCATTCCCATGAGCTCTATGAATGATCTCTAGATCACTGTAGGAGTAAATACTAAAACATACCTTTTACTAATATTTGTTTAAAATTGTCCTAAATAAAATAACACAATTGCAGTATGACTTCACTATTATCAGGCAACAATTAGTATTTTTATTGCCTTCCCTATACAGTCATCTACAAAATAACTTTTTCCCATATGTAGCTCTCAGATAGTTTGTTGAGAACCACACAGTTTACCCCTTGATATCTGGGTACTAACAAATGCAGAGAACAGAGACCCAGTTGATCAGGTAGCAATCAACATCTCCCACCAGGTGAATGAAAGCGCCGTGGTCTATTTACTACATATGCAAGGCTGGCTGTGGCACAACAGGTCCCAGCCAGACCTCAAATAGCTCCATTCATCACAACGTTTTGCAGTGATGTTCACATATGCTGCTAGGTATTTCTAAATTGTGGAGCCTGTATTTAGCATTGCATCCACAGTATACCAGTAATAAGGTCTGGAGCACTTCCTAGCACTGCAGCCTAGCCACAAGCCGTAGTTTCATCTCTCCCTGTGTGGTGTTAGTCAAACTGTCTACCCTACAGCCTCATAGGAGCCCAGATACAGCACGGCCCCAGGGTTATTTAGTCTCCAATTTCTCTGCTATACTAAGTTACCAGGTCCTCCCCATTTGCTTTAGAGGTCCCTGGTTTCCCCTCTACGTGGCGTTTCGCTAGGGTAACTAGCTCATCAGGAGGATATTGTTATGGGAAGCGATGACTTTGCAGTTAAAACTGCAATTCCCATGCCCCTGATGGTGGGACACGGTCACACAGGCACCGATACAGACAGCAGGCGGATTACACTAGACGGTGGCCGTCTGCTGTCTGCTCCATCTATTTGTCCCTAATGAACCCGTATATCTGGAGCCCCTGAAGAGCTATATTTAATGGCGAAACATGTAGGGCAAGAGGGGATATGACAGGGAAAGTTATTTTATACTTGAAGGATGGCAGGTTTCTTTGAATAAGTAGGCAGATAACAAGAGGAGACTGGTTACAATGGACTGGTTATAATCGACTCAAGTTCCTGCAGTGCAACTGTTAGTGAGGAAATATACTAAGCCATGAATCAGATGGAGTGTGGTTACCTTATATCCTCGTCTGGGCATATTCAAAAGGGTTATTGATCCCCAGATCAGTTGGCACGATCCTAGCCACCAGATTAGGTGCATAAGTTAAGTCCTGCCTTGAATATAGCAGGACATTTTTTAGATGAACGCACAACACAGAGGGATTAGATGGGTGTGAACAGATACTGAGTGTTTGTGCCCAAGTTTATCTCACTAATCCCTGCAGGGGAGCAAGGTGTTAAAGACAAACAATGTGGGTTTGAAGGAGGAAATGTGTAAAAGATAAAATGAATGGACACATTATATGAACTCCTAAATCCATTAGCATTGGCCACCAAGCTGTTAACCCATTAATAATTGTTAGTAGCAGGCGCTGCAATAGCGTATTTTTTAATTTACTTTGTCTTTTAATCACAATAGGTTACATACCTTTAATAAAATACGAGCACTTATTGTTCTTTATTTATTTATTTTGGCACCAATGTGTGATCTGCTCAAAGGGATTCCCACTGAAAAGATTATTCAAAAAATTGTGGCCTTGTTCTGGTGAGGGGTTATCTGCTCATAGAGAGGCGTAAAGAATAAAGTCGGCTTTGATAAAATCTCTCTTTAACCACTTCAGTACCGGGTAATTTCTCGTCCAGGACCAGACACATTTTATGTTTTTGTTGTTTGTGCGGTTTTGAGGGCTGTAACATTTTTATCTGTTTTAAGATTAATAGAGCTGATCTCAGTCCTGTAGGACCCAGCAACTCTTGTAATGCACTGATCCCGGCGGATCACATGAACACTGGGTCAGAGGGTGACCGCATTTGTATACAAGGCAAAGAAATAAACCTTCCCTGCCTTCTCTCTTTCGTTACTTCCAGCTCCTACTTCAGCAGCTCCACGATTTCATACAGCTGCTAAGTTCTGCTTTGACATAACGATACGTTCTTGCAGAACAAGGACACCACATATAGGACGTATATACCCAATAGGTGGTCCAGAAGTGGTTAAGAGGGGGTATTTCTCAAAGCAGTACATAGCAGTTTAGATGGATATGGATATTAAAATAGTATAAGATAAACCTATGGCTACGATGAAGGCGCCTGGTCCGGACAGATTGCCTCTCACCTATTACAAGAAACTTGACCCAGACCTTGGACCCCATCTCTTATAAGGTGTTCAACTCCCTGACATCAGGTTACTGATGTTAGGAGTATTTTGGTTCATTGCTTTCTATTTTTCTTACCTGGGGAGTTTTTGGCTGCGCGGTGTCTGGGGTGGCATCCTGGCGCTGCGGGGTTGTCCTGTCGTGGGTATTGGTGCACACCTTCTGACTTGCACGCGCGCACTGCTGGTAGGCAGCTTTATTTCCTGGTTGAGTAGTCTGTCCTCCCATTTGCACCTGGGAGGAGTGGTCTCTACTCTGTATTTAAACCCATGCCTCCCATGGTTCTGTGCTGAGTGTCGCTTTTACAGAGCTAGGCCTTAGCAGGAGGAGTAGGTGGTTATCTGGGATAGAGGAAGTTCCGTGGTTGGTTTTTTTTGAGGTTTGGGTGAACGAGTTGGTTTGTGTGTTTTCCCTTCTGTGTTCACCAATCCTACCTCTGTGTGTTATTGACTGTGTGAGTGAATTGCCTTATCCTTTGATTTCTACTCAGTTTCCCTGTGTTTGTTTCCTAGTGTATGGTTCCTTCCCATATTGGTTTGGGGGAATCCTTTCCCACATTTTTCCTGTGTGCTGCTTGTGTTGTTAGTCAGCGCACACCCTTGTCAGTCCCTGTCAGTAGCAGCTTCACTTGTTCGTTAGGGGTGACCCCTTTAGTCTCCAGTCCCTAGAGTTCTTATAGGGCATTCTTTCTCCCACTTCCCTCTAGGCCTACGGTATCAGTGAGAGAGGAGCTGTCGGGGTCAGGCTTAGCCTGAGAACAGCCGACCCACACCCGTGAGGCAGGGACCGGGATAGCTAGTGGGAGTAGTGCAGGGCGAGATTCCCTACTGCTATCCCTTAGCCCCGTTGCAGCTACCTGGACTGACATAACAACTGATGTATCTCATGATTTGGGTCCCGCTTTGTTTCTCTTCCATCACTACTAGTCTCCAGTGTGCACTTATACCGTTCTATGCTTCGATTTTTGGTCCCCATGACTTGGGACTGCATTCCGCAATTCTTGAAGCGAGTGGAGACTCCTCCTCTCTCCCTCTGGATTCTGAAGGTCAATAAGCTTATGAGCATGGAGAACCTCACTTCTTTCCTGCATGACACTGTTAAAATCTTTAATAAAATCTGGTACTACTGGTTGGAGTTCCAACATACTGAAGAGTCACAGACACTTCTTGGGACTAGACCGTGGCACAATGATTCTTACAGATATGGATTTATTACCTGTCTGTATCCCTCTCGTATGCCTATGCCTTGTGAGACATAGACATGTACTACTCCTACTGTTAGAAGGCTTGGACTATACGAACTTCTGGGTCTTAGCCCAGACTTTTTTTTTTTTTTATTATTATTATTTCAGCCCCCTCCCCACCCCTTTCCATTACCTTTTTTTTTCCTTCTCTCCTCCTTCAGTTGGTTATTGTCTTATTCACTAAGATATTCATTCTACTTCCTTCCTCTCTCTCTTCTCCTTCTTTACTCTATGCTCTTCTCTGTCCCTCTTCCCCCTTTTCCCTTCTTCTCCCTGAAACTGCCGCTCGAGGTTCTTGCTCCTGTTGTTACCTGGATACTATGCTGTACTTGGGATGACTTTTGTACCGTCCTGTTTCATCCTTGTTCTGTTATTTTTGTTGAAATTCAAAACTTTGAATTAAAGAAAAAATGAATAAAAGTAGAGGCCACAAAATACCTCTTGTCACCCCAGGCCTGCCAGGAATAAAGGACTGTCACAAACATGCAGGTGTAATTCCAATTCAAATATTTTATTCATATTGTCAATGAGACAAAAGAATCCGAGGTGAGCTCTCTAAGATTTAAGCTATGAATTGGAGGTAAAACAATCAAGAAAGAAAAATTCTTTTTTTTTTCCCTGTGTGTTCTTAGATGTGCAGTTGGAGATGACTTTTGGTTAATTTTACTTCTCAAGTGTATATTAAAACGGCTTCTCTCCTGTGTGAGTTCTTTGATGTCTAACTAGATGTGATTTCTGAGCAAAACATTTCCCACATTCTGAACATGAAACTAGCTTCTCTCCTGTGTGAGTTCTTTGATGTCTAACTAGATGTGATTTCTGAGCAAAACATTTCCCACATTCTGAACATGAAAATGGCTTCTCCCCTGTGTGAGTTCTTTGATGTTCCACAAGATTTGATTTCCGAACAAAACATTTCCCACATTCTGAACATGAAACTGTTTTCTCCCCTGTGTGAGTTCTTTGATGTTCCACAAGATTTGATTTAAAAGCAAAACATTTCCCACATTCTGTGCATGAAAATGGCTTCTCCCCTGTGTGAGTTTTTTGATGTTCCACAAGATTTGATTTAGAAGTAAAACATTTCCCACATTCTGTGCATGAAACTGGCTTCTCCCCTGTGTGAGTTCTTTGATGTTTAACAAGATGTGATTTAGAGATAAAACATTTCCCACATTCTGAACATGAAAATGGCTTCTCCCCTGTGTGAGTTCTCTGATGTATAACAAGACTTGATTTAGCAGTAAAACATTTCCGACATTCTGGGCATGAAGATGGCTTCTCCCCTGTGTGAGTTCTTTGATGTTCCACAAGATTGGATTTAGAAGTAAAACATTTCCCACATTCTGTGCATGAAAATGGCTTTTCCCCTGTGTGAGTTCTTTGATGTGCAACAAGATTTGATTTATATTTAAAGCATTTCCCACATTCTGAACATGAAAATGGCTTCTCCCCTGTGTGAGTTCTTTGATGTTCCACAAGATTTGATTTAGAAGTAAAACATTTCCCACATTCTGAACATGAAAATGGCTTCTCCCCTGTGTGAGTTCTTTGATGTTCCACAAGACTTGATTTAGAAGTAAAACATTTCCCACATTCTGAACATGAAAATGGCTTCTCCCCTGTGTGAGTTCTTTGATGTATAATAAGATTTGATTTATATTTAAAGACTTTCCCACACACTGAACATGAATATGGCTTCTCCCCTGTGTGAGTTCTCTGATGTATAACACCTCTTCTCTGTCTTTTATTTTGCTTAACAGACTGTGATGAATTAGAAGAGAGATCTTTCTTCTGAAGGGCTGAGGGTATATCTGGGGTAATGGCATGTTCTTCATATGGATCTTGTGTGATACCATGATCCTCTGCATTATAACCTGTAGGTATTAGATGTTCCTTTAAGCTCCTGGTACAGTCATCTGACAAGAAGAAAATAGATATTACTATTATTAAATAACATAACCTTATAAGTATATTCCCCACTGAGCAAACAACGGTAACGTGGCCTATTTCATTAGTATTTACGGTGCTGTGACTGATGTCAGTGACAGTCTCAATGGCAGATACCACCGCTGCTCTAGGTCACTGTAGAGGTGCTGGTAATGGATGAAATAAGCGGGCCCACCCAGTCACAGCACTAAGGAAAAGGGGTGGTGGCACTTACACTGATGAGGAGAAGGGTAACAATGTTTAGAACTTATGACTTTCAGGCTCCATGTCTCACCGTTCACTACAGCTCGGAACGTGAGACTACCATCATCTTATAGACAATCATCTTCGCCATCTCATACATAAATTAGACTTGCAACTATTTAGCATATGATTAGTTATGCAGATTCTTCTCATGAAACTTCATTGGTACCATTTTGTTCCTAAAAATCTAAATTTTAATTATTTTGGAAATCCACATTTGGCTTTCAGCACTGCCTGAATCCTTATGGACATGCTCTCGATCAGATTCAAGTTTGTCTCGACTGAAATCGCATCCCAGATCTCTTCTACATGTTCCCAATGTTGGTGCATACTGGTCGACTCACTTGGGTAAAACTACAGCTTTTTTTTATCAGCTCTACCCACAAGTGTTTGATTGGGTTGAAGTCTGGGGATAGTGGGGGCCAATTCAGAACCTCTGCTTTACTGTCATTGAACCATTTCTTCAAATCTCGACAGATGCTTGAGGTCATTGTCCTGTTGGAACACTATGTCGTCCTTCTCATATCCATGGTACTCAATTGTACAAAGTAACTCGTATTGTAGGATGCTCACATATAGCTCAGTAGTGAGACCACCATCAGTCCTGGTAAAGTATACAACCCCTTTGTCTGCGAAATAACCCAATATCATCAGGCTTCTTCCACCAAACTTGACAGTAACTTTAATTTCTCTGTTTTAGCCCCCTTATTCTTTAAAGTTTTCGGATAAATTTGCAATCAGAGTCCAGTCTATTGACTTTCATCTCATCACTGCAAATCACCTATTTCCAATCTCCTACCTTCCACTTTTCGTACTTTTTTTGCAAACTTGAGCCAATACTTTTTCTGGCTATATTGGGTTTGAGGCTTCCTCATCTTTTGGGCAACCATTCCAAACTTGTGATCTCACTATTACAAAGCATACGAGACACCTGCACTACCATGTTTGTCGCGCCACAACTGATAGATCTTGTGGTGAGCCAACTTGTTGACTGATATTTTGCCTGAACGTTCAGCTCTTGTCTTTGGAATGAATGGACGGACTTCATTTCGTATTCTTCCCACAGTCATGGCACTTACATGTTGCAGTTTGGCAACTTTCTTGGCCCAGAGACCGCAATTAATGAGCTGGATGATGTTATTTCTCTTTCCTTGGGAAATCTTCTTCACGGCTGATACTTGATTTGAACCAGTGACCTTTCACTTGGGAAATAAACCTAATAAGTCCCTGAGTCCCTTATGGGAGTCTCATGTTCCAAACTGTAGTAGATGGTGAGATGTAGAGCCTGAGTAAGTGGAATATATTGGGTCACTATTCAGTGTTTTTGGTTTAGTTCGGTGATTTTAGAAATACTTATTAAAAGTTACATTTTAGGCCTTTTTGGGGCTACTTTTCTGATTAATAATGGTGCACAGCAGGTTACTATACTTTGGTACATATTGCTGCTTGGTTACACTGGTACAAGTTATCAGCTTCCTTTTTCCTTAGAGCGGTGACCGGGCCGCTGACAGCACCAGCACTGTTCTGATGGCGGCCCTGCCTGTCCCTGGTAGATCACCTTGCTCACGTTACATAAAGGACATTCATCACAATCGCATTACAATTTCTGCACCTAGAGTAGTTTTTCTTATCCCAACAGAACCCACATTTAGGACCGAACATCAAGGCCCTTATTTTGTACTGCTAAGTCCAGGCCTCTGACTACATTACTAGTTGTCCTGTCCTGATATAGATCGTCTTATCTGGACGTCTCTTCTAAGATTCCAAAGTGAAATAAGTCTCAGAGCCCAAACCACAGGAACACAATCCCTGGCTGCTTAAATATGGCCACTTATGTGGAATAATACTGTAGGATGCCATAAATCTTACTGTATTACACCCCATACACACAATACAATCCAAACCACATCTGCTGGATTTCCCAGCCTGAACTCACCGCGGATCTGCTGTCCCATACAGTATGTAGTAGGGTCTGTGGAGTCACAAGGAAGCAGGGACTCCTAGCGTCATAGATCACTAAGATACGGGGAGTCCTGGTGTGTGGACAGAGTTCAGGATGGGAAATGTGACTGATGTACAGACCAGATTTTCTAGTCCGGATTCCATAGTGTGATTGGGGTCTAAGGTGAGGTTTACACAGTGACATTTGTAGAAGCTGCTTCAGGAATTCAGAAGAAGAATTTTTCCGCTTTACCAAATCAGCCCCCGAATCTCCATCAGATTCCTTACTGGCCAGGCCGGATTTTCCACCTCCCATTTATTTCCATAGAGCTCTGAGGTGGAATCTGCCTGAAGATCGAGCAGGAGGATTAGTTTTCCGCTACCTGAAATAATCTGCTATATAATTCTGGTAAATTCTTTCCCTTCACGAGGACTGACAGCCGGTGAGGAAGAAATTTGCCTCATTCAAATCGATGTCAAGTCCATATTCCTGCTGTCCGTTCTATTCTATACTACATTTATTACCCCCTATGGCGGTATCACATTTATATTCAGGTATTATTAGTATTTTACCTGAATCGGGGAACAACAAATAGTCTAAACAATGTCTGAATAGAATCAGTGACCCTTCTGTGCTTTATATAGTGGTGACTCCTCACCTGGGCAGGTCCCTGTAGGAATGTCCTCCTCACACTCCTCATCACCACTCACATAGGGCTCTTCCTTTATTCTCATAGATATAGCATTAATGTCACTCAGATCTTTATCCTGATGGAAAATCTGTAATACAAATATTGTAAAAGTCACCAGACAAATGGGGAAGTGATGGAGAATGTTCTAAATGTGTTTTTTTAATCACCATAATGACCTGACAGGAGGAGTTATCCGAGGCAAAAAGCAGCAAATCTGAAGCTGGACATAGATATCAGATGACGGCTCACTGACCACTACTAGAACCTCAAACATATGTATACTCAGCATGGCCAGAACCGCTTCAGGACATTTCAGAGTGGAGGAGATCAGATTCTATCAGATACATCGTGGGGAGACATCTCTTAAGTAGTCTCTTTGATTCCTCATTCCAAACAGAAGTTTCCATAGCCAGAAGATTGTGAGAAGATCCAGACAACATGTAATGTCTATGGTCAGCTTTATCCTCCATCTCCACCTCTCATTACACAAGTATAAACCATCTAATACTGCTGGATAACCCAAGACTGACCACAAGGACTTCACAGCCCGTCTACACATCATAGGGAATATCTCCATCTACCTGATCATCCTGGGGAAGAAGAGGACTGGGACATCTCTCCGGTGTTGTCCTCTTACCGGATCTACCTGTAGGAAACACAGACAGGGGCTGAATTCATTCTGTACATACAAATAATGGAAGTCCATGTGTATATAGTCATGTCTATTACCTGCTGATGTGAGGGGCTGGTGGTCCTCCATCATCACCTCCTTGTACAGATCCTTGTGTCCTTCTAAATACTCCCACTCCTCCATGGAGAAATAGACAGCGACATCCTGACACCTTATAGGAACCTGACAACACAATGATACAGTCATCACCCCGTCCCCTCCAGTTACTGTATAATGTCCCAGCATTCCCAACAGTGTCACCTCTCCAGTCAGCAGCTCCAGCATCTTGTTGGTGAGTTCTAGGATCTTCTGTCCATTGATCTCCTGTATCAGGGGGTGAGGTGGAGGCCCCAGGATTGGGCTCAGGGTTCCTCCATATCCTTCATACACAGGAGCCTGACAGCGCCCACTAGAGGTCTTCTTCACTACTGTGTAATCCTGGTTATGGGGAGACACATTAATAAATCTCACTACATACATGTCCAGAGTCCATCACCTCTCCAGTCATATCATCTGTTATTACTATAGATAAGAATGATGTCATGATGACATCATCAGAATCTCTCACCTCTGCAGTAAGCTGGTAGATGATCTCTAGGGTGAGATTTAATAGACTTTCCGCCATCTTGTTTCTGTCTTTTTCCATCCTTGATGGATCAATCAGGAATATTCTCTTCTATAGAAGATACTGAGAGGATTCTATATTGTAGGAACCTGAATGGAGAGAAGATGAGACAATGTAATCACTACACGGAATCCCATGGAATAAATAGAAGAGTTGAGTCCCATTATTATCACCACCTCCTACTTCTGACGTCGGCAGCGTGTAGCTCAGGAAGGGAGTGACTTGTTGTGGGCCGGCTTGGTGGGAATATAAGGTGTGTGATAGGCTGAACAGAATCTCATTGTTGTCTCGGGTAAAGGGGACGATTTATCAGAGTTGCACAAGGGATGATTATTGGCTGTTGGGCCAAGGGTGACAGTATTTCTCCAACAGCGCAGGTTGTGACCTGTTTGTGTGCTGCTTTGGTGAAAGTGTATTGTGAGTGGAGAAATGGCACCATTAGGAATAACCAGCTGTGCAATTGCTCAATTCTCTAAAGGAAAGCAAATGTAAGTGCAATAGAAGTACAGAATAGAAGGAGGACGAGTGGAGGGAAGTTCAGATAAATATAATCAATTACAGATGTAGCCCCTCACAGGAGTTACTAATGGTTACTTGTCCATAAGTGTACCTTACATGTTATGGCTGTTTGTATATGTTGCCATGATCATATTGTGATCATTTGCTAAATGTTTTCAAGCTGCTGTTCTCTGGTATCACTTGTCCAGGTGAGTTGTGGTCTCCATAGCAACGCACAGTATAGTGGGTGGATCTGTAGCTGGAACAGGAAATAGTCATAGCAGAGAGAGGAAGTAGTATCCTGTAAGCAGCCAGGGAAGAAGAAGCAAGTAGTAGTGTGGCAGTAGCCATTATGTGTGTCAGACACTGGGTGCTGTGATGAAGTGCCACAGCAGCAGCAGGGTAGAGAAGCGGTGACAGCGCCCTGCATCACTATCAGTAAGAGGATAGGATTAGATCAGGCTAAGCCTGGCAGCCTGCACCTACCTCTACAAGGTAACTGAACTCCTGCAGTTGACTAGATGTTGGACCTGCAGACATGTTAAACTCTCTGCTAATACAGTCCTATGAAAAAGTTTGGGCACCCCTATTAATCTTAATCATTTTTAGTTCTAAATATTTTGGTGTTTGCAACAGCCATTTCAGTTTGATATATCTAATAACTGATGGACACAGTAATATTTCAGGATTGAAATGAGGTTTATTGTACTAACAGAAAATGTGCAATATGCATTAAACCAAAATTTGACCGGTGCAAAAGTATGGGCACCTCAACAGAAAAGTGACATTAATATTTAGTAGATCCTCCTTTTGCCTCTAGTCGCTTCCTGTAGCTTTTAATCAGTTCCTGGATCCTGGATAAAGGTATTTTGGACAAACAATTCAAGTTCAGTTAAGTTAGATGGTCGCCGAGCATGGACAGCCCGCTTCAAATCATCCCACAGATGTTCAATGATATTCAGGTCTGGGGACTGGGATGGCCATTCCAGAACATTGTAATTGTTCCTCTGCATGAATGCCTGAGTTGATTTGGAGCGGTGTTTTGGATCATTGTCTTGCTGAAATATCCATCCCCGGCGTAACTTCAACTTCGTCACTGATTCTTGAACATTATTCTCAAGAATCTGCTGATACTGAGTGGAATCCATGCGACCCTCAACTTTAACAAGATTCCCGGTGCCGGCATTGGCCACACAGCCCCAAAGCATGATGGAACCTCCACCAAATTTTACAGTGGGTAGCAAGTGTTTTTCTTGGAATGCTGTTTCTTTTTGGACGCCATGCATAACGCCTTTTTTTTATAACCAAACAACTCAATCTTTGTTTCCAAAATGAAGTTGGCTTCTCCAAATGTGCTTTTGCATACCTCAGACAACTCTATTTGTGGCGTACGTGCAGAAACGGCTTCTTTCTCATCACTCTCCCATACAGCTTCTATTTGTGCAAAGTGCGCTATATTGTTGACCGATGCACAGTGACACCATCTGCAGCAAGATGATGCTGCAGCTCTTTGGAGGTGTCTGTGGATTGTCCTTGACTGTTCTCACCATTCTTCTTCTCTGCCTTTCTGATATTTTTCTTGGCCTGCCACTTCTGGGCTTAACAAGAACTGTCCCTGTGGTCTTCCATTTCCTTACTATGTTCCTCACAGTGGAAACTGACAGGTTAAATCTCTGAGACAACGTTTTGTATCCTTCCCCTGAACAACTATGTTGAACAATCTTTGTTTTCAGATCATTTGAGAGCGGGCTGTCCATGTTCGGCGACCATCAAACTTAACTGAACTTGAATTGTTTTGTAGAAAGAAATGGTCCAAAATACCTTCATCCAGGATCCAGGAACTGATTAAAAGCTACAGGAAGCGACTAGAGGCTGTTATCTTTGCAAAAGGAGGATGTACTAAATATTAATGTCACTTTTCTGTTGAGGTGCCCATATTTTTGCACCGGTCAAATTTTGGTTTAATGCATATTGCGCATTTTCTGTTAGTACAATAAACCTCATTTCAATCCTGAAATATTACTGTGTCCATCAGTTATTAGATATATCAAACTGAAATGGCTGTTGCAAACACCAAAATATTTAGAACTAAAAATGATTAAGATTAATAGGGGTGCCCAAACTTTTTCATAGGACTGTACATGGGAAGGTTTCAGCCGGGTACAAGCCACTGTGCCACAGGTCACTGCTACAGGATGACTGAACCAGCAGATGCCTGTTACAATAAAGCAGTGAATACTTCTACTGATCCTGGCCTGGACATTGCCTTCCTTGTACCTAAGCCCTGGGCACAAGCTCCTGGTTGGAGTGGAGTACTGGCACCTACTCAGCATCTCAGCCCAGGGACCTGCGGGTGTCTCATTACTCCAACTGGCATCACATCTAACTGACTCTCCCTATTATCCTGTGCACCTCTCCTGGGAATTCTGGTGCCTATAAAGTCACTGTGAAAGTCCAGCTTCTTGCACGGTTCTACTGGGGTGGTCGCACAGGCAGATAGGTAAATCATAGGAGTGGGGGAGGGTAAATTTCTGCACTGTGGTATGAGACTGACTGCTGCAGTTTGCAATAGAGCATTATATTAGAAGTTCGCTGTACAGAGTCACTCTAGAGCGACACAGCCGATACCTGCAGTTATGTTTAAAGTCCCGACATCCATTGTACTTTTATAGTACATCTTGGGAGGAGGTTAATGGTTATAGAACAAATCCTAAGTATGTCAGTGCGGGGACACAGCAATTTAACCCAACTATAACATGGGGCCACTTATAGGTCTTTCTTGGATTGCTTGTCATGGCAAAATCAGTGGCCACAGTAATGACGCCAACTTGTGCGGCACATGATGTGATTGGAATCACAGGTAGCAGTGGTCATGTGACGTACCGTACCAACTGGCAACACTACCGGAAACAGTGCAAAACTCCTAATCCTTTGGTTCACAGCCAAGTATAGGGAGAAAATTGGAGATCTGTGAAACCAAGTCAGAGGATCCATCACAGACTGAGGCGGCTTCATGGACAATGAGGAGGACTTTGGTACAAGAATCCTCCATAAACATTAGTGACAAATAGCAAAAAGCGAGATTCATAGAAAGACGCTTAAAGTTGTAAAAGAGTTTCAGAATATAAAATCTACCAATAGAGCTGTTGTCTTATGGGAAGAAGATTGGAACTCACTATGGCCGACTATAGTAAAGCCAGCCCCATAGCACAGGTAAATTACCAGTGAGATCAGGAGAGGAGTGGGGGATAGTTTCTGATCATGTGACCTCGGAGCAAGGCCAGAACGTCTGGGTCCATGATGAAGTTATATTTAAGTACCCAAGACAACCCATTTAAAGCAGCCGAGTCCGGAGACCACTAGAATTACTGGAATCCACAAAATCCTCAGGAAATAAGAGACATAAGGAAGACAAGATAGTGTGTGGGGGCAACAGGGAGGATATTACAGTGTGAACGGGCCATGACGAGGGCATTATAATGTGCGGGGGCCACGAGGAGGACATTTTAGTGTGTGGGGGCCATAAGCAGGACAATTTAGTGTGTGGGGGCCACGAGGAGGACATTATAGGGTTGGTCCTTACCAGTTATAGTATTTAGACGGCTCAGTGTGAGCTATTTCCCCTTACTGGTAAGGACCTTGTTGCCCCCTAGTGGTCGGGTCTTTAACGGAGATAGTATTTAGCAGCTCACAGTGAATTGGCTAAATCCTCTACTCCAGAGAGACCAGGTCCTCACCAGTGACAATAAATAAATATATATATATATATATATATATATATACACTCACCGGCCACTTTATTAGGTACACCTGTCCAACTGCTCGTTAACACTTAATTTCTAATCAGCCAATCACATGGCGGCAACTCAGTGCATTTAGGCATGTAGACATGGTCAAGACAATCTCCTGCAGTTCAAACCGAGCATCAGTATGGGGAAGAAAGGTGATTTGAGTGCCTTTGAACGTGGCATGGTTGTTGGTGCCAGAAGGGCTGGTCTGAGTATTTCAGAAACTGCTGATCTACTGGGATTTTCACGCACAACCATCTCTAGGGTTTACAGAGAATGGTCCGAAAAAGAAAAAACATCCAGTGAGCGGCAGTTCTGTGGGCGGAAATGCGTTGTTGATGCCAGAGGTCAGAGGAGAATGGCCAGACTGGTTCGAGCTGATAGAAAGGCAACAGTGACTCAAATAGCCACCCGTTACAACCAAGGTAGCCAGAAGAGCATCTCTGAACGCCGCACAGTACGTCGAACTTTGAGGCAGATGGGCTACAGCAGCAGAAGACCACACCGGGTGCCACTCCTTTCAGCTAAGAACAGGAAACTGAGGCTACAATTTGCACAAGCTCATCGAAATTGGACAATTGAAGATTGGAAAAACGTTGCCTGGTCTGATGAGTCTCGATTTCTGCTGCGACATTCGGATGGTAGGGTCAGAATTTGGCGTCAACAACATGAAAGCATGGATCCATCCTGCCTTGTATCAACGGTTCAGGCTGGTGGTGGTGGTGTCATGGTGTGGGGAATATTTTCTTGGCACTCTTTGGGCCCCTTGGTACCAATTGAGCATCGTTGCAACGCCAAAGCCTACCTGAGTATTGTTGCTGACCATGTCCATCCCTTTATGACCACAATGTACCCAACATCTGATGGCTACTTTCAGCAGGATAATGCGCCATGTCATAAAGCTGGAATCATCTCAGACTGGTTTCTTGAACATGACAATGAGTTCACTGTACTCCAATGGCCTCCACAGTCACCAGATCTCAATCCAATAGAGCATCTTTGGGATGTGGTGGAACGGGAGATTCGCATCATGGATGTGCAGCCGACAAATCTGCGGCAACTGTGTGATGCCATCATGTCAATATGGACCAAAATCTCTGAGGAATGCATCCAGCACCTTGTTGAATCTATGCCACGAAGAATTGAGGTAGTTCTGAAGGCAAAAGGGGGTCCAACCCGTTACTAGCATGGTGTACCTAATAAAGTGGCCGGTGAGTGTATGTGTATATATATATATATATATATATATATATATATATATATATATATATATATATGAAGAGTCAAATGGAAGAGCGATCAAGGTCCTAAAATATGTCAAATTGAGATGATGGCGCCCTGTAGTGTATGGTGCTTGAACCTATAGGCTGCCAGTTAAATGTTGGAATCAAAGTCCATGTTTATATTAGGCTTGCAAATATAGTGTAAGATGGAAAAGCGATCAGAGTCCTGCGACACAGAACGAAGGACTAATGAAGTACCGAACGTCCTACAGTGGTCCTTGGACAACAAGTCCTGTTCTGGCAAAAAAGAGAGCAGGCCTTAAGAAAACTACAAGAGGAAGAAAGTCAGCTGCATACACAGGCACAAGCTTGGGGCAAAGATACAATTCCTTTTTGCCCATTAGCAAAGCCAAATATGCTGATTTGCAAGTTTTGAAGAAATTCTGTGGTCAGTCTGCACAGGACGTCTTCAGCAAACTTCCCTCTGGTGACAAGGTTAAGGATAGCAGTTCTGAGGATGAAACCTAGAAACTTTAAAAACTACATTTTAGATGTTTTGTGACAATATATAAAAGTTTCAACAAGAATGGGTAGATTTCCTATTATAAAGTTAACCCCTCCAAATCCCAAATTCTTCCTATTAATGTCCCCGATACTCTATGTGCTGACTTGAGTGGGTCCTTCCCTTACCTATGGAAGACTGGTTGCATTACTTACCTGGGTATCTCCTTAACGTCACCTGGTTCCGGCCTATTCTCCTCAAACTACACCCCTTTGCTGTCTAAAGTCTCTTCCTTTTTGTCCGCATTCTGAAAACCTATGCTCTCCTGGGCGAGTAGAATCGCGATCGTCAAGATGATGGTGTTGCCTATTATTGTTTATACATTCCGTACAGTGATCATCCCCATTCCGGATTCATATTTAGCTAACCTCCAACGTATTTTGTCACATTTCATATGGGAAGGTAAGAGACCTAGAGTTTGTTTCCGAGTTATGACTAGACCTTGGACTAGGGGAGGAGCTGGGGTCCCGGATGTTAAGAGATATTATGTGGCCACAGTGTTGGAACAACTTAGGACCTGGTGGGACGACTCTCTTGACTATCAATTGAGAGGGAGATGCTTGGTGTTCCGCTAGTTAGCCTATTGCATCCCAGGGATCTTGGCGCCCCGGTGGGAATGTCCCCCCTCTTAAAGTGTGAGAACTTCTCTTTGGGCATGGCGATATTTATTGTTACATTCCCCCTTTTAAGCTTTGTCTCCCCTGGTAAAACTCCCGCTACTATACCTGGCGGCGTATATCCCACATTTGGAAGTGCGGGGGTGGGTATCTAGGGGTCTACATAAGATTGCCCAACTGTTTACGGATGGGCACCTTAAAACGTTTTCCATGTTGAGGGAAGAGTTTGACCTACCCAGAAATGACTTTTTTAGATATCTGCAAATAAGAAACCTCTTCCAGACCTATGATATTTCGAGGCTCATATTCCCCAAGGTGGCCCTACGCCTCTGGAGACGGCTGACCCCCACAAAGGGTGGTACTTCCTCATTTTATAGTTTCCTTTCTGCCCCATCTGGACAGCCGTATATGGTATATCGAGGGGAGTGGCTCACTGGGAGACAGCACTGAAAATCACGCTACGTTGGTATAGGACCCCATATAAATCCTACTTATTCGAAACTTTGTTGGAGAGGCTGTGGACAGGTGGGCTCCCTTATCCACATGTGGTGGGACTGTCCCCTGGTCCAGACTTTTTGGGTGGCTGTATTTCAACTTATGTCCCCTGTGGCAGGCCTTAATATTCCACTGGTGAGGACCTGGCAGTATATATATAGTGTTGGCCAAAAGTATTGGCACCCCTGCAATTCTGTCAGATAATACTCATTTTCTTCCAGAAAATAATTGCAATCACAAATTCTTTAGTATTATTATCTTCATTTAATTTGTCTTCAATGGAAAATCACAAAGAGAATTGTCAAAAAGCCAAATTAGATATAATTCCACACCAAATATAAAAAAAGGGTGGACAAAAGTATTGGCACTGTTTGAAAAATCATGTGATGCTTCTCTAATTTGTGTAATTAACAGCACCTGTTACTTACCTGAGGCACCTAACAGGTGGTGGCAATAACTAAATCACACTTGCAGCCAGTTGAAATGGATTAAAGTTGACTCAACCTCTGTCCTGTGTCCTTGTGTGACCATATTGAGCATGGAGAAAAGAAAGAAGAGCAAAGAACTGTCTGAGGACTTGAGAAGCAAAATTATGAGGAAACATGAGCAATCTCAAGGCTACAAGTCCATCTCCAAAGACCTGAATGTTCCTGTGTCTACTATGCGCAGTGTCATCAAGAAGTGTAAAGCCCATGGCACTGTGGCTAACCTCCCTAGATGTGGATGGGAAAAAAAAATTGCTGAGAGATTTCAACGCAAGATTGTGCTGATGGTGGATAAAGAACCTCAACTAACATCCAAACAAGTTCAAGCTGCCCTGCACTCCGAGGGTACAACAGTGTCACCCCGTACTATCCAGTGTCAGCGTCTGAATGAAAAGGGACTGTATGGTAACATGCTAAATAATATACTATAGAGGCACTTAGTTATACAAGTTTGATCAAATAATATGGAATCCCACCTGCCACGCCAAGGCGACCTCATGAGGAGGACATTATAGCGTGTGGGGGCCACAAGGAAGGTGACAATGTATGAGAAGGGCTGAGAGCGAGCACTTACCTCCTCAGGTACAGCAGCCGTCTGCTCACAGGACCTGTGATGATGTCATAGGTGTGGGCGGAGTCATAGTCACATGATCAGGTTATCACTTCATCTGTGCAGAAAATACTAAATCCTAGTGAGCTAAAGGACCTGTGATGATGTAACAGGTGTGGGAGGAGTCACAGAATCACATGACCAGATATTAGAGGTCTCTGCAGAGTTGTCTGTGTGACGTGTATGTAGCAGAGCCGTGTGTGTGTGACGTGTATGTAGCGGAGCCGTCTGTGTGTGACGTGTATGTAGCGGAGCCGTCTGTGTGTGACGTGTATGTAGCGGAGCCGTCTGTGTGTGAAGTGTATGTAGCGGAGCCTTCTGTGTGTGACGTGTATGTAGCGGAGCCGTCTGTGTGTGACGTGTATGTAGCGGAGCCGTCTGTGTGTGACGTGTATGTAGCGGAGCCGTCTGTGTGTGACGTGTATGTAGCGGAGCCGTCTGTGTGTGACGTGTATGTAGCGGTGCCGTCTGTGTGTGACGTTTATGTAGTGGAGCCGTCTGTGTGTGATGTGTATGTAGCGGAGCCGTCTGTGTGTGACGTGTATGTAGTGGAGCTGTGTGTGTATGACGTGTATGTAGCGGAGCCGTCTTTGTGTGACGTGTATGTAGTGGAGCTGTGTGTTTATGACGTGTATGTAGTGGAGCTGTCTGTGTGTGATGTGTATGTAGTGGAGCTGTCTGTGTGTGATGTGTATGTAGTGGAGCTGTCTGTGTGTGATGTGTATGTAGTGGAGCTGTCTGTGTGTGACGTGTATGTATCAGAGCTGTGTGTGTGTGACCTGTATGTAGTGGAGCTGTCTGTGTGTGATGTGTATGTAGCAGAGCTCTCTCTGTCTCGGTCTCTTCTTTTCGCTCCCTCCTGTTGTGTTCTATATAACAAGTGTGACTGGATACAATAATTCCCTTCCTGAGGTAGAGGAGCCGCATGTTGATGAATTCCGCAATGATTGGGATTCTATGGAGCTCTTCTATTCTGCCACCTATATACACGATGTAACTGATAGTTCGCAGCTTTCCTCATCATCTTCTATCTCTTATGTTGCTCAGGATGTTTCTTATTGTCCTTCATCATTTTCTTTGTACATTCTCGAATATCATTCCTTTGGTCAGGAGTCAGTGGCGTAACTACCGGGTAGCAGCTGCCACAAGGCCCGTGACATTACAGGTCCGGCGACAGCGGCTACCCCTGCAGGTTTTTTTATTTCTTAATTTGCCGTTACGGGTCCTACTTACTTACCGATCCTGGCAGGGGCCGGGATTGGTAAGTGATGCCGCGGGCCCCACAAGCACTATTATTATATTCGGGGGTCTTTTCAGACTCCCAAGTGTAATGATCGGAGGCCCGGGAGAGGTAAGAGAACATAACAAACAGTGTTACTTACCTCTCCCCGCTCCATACAGGCATCGGACCTAGTTGTCTGACGTCCCTGATGTCACCTGACCGGGACCTGCGTAAAGATGGTTGACACCACTGAGGACTGCAGCGGAGCTGGAGATAGGTAAGTAAGGGTGCATTCACACTACGTTTACGGCAGCTTATTCTGAACATCAAACACGTTCAGAATAAGCGGCGTATAAAGCAGCCCATTCATTTCTATGGGGAGCGCTCGTATGCCGGCTCCCATAGAGATGAATGGAGCTGCTTTATACGCCGCTTATTCTGAACGTGTTTGACGTTCAGAATAAGCTGCCGTAAACGTAGTGTGAATGCACCCTTACAGTGTTTTTTTTAATCTTTGTATCCTCCCTTGGGTCTCCGATTATTACACTCTGGGGTCTGAAAAGACCCCAGAGTATAATAATTGTCCATGGGTGTTCATTATGGGGCATAATACTGTGTGCAAGGGCCACTATGGGGCATAATACTGTGTGCAAGGGCCACTATGGACATAATACTGTGTGCAGGGGCCACTATGGGGCATAATACTGTGTGCAAGGGCCACTATGGACATAATACTGTGTGCAGGGGCCACTATGGGGCATAATACTGTATGCAGGGGCCACTATGGACATAATACTGTGTGCAGGGGCCACTATGGACATAATACTGTGTGCAGGGGCCACTATGGGACATAATACTGTGTGCAAGGGCAAAAATGGGGCATAATACTGTATGCAGGGGTCACTATGGGGCATAATACTGTGTGCAGGGGTCACTATGGGGCATAATACTGTGTGCAGGGGCCACTATGGGCATAATACTGTGTGCAGGGTCACTATGGGGCATAATACTGTGTGCAGGGCCACTATGGGGCATAATACTGTGTGCAGGGGCCACTATGGGGGATAATACTGTGTGCAGTGGCCACTATGGGGCATACTACTGTGTGCAGGGGCCACTATGGGGCATAATACTGTGTGCAGGGGCCACTATGGGGGATAATACTGTGTGCAGTGGCCACTATGGGACATAATACTGTGTGCAGAGGCCACTATGGGGCATAATACTGTGTACAGGGGCCACTATGGGACATAATACTGTGTGCAGGGCCACTATGGGGCATAATACTGTGTGCAGGGGCCACTATGGGGGATAATACTGTGTGCAGTGGCCACTATGGGGCATATTACTGTGTGCAGGGGCCACTATGGGGCATAATACTGTGTGCAGGGGCCACTATGGGGGATAATACTGTGTGCAGTGGCCACTATGGGACATATTACTGTGTGCAGAGGCCACTATGGGGCATAATACTGTGTACAGGGGCCACTATGGGCATAATACTGTGTACAGGGGCCACTATGGGGCATAATACTGTATGCCGGGGCCACTATGGGCATAATACTGTGTACTGGGGCCACTATGGGGCATAATAGAGCGCGCAGGAGTGCGGTGAGCAGTCGGTCGGTCAAGGTCTTTGTTGTCGGTCAGGAAGGGGGGCCCATGTCAAAAGTTTGCCACGGGGCAACGCCATTCCAAGTTACGCCACTGTCAGGCGTAATTGTGGAGGAGAATATTTCTATATTGTCCATTTTTTCTGATATTTTTTCATTAATTTTTGTAAAAATTCTAAAATCAGAAACATTTACAGAAAGGAACATTTCTTCAGTATATTTTCAGTCCGTGCAGAGTTCAGGTTTATCACTGATGATATTAGGCCTCACGTTACATCTGACACTACAGTCACATAGTGTTCGGGTCTTTGTTGTTTAGGTCTGCATGGGGAACTGAAAGACGGAGATCATGTTGCTTAAAGTCAGTTACCTGTGGACCCTATAGTGGGATCAGTCAGGTTTCTGCCGGTTTCAGTATACTTGTTACAGGACGTTACTTTCTGCCGATATTAAGCGAATTCTGCAGCGGAGTCTCCTACAAACACAGATGTGACTCCAGCCTTAGGCCTGGTGGAGTGACATTACTTTTGTAGTTCTCTGTCAGAATGCCTCACATTAAACCCTGGTTGGCCTCACATAAAGGGTTACTGATATGTGAGACATATCGGGGTACTAGTAAAATACCTCATAATAAAGATGCTAATTACCTCCATGTCTCTCACATATCAGAAACTCTTATGTAAAGCACACAGGGGTTAATGTGAGGCTCATGAAAATGCAGTTTTATATAGCACTAGCCTCTGCCTGTGACTTCGTCTGCGTGTTGTTGGCATCGATGCTCCCCCTATATTCAGCAAATTGCTGCCGTCGATGGTTTGCCTGCTTCGGCATTTCGACAGCTCTCAAGCTGTCCTGTTGCTGAACTTGTTCCTCACACTGTGCCCGTGATGGTTCCGGCACCTCAGCAGCTTGCTTGGACACCATATAATGAACGTGTTGTTGGTGCTGATGATCCACCTGCTCCAGCAGCTGTCAAGATGGCCTGCCACTGAACTCGTTCCTCGCACTGTGCCCGTGATTATTCCGGCATCTCAGCAGCTCGCTGGGACACCATATAATGAGTGTGTTGTTGGCGTCGACGATCTCCCTCAGCTCCGCTTGAGGAGAACTCTGTTGACTTCTTGCTACCTTCATAGCTCTCGTTTGTGACAAATTAGATTTTCTTTCTCCAGGCATGTTTAAAATTGGCAAACTGCCAATTTAGATTAAAGGTGTTTTCCCATGTCAGTTTGTCAGCACTGCCTGGAGCAAATCAGATAATATGCAAATGCATGTACACAATCCACTGAGGGTTATGTGGGTGTTTACACAGAGAGATAACAGCCCTGGCTTTATCAGAACCTGAGATAAGGTGCTGCCAAGAGCAGTGTAATATAGTATGTGAACATAAATTTATAACAGTTGTGAAGCCATTTCATTTACCGGGATAAAAAGTATCCTATGTGTTAATTGAAGTTACAAACTATATATGTGCCAAATTTCATTCAAATCTATTCAGCCGTTTTTGCGTGATTGAGGAATAAACACACAAACATCCAAACACAAACTTTCACATATTAGTAGGATAGGATTAGAAGGCCGATGGTAAGGAAAGCCCTTCTGACAGTGGGGAGATATTGGTGCTGTTAATTTCTCTCCAGCTTCGGGGTACATACCTGAATTCAGTGCACTGTCGGCGTCCTAGCGGTATATAAATCCGCATATTCATGAGTACATGAAAGGTCCTCTTTAATATGAGGCACATCGAGTTACTAAATTGTAATGCACATGACTAGAGATGAGCGAAAAATAAAATATTCGATATTCGTTTTGAATAGCCGCTCAATATTCGACTATTCAATCGAATATCGAACCCCATTATAGTCTATGGGGGAAAATGCTTAGTTTCAGGGGATCTCGACTCAGGAGGGTCACTAAGTTCACTATCACACCTCAGCAAATGATAACAACACCTCTGCAATGCAACTGGGACAGGAGGGGAAGCATCTAACAAGCCCAAGTCACTGCTTTACCTCACCATCACAGACTATTAATTACACACTTTCCAAACTCAAAAAAACCTCTATCAAAGTGTGTGTGATGTGGTAAGATCTTCCAAAATTCACTTTTAAGGCCCTTAACATGAGCCCTTCCAAATTAAGTTACAGGCCCTTAAGCTGAGCTACCAGCAGAGATTGAGGCCCTTCAGGTGACTTCAGCCTTCTACCTGCAGAGTTTTTGGCCCTTGGAGTGAGTTGAGCCTTGCACCAGCAGAGTGTTAGCCCCTTTAAAATTCTTAGCCCCTAAAACGGTGGTTCCAGAACCATCACTCTCATTGTGTTGGATTGATGCAGTGGATTGGACTGAGGACCCAGACATTGACCTTCATTATAACTGTCAAATTGATAACATTTTGGCATTAAGTCCTGGGGGTAACTTTTATTTAGAGGACCGCAAAGGGGGAGAATTGGCTGCAACCACTACTAGCGGTAATGGTCCTCTAATATACGACTCTACATTACCTCTACAGGGTTCTGATCAGGTGTTAATTGTCCAAACAACATGCTCCAGTACTTTAGATGTAGATCAGAAACCACTTTCCCTTCCGACACCAGATTTAACAAAGCTTCATCATCATCATCCTGCTGAGATGGAGCCACTAAAGGAAACCTTGCCTTCAAAGGCATGTTCTGGAGCTGCGACTGAGCCAAATCTAAACACAGAGTCCTTTGGAACTGAACAAAATTCACCAGCAGTGTTTTTGGCTCTTTGGGTGAGTTGAGCCTTGCACCAGCGTGTGTCCCATAACATTAGGCGGGCCCTAAGTTCTGCGCTAAGTTGCACAAAGTTCCACTTGACCAGCGACGCGTGGACAATTGCATGCGGCCAGGGACGCTACATCTCAATAGCGGCACACTGGCTGAATGTAGTTGAGGCTGGGACCGGGTTGCAAACTGGCGGCCTGCCTTGTCTCCCCGCCCAATATTCCTGGCAGGAGTGCTGAAACACCACCCTCCTCCTCCGCCGTTGAATCGACCCCAGCTACTGGCGTGGGGAGACGTCAGCAGGCCGTGCTGAAGCTCATCAGCTTGGGGGACAGACAGCACACTGCCTCCAAGGTCAGGGATGCCACCCTGGATGAGATGGCAATTTTTTTTGCCCCACTGCACCTTGGCCCAGGTGCAGGTTAGCGTATGTGATAATGGCCGGAACCTGGTAGCAGATCTGGAGCTCGCCAGACTCAAACACAGTCCATACATGGCCCACGTTTTCAAATTATTGGTGCAACGATTTCTAACAACTTACCCCAATTTACACAAGCTACTGGTTAAAGTGGCAAAAACAAAATGGAATAGCAGACACCGAGCAACCCGTAGTGTAGTATTTCA
The DNA here is from genome assembly GCF_031893055.1 of Leptodactylus fuscus. NCBI lineage: Eukaryota > Metazoa > Chordata > Amphibia > Anura > Leptodactylidae > Leptodactylus > Leptodactylus fuscus. The sequence continues at coordinate 10,753,936 of NC_134265.1, forward strand.
ATATGATAGAGTAGTTTAACAAAGGAGTAACGCTCACCTTTGAGAATTGTGAACCTAAGTCACAACTCTGTCTATGCGATGACTGAATAGTCGGATAGAGCAGCAATGTTCCTATCACCTCGCAGGCGAATATATATGAAGTGGACGGACCAGCAACTCAGATTCGGTGATGCATCTGGTACTAAAGAACTGCGCTCCCCTCAAAGATTAATGAACACGGTTTTATTGGCAAAAGAACTCACACAACGCATTTCGGGCGTCAAACCACGCCCTTCCTCAGGTGCAATAGTTTCTACAAATAAAACTAACAGGAAATCCCCAGAATCGGACAACATAAATATAATTTTCTTAACTGTACCGCTGGGCTGATTGCTTGTCAGCCCGGCGGGAGGCACAGTGATTTGCAACGGCCCACAATAAAATTCCTAACATGAAGTCCCCAGGCCTGGGTAACAACACTTATGTTACCCGGGCTTGGGGACTTCATGTTAGGAATTTTATTGTGAATTGAATTATAAATAACAAGTAGGACCCTTCTGAGGGGGTGGCCAGAAGCGTGCAATGTAACCACTTGTATGATTTGGCACCCTTGGGGATTTTAAGATGTATGTCTGCATTTTCCGCACTGTTCGAGCACCATGTGTGATTGGCTTTTAGTAACTAAACAAGTCAGTTCACTAATATCTGCAATTTGAAACCTGTGTATTAAGATAGAAGTGGTTGATTTTTTAAGAAAAAGAAAAAACTTTCAGGATGGTTCTTTAATTTCCGGATTTGTTTGTTCTATCATGTGTCTCAAAGCTTTTTCTATACATTTTGAACGGCTACATGTTTTATCTGTTTGTTCATTTATTATTTTGGTACATAAGCTTACAGAATGTTTATGGTTGGTGTTTATAGACGTAGGCTATTTTTCCCCATTTTTTTTCTTGTTTTCATGGTGAATATGGAGTATATTTGATTTATGCGATACTTTATTTTATTTGTAGAAACTATTGCACCTGAGGAAGGGCGTGGTTTGACGCCCGAAACGCGTTGTGTGAGTTCTTTTGCCAATAAAACCATGTTCATTAATCTTTGAGGGGAGCGCAGTTCTTTAGTACCAGATTCATCACCGAATCTGAGTTGCTGGTCCGTCCACTTCACTGGTTAAAGTTTCGGCGCTTGTGCTCCCACTTTGGCAAGGCTACTGTACCTGGTGCTAGCCTCAATACACTCCAGCAATGCCTACATCTGCCTGAAGCACCGGCTGTTGTGCGAGGTCACCACATGCTGAAACCCTAGATACCATATGTTGAGCAGGGTGTGTGAGCAGCAGAGACCTTTGATGGAGTTCCATCTACAAAACCCAAAGGTTCATCAAAGTCAGCTCCCTCTGTTTCTGCACCATTAGCATGCGCTCATCACAATTGCTGATATGACAGCTGCGGCAGGGTACAGGGTACAACGCAGACCAGGCCCAAGCACCAGGAACAGGTGTTACAATGGCTAGCGGATAATGCTTCCAGCTGCTTTTCCAGCAGCCAGTCAGCCACTACCTGCAGTCGTGTTCGTGTTCATACCGAAGAGTCTGCCCCTCCTTCCTCCCAACATGCCCAATCTTCCCAACAGAGTCATCCCACCCTTGCCCCCTCCCAGGATCTCTTTTCGGGTCCTTTTACTGTCTCTCCCTCTGTTGAACCACTTCCCCTCAATATGGTGTGATACTAAACAATATATTTGATACTCAGGTCGCTGATGTCTACCTATTCTCAATGGAAACTGGTGGCTTTCTTCCCAGTCACACAAATACAGTTAAGTATTGTTTGATGTCATATCTCTCAACCTTTCACCCTCACAAGTTTCTTTCCTAAAGTATAAGGAAACTTTAATGAAGGACAATCTGGTGTGACTATCCATTGCCAACTGCAGCACTGAAGTTACTATCTCTGGAAGTGGTACACCTTTGCTCTCTGCGTTTAGCCATGCTCGATGCTATGCTAGCTGACTACACTTGGTTGGTTGATGGTTCTCTTAATGCATCTCGCCAAGGGACATCAGATGTGTTTCTCAGCACTGAGGCCACCTCCTCTGAGCTCCCAAAAGGAACTTCAGCAGATTTGTGTATTACAGCAAAAGAGAAGAGAAAAAGCCTTGAAAGAATATCAAGTGAATGGTGTGGGTTTCCTCAAAAGGGCGGAGAAGTAATGGCTGCAGTTGTACTACATTTATATAGCAGTTTTCAGTGTTCTAGTACCAGTGTCCGGTGCTTGTACTGCTTGAGTTATTGGTTGAAATAATTTCACAGAAATAAATTAAAAATACAAGGGGTAGACCCTTAAAAATTGGATTGAGCTGATATAGCCTGACTGAAATTCTTTCTCTCCCACCTAAGTTTTGGGGTTACACACCGTGAAAAACTGAAAAGAGCGGACATAGCCTGAATGAAAATCTGTCTCTCCCACCTAGGTTTTGGAGTTACACACTGTGAACAACTGTATTGAGCGGACATAACCTGACTGAATTTCGGTGTCTCCCACCTAGGTTTTGGGGGTACACACCCTGGATATCTGGATTGAGCGTACATAGCCTGACCTAATTGCTCTGTATCCTTGTTTTGGGGCTACACAGCCTGAAAAGCTGCTTTGCACGTATATAGCAAGAAGTAACTGCAGTGGATTGCTTCAATTTTTCAAGAAACAACAAAATTCAAGTTTTTTTTTTCAGCTATATGATCTTGTCAATGCAGCGGATTGCTGCTATTTTTCTGCCCCCCCCCCCCCAAATTCAAGGATTTTTCCAGCTATATGACCTTGTAAATACAGTGGATTGCTGCTATCTTTAAGGCCCCCACCCCCAAAAAAAAAAAAAAATTCAAGTTTTTTTTTCAGCTATATGAACTTGTAAATGCAGTGGATTGCTGCAATTTTTCTGTCCCCCCCCCCCCAAATTCAAGGCTTTTTCCAGCTATATGACCTTGTAAATGCAGTGGATTGCTGCTATTTTTCTGCCCCCCCCCCAAAAAAAAAAAAAAATAAAAAAAAAATTCAAGGCTTTTTCCAGCTATACGACCTTGTAAATGCAGTGGATTGCTGCTGTCTTTCAGACCCCCCCCAAAATTCAAGGCTTTTTTCAGCTCTATATGATCTAGTCACTGATGTGTATTCTGGCTATTCTGTGTGCAGACAGCCAAAAATGAAAGCTGTTTCTCTGTTATATAAGAAGTTGTAACTTTTCTGTATCCCTGTTTTCCACCGTCCGTGGAAAGCTGGACCCCTGTCCCCGCAGTGTATAGCTCTGAGAAGAGTTGTTGTTGTTCTTCGGTTTTTCCCTGCCTATCTGAAGCTAATCGCTATCAAGCCCTCAGCAGATGTCTCTCTCCCACAGCGAAAATGGCGAATAGGGCGGCGGCCGTTCTTATAAATTGGGAGGTCATATGTTTTCAGCAGCCAATGGGTTTTTTCAATTTTTTTTCACTGCCTCCATTGTCGTAGTTCCTGTCCCACCTGCCCTGCACAGTTATTGGTGCAAAAAACGTGTCAGGGAAGGTGGGAGGGGATACAAATTTTTACTGCGTATGCGGCCTTGTATTCGATTGTGAACGAATACATCGAACGCCATGATATTCGATCGAACAGCGTTTGTTCATCTCTAATGAAGAACAATCTTTATATCTCAGTCCTTTCATCAGCTTATCGATATTCCAAAGCTCCTGTAATAATCACACAGTCCTTGGCATAAGCTTAAGCGTATAGCTTTCATACCTTCATGTTGTTTCTTCCTCCACATCTTTTTCTACATGTAACTGCCAAAGTCTTTTATATTATATATTATATAATATTTGATATCAAACTTTATCATAATCTTGGACTTAAATGAAGATAGATTTTTTTTCCTTAATATCTCACCAAACTAGACGATAGACTAACATTAGAATTAGAGATGAGTGAATAGTATTTGATCGAAAAGGTATTCGATCAAATAGTAAGGTATTCGAGATACTTGATTCCAATTGAATACCATGCGGTAAACGCAGTAAAATTCGTATCCCCTCCCACCTTCCCATGCGCTTCTTTTGCACCAATAACGGTACAGGGAAGATGGAACAGGAAGCAGGAAAATGTAGGCATCGAAAAAAAAATAGGAAAAAGTCATTGGCTGGCTATCAGGTGACCTCGAATTTACTGTATAAGAATAGTGTCAGCCATATTCGTGCTAGATGTAGTTTGGATTGAGACAGGGAGAGGCGTCTGCTGAGGATCAGAGAGGATTTAGCTTCTGTTAGGCAGGAAAAATTAAAAAAACAGCTCTCCTCAGAGCTAAACTGCTTGAAGACTGTATATACACCATCAGCATATACACTCATCCTGCAGAAATTTCACAAAAGCCCTTTTTAGGGCTCAAATTCCCTACCACTGGTATACAGTATATACCTGTCCCATACGGGTGTGAAGCAAGCTGTATACTTTGCATCCAGTATATACGGTACTTGATATACGCTGTATATATCTACTGTCCGTGTATATATAGAAAAAATACACTTGTATACATCTAAAAATGTTAAAGGCTAGAGCAATGGGATGAGGACGGGGCGTGGAAAACCAGGTGGGGGCCCAGGCCGCTGTCAAGCTACTGCGATTCCAATGCCTACTGGTGAGGGGCAGCCAGCATTGCTCTCATCCACAATTCCTGACTTGATGGCAACGTCAACAGGGTGCAGGGTACAACGCTGACGAGGCCCGAGCACCAGGAACCGTTGTTACAATGGCTAGCGGATATTGCTTCCAGTGGCTTTTCCATCAGCCATTCAGCCACTACCTCCAGATGTGTTCCTACCCAAGAGTCTGCCTCTCTTGGCGATTTAGTGGTTGTGGACCCACAACCAGCATGTCCTGTCCTCAGTGAGAATGACGAGATACAGTTCCATGTTTCTGTTCCAACTCACAAGTTCATCCTCCTCCTCCTCCACCACCACTATGACTGTTAAAAACCACATTTCTAACCACCCCATTAAGGCTCACCCCAAGGGCCTAATATTATGCTCCTAAAAGGCTAAATTCATCCTGTAGGAGCATAAAATTATGCTCCTACAATCCTCAAATCCTCCCAAGAGCCTAATATTCTGCCACTCCAAGACTGAACTCACCTTAAGAGCCTAAAACTCTGCTGGTACAAGGCTCAATTCACCTTAGGGGCCATAAACTCTGCTAGTGCAAGGCTCAACTCACCCCAAGGGCCAAAAACAAAAACTCTGCTGGTACAAGGCTCAACTCACCCTAAGGGCCAAAAACTCTGCTGGTGCCACGCTCAACACTCACAGCACACTGGGTGAATATAGTGGAGGCTGGGACCGGGACAAGGCTGAACTGACTTAAAGGGCCTAATATTCTGCTGGTGTAAGGCTGAACTGACTTAAAGGGCCTAACACTCTGCTGGCGTAAGGCTGAACTGACTTAAAGGGCTTGAAACTCTGCTGGTGTAGGGCTGAACTCACTTAAAGGGCCTAAGTCTCTGCTGGCATAAGGCTGAACTCACTTAAAGGGCCTGAACTCACTTAAAGGGCCTGAACTCACTTAAAGGGCCTGAAACTCTGCTAGTGTAAGGCTGAACTCGCCCTAAGGGCCAAAAACTCTGCTGGTGCACGGCTCAACACTCACGGCACACTGGGTGAACGTAGTGGAGGCTGGGGCCAGATCAAAGCTGAACTGACTTAAAGGGCCTAGTACTCTGCTGGTGTAAGGCTGAACTCAGTTAAAGAGGACCTTTCATCAGATCGGGCACATGCAGTTTTATATACTGCTGGAAAGCTGACAGTGCGCTGAATTCAGCGCACTATCGGCTTTCCCGATCTGTGCCCGGTGTAAAGCGCTATCGGTTCCAGTACCGTAGCGCTTTACAGTCAGAAGGGCGTTTCTGACACTTAGCCAGGGACGCCCTTCTGCCCAGCAGCGCCTATCACGCTGTACAGTGTGAGCGGGGAGGAACGCCCCCTCCCTCTACTCACACAGCTCGTCCATAGACGAGTATTATCAGGAGAGGGAGGGGGCGTTCCTCCCCAGTCTTAGAGCACAGCGCGATAGGCGCTGCTGGGCAGAAGGGCGTCCCTGGCTAAGTGTCAGAAACGCCCTTCTGACTGTAAAGCGCTACGGTACCGGGACCGATAGCGCTTTACACCGGGCACAGATCGGGAAAGCCAACAGTGCGCTGAATTCAGCGCACTGTCAGCTTTCCAGCAGTATATAGAACTGCATGTGCCTGAACTGATGAAAGGTCCTCTTTGAAGGGCCTAATACTCTGCTGGGGTGAGTTGAGCCTTGCACCAGCTGAGTTTTTGGCCCTTGTGGTGAGTTGAGCTTTGTACCAGTAGAGTTTTAGACCCTTTAAGTGAGTTCAGCCTTACACCAGCATACTTAAAGGGGTTGGCCACCCTTAAGCTGAAAAAATCACAGCGCCCCAGGCAACTCAGAGAGATGGTTATAGGACAAATGTGCTGTAAAAAAGAAATTTATCTTACCTGCTGGCCTGTGTGGGTGTGACTTCAACAAACTGAAAGTGAAACTACTGGCCTGCATTCCAGTGCTGGAGCTGAGGCAAATCACAGAGCTGCCTCTTTCCACACATAGGACGTGATCACACAGCTTCAATCACCTCAGCACCTCCGGCTAGCAGAGTGCGCCGCTCACAATGGCTGTCACTGTCACAACACAGGGCTGAATCCTAGGGGATCCTGCGCAACTAATAGCTGAGGATGGCCGCTATGATTCGTCCAATTTGAATGGAGCGGCAAATTCAAATGGACTAATTAATAAAATGCCACCAGACACCATCGATTACAATAGGGTTGTGACTAAATCCTATACTCCATAAGGACCTGGTCCTTATCACTTATAGTATTAGCCGCCTCAGTGTGATCTATTTTCCATTACTGGTCAGGACCTTTTTTGCCCCCGAGCGGTCAGGTCCTGAACTGAAGTACTATTTAGCCAGCTCACAGTGAAATGGCTAAATCCCTTAGGTGTAGGGTTCAAACTACCATTGGAGTCCGTTATGAAAGTGTCCGTTTAAAAAACAAAACAATACCCCCCCCCCCCAAAAAAAAAAAAAACCGGACACCTATCATAACGGACAAAAACGGACAGTAACTGATGGCTATCAGTTACTGTCCTTTATCCGTTTCCTATAGACTTCAATTTTTTAAAAAAAACAAAAAACAGACACTTGTTTTTTCTAACGAACAGAAAAGTCCTGCATGTAGGATTTTTTTTGACCGCTGGAAAAAACGGACATGGGTGTAAACGGACAAACGATAAAAGCCCATTGAAATGAATGGAAATTTTAATGGACTTCTGACAGTTCAGCTAGTGTCCGTTGCTAAAATCTTGAACGGACAATAGCCACGGACACTGCTGACGGTCACCAACAGTAGTGTGAACGCCCCCTTACTCCAGATGGACCAGGTCCTCACCAGTCCAAATTCCAGAGAAAAGTTAAAATTCTTATGACCCCCTTGCAAGATACCCACAGGGGAGGGGATAACGTCCCTGATAGCCCCTGTAAGTTTACCCCAGCTCTGCTAGAAATTACTTCACCAATAGCCATATATTTCCTGTGCACCCCCAAACAAGCATTCTATATCTCTGTAGTACATCCCCATAATGTTAATGCAAACTTTGTGTGAAAAGTGCTGCGGGAAATCACTATGCGTTTCCACAGCGGTTTTTCCCGCAAGGCTTTTTGGCTGCATCCAACTACTTGGGGCTGTAACCTAAAGCACATTATCAATTGCGTATGCACCGCTAATGGAGGAGTTTCTTTGCGCCTCTCATGCAAACCTAACACAGATATGAAAGATTCCTCCATTCTTCGTGAGCCTCTTGTGCATCGCCAACCCCCCCCCCCCCCCTTCCTGAATCTACCTTCAGTGCATGGAGAAATCACCCCCCAGCTCTCCAAGTGCCCCCCCCACCATGCACCCCACATCTCTCTCCCCACAGTACACCATGCACCCCACAGTACACCCCACAACTCTCCACCCCCACACTACACAATGCACCCTACAACTCTCCTCCATAGTGCGTCATGCACCCCACATCTCTTCCTCCACTACACATCTCTCACCTCCACTACACAATCCAGATCTGTCTCCCCACAGTACACTGTGCACCCCATATCTCTCACCCCCACACTACAATATGCATCCTACAACTCTTACCCCATAGTACACCATGCACCCAAGATCTCTCCCACCCACAGTACACCATGTACTTAGATATCTCAGCCCCACTACACAATGCACCCCAGATCTGTGTCCCCCCACAGTACAGCATGCCCCTACAGCTCTCAGCCCCACTACACAATGCACCACAGATCAGTTCCCCCCCCCACAGTAGAGCATGCACCTACAGCTCTCAGCCCCACTACACAATGCACCCCAGATCTGTCCCCCCCACAGTACAGCATGCACCTACAGCTCTCAGCCCCACTACACAATGCACCCCAGATCTGTCCCCCCCACAGTACAGCATGCACCTACAGCTCTCAGCCCCACTACACAATGCACCACAGATCAGTTCCCCCCCACAGTACAGCATGCACCTACAGCTCTCAGTCCCACTACACAATGCACCACAGATCAGTTCCCCCCCACAGTACAGCATGCACCTACAGCTCTCAGCCCCACTACACAATGCACCATAGATCTGTCCCCCCCCCCCCCCCCCCACAGTACAGCATGCACTTACAGCTCTCAGCCCCACTACACAATGCACTCCAAAGTACACCAGGTACCTCACATCTCTGCATGTACTTCCACTGCAGGGAGTACAACATATTCAAGGATCTTCCTGCAGCATAGACACGCCTACACGCCTACAAGACTAGAGAATGCCATGTGACTGTAACGTCAGAAGGTCCTTGCTGAGTAGTGATAGGAGGAGAGCAGGCACAGACACGTGACATGGTCAAGCTGTGTCACATGTCCCTCCATGTCACGAGCTCAGTGGTCAGAGGAGGAGTGTCAGAGAGTCGGCAGAGCCAGGTAAGCGGCGGGCGTGGCTTCAAAAATAAAGAGACAGAGGCAGAAATGAAAATGAATGTCTAAGAGTAAGTTTATTATTTATCTTTGTGCTACACATTACACACTGTTAGCTATAAAGTGGTCAACCCCTTTAATACTCTGCTGGTGCAAGGCTCACCTCACCCCAAGGGCCAAGAACTCAGCTAGTACAAGGCTTTAACTCACTCCAAGGGCCTGAAAAGTAAATTTTTGTATGGCTTAGCTTAAGGGCCTCTAACTTAATTTGGAAGGGCTCACCTCAAGGGCCAGAAAAGTAATTTTTGGAGGTCTCACCACATCACACACACATACACAATGACAACTAAGGGTGGGGGCTGTTGGATTTCCCATTGCCTATGTAATCTGTGGTTGTCATGATCAACATGATTTAAAGGGGTGCCTGCTAATGTTTCTTTAGCTTAAAATTTGTCTTTCTGTCCATACTAATGTAGAAGAAAGAAGGTTTCCAAGTATTTTTCCACTTTCATAGAGGTTCTATTGAGTTTGGAAAGTGTGTAATTGATAGGCTGTGATAGTGGGGTAATACTGGGACTTGGGCGTGTTAAATGCCCCCAGGCATGCTTCCCCTGCTGTTCCAGTTGCATTCCAGAGGTGTTGGCATCATTTCCTGAGGTGTCATTGTGGACTTGGTGGCTCTCCTTAGTTGAATTTTGGTTTCCCCTGAAACAAGCATTTTTTCCCCATAGACTATAATGGGATTCGATATTTGGTCGAATATTGAGGGTCTACTCGAAACGAATATCCAATATTTCACTACTCACTCATCTCACATGCTGTGAGTTCTCCTCATCAAGGATGCTTAAGAGGTCGCTCCAGCAGCAGACCTTGGAGGTCATACTATTGGAGCTGTGTCCTGTACGATTCAACTTGTTATTGATTCTGTTATTATAGGTAAGGTCACCTATTATATGTTCAGTTAGAGCCTAGCTGGGCAGGGATTTACTTTTGTATTGTTTTCTTTTGTTGCTGCACTGTTTTTGGAGTGAAAACAAAACTCTACCTTCTTTTTCGGACTAATAATCTGGACTTGTGTGTCTATGCCACTCCACCTAGCAACCCCAGACCCTGACATACATATATATATATATATATATATATATATATATATATATATATATATATATACAGTCCTATGAAAAAGTTTGGGCACCCCTATTAATTTTAATCATTTTTAGTTCTAAATATTATGGTGTTTGCAGCAGCCATTTCAGTTTGATATATCTAATAACTGATGGACACAGTAATATTTCAGGATTGAAATGAGGTTTATTGTACTAACAGAAAATGTGCAATATGCATTAAACCAAAATTTGACCGGTGCAAAAGTATGGGCACCTCAACAGAAAAGTGACATTAATATTTAGTAGATCCTCCTTTTGCAGAGATAACAGCCTCTAGTCGCTTCCTGTAGCTTTTAATCAGTTCCTGGATCCTGGATGAAGGTATTTTGGACCATTCCTCTTTACAAAACAATTCAAGTTCAGTTAAGTTTGATGGTCACTGAGCATGGACAGCCCGCTCTCAAATGATCTGAAAACAAAGATTGTTCAACATAGTTGTTCATGGGCAGAATACAAAAAGTTGTCTCAGAGATTTAACCTGTTAGTTTCAACTGTGAGGAACATAGTAAGGAAATGGAAGACCACAGGGACAGTTCTTGTTAAGCCCAGAAGTGGCAGGCCAAGAAAAATATCAGAAAGGCAGAGAAGAAGAATGGTGAGAACAGTCAAGGACAATCCACAGACCACCTCCAAAGAGCTGCAGCATCATCTTGCTGCAGATGGTGTCACTGTGCATCGGTCAACAATACAGCGCACTTTGCACAAGGAGAAGCTGTATGGGAGAGTGATGAGAAAGAAGCTGTTTCTGCAACCACGCCACAAACAGAGCCCCCTTAGGTATGTAAAAGCACATTTGGACAAGCCTGTGGACTGTTGAAACAAAGATTGAGTTGTTTGGTCATACAAAAAGGCGTTATGCATGGCGTCCAAAAAAAAACAGCATTCCAAGAAAAACACTTGTTACCCACTGTAAAATTTGGTGGAAGTTCCATCATGCTTTGGGGCTGTGTGGCCAATGCCGGCACCGGGAATCTTGTTAAAGTTGAGGGCCACATGGATTCCACTCAGTATCAGCAGATTCTTGAGAATAATGTTCAAGAATCAGTGACGAAGTTGAAGTTACGCCGGGGATAGATATTTCAGCAAGACAATGATCCAAAACACCGCTCCAAATCGACTCAGGCATTCATGCAGAGGAACAAGTACAATGTTCTGGAATGGCCATCCCAGTCCCCAGACCTGAATATCATTGAACATCTGTGGGATGATTTGAAGCGGGCTGTCCATGCTCGGCGACCATCAAACTTAACTGAACTTGAATTGTTTTGTAAAGAGGAATGGTCCAAAATACCTTCATCCAGGATCCAGGAACTGATTAACAGCTACAGGAAGCGACTAGAGGCTGTTATCTTTACAAAAGGAGCATCTACTAAATATTAATGTCACTTTTCTGTTGAGGTGCCCATACTTTTGCACTGGTCAAATTTTGGTTTAATGCATATTGCACATTTTCTGTTAGTACAATAAACCTCATTCCAATCCTGAAATATTACTGTGTCCAGCAGTTATTAGATATATCAAACTGAAATGGCTGCTGCAAACACCAAAATATTTAGAACTAAAAATGATTAAGATTAATAGGGGTGCCCAAACTTTTTCATAGGACTGTATATGTATACACTCTGCTCAAAAAAATAAAGGGAACACCCAAATAACACACCCTAGATCGGAATGAATGAAATATTCTCATTGAATACTTTGTTCTGTACAAAGTTGAATGTGATGACAACAAAATCACACAAAAATCATCAATGGAAATCAAATTTATTAACTAAAGGAGGCCTAGATTTGGAGTCACCCCAAAATTAAAGTGGGAAAACACACTACAGGCTGATTCAACTGTGATGTAATGTCCTTAAAACATGTCAAAATTAGAGTTGAGCCGATCTTGACTTTTCAAGATCGATTTTAAAATCCGATTTTCGATCATTTTTCATTCGAACCCGATCTCGATCCCAATTCCTATCCCAATGCAAGTCAATGGGAGATTGTTAATCGGAGATCGGATTTTAAAAGCAATCCTATAGACTATACAGCATGGAATCTAACAATTGTTAGAATCGCTGTGTAGTGAATCACTAAAGTAGCCAGAGGATTTTTTTTTAATCCTCTGGCTACTTAGTCCCCCCTGGTGTCCACTTACCTGCAGAGATGGCTGGTCCGGTGCTCGGTGTGTTCTCTTTCATCCTCTCGCTGCTGCTCCACGCTGTTCTTCTTGCTTCGCTGCCCCCTCCCTGCCAGGTTAGGTGAGTGTGGGCGGGTTAGGAGAGTGTGGGCGGGTACTGGGAGGGGAGACGTCACGTCTCCCCTCCCCGTACCCGCCCACACTCTCCTAAGCCACAAGCCCCGCCTTGCTAACTCTTTAAACACTAAGGAGGCGGGGCAGCGAGAAGACCAGCATGGAGCGGCAGCAAGAGGCAGAAAGAGAACACACCGGGCATCGGACCAGCCATCTCTGGAGGTAAGTAGCTACTACAGATGTTTAGTTTAGTCTCCCATTAGAATGAATGGAGGCAGCCGGCATGCAGGGGGTTAAGGCTGTGTGTCGGCTGCTTCCATTCATTCCTATGGAACTGCAGCGGAGCCTCCACACTGAGTATACAGCGTATACTCAGTGTGAAGGCTAAGCAAAGCATTGTGGGAAAAGATCACCGATCTCGATCCCACCTAAAAAGATTGTGTTCGGAATTCCGAAATTTTCTCAATCGCCGATCGGAATCCGATCTTTACCGAACACGATCGCTCAACCCTAGTCAAAATGAGGCTCAGTAGTGTGTGTGGCCTCCACGTGCCTGTATGACCTCCGTACAACACCTGGGCATGTTCCTGATGAAGTTGCGGATGGTCTCCTGAGGGATCTCCTCCCGGACCTGGACTAAAGCATCTGCCAACAGTCTGTGGTGCAACGTGAAGTTGGTGGATGGAGCGAGTGTCACGTTTGTGTCAATGCCCGAGCAACCGTATGCTGAATGCTGCTTGCACCTCTATGGAAATGGGGTGGGAAAACTCTCCCTGTGCTACGACGGCTGACTAGGCCCTGCCTGAGGGTGTTGGTCAGCTATACCCAAGCTAAGCTTGGCCCCGACAACTTCTGGCTCTCTAAACATGAAGACCTAAGAGACAAGTTGGGTGGGAGCTGAAAGAGTCTAGGGACTGGGATGCTAAAGGCGGTCACCCCCAACAAAACAATAGGTGCAGTCGCAGACAGTAACAACTAGGATGGGATGTGCTGGAGAACAAACAGGCGCAGCACAACATAAACACACAACAGGAGTTTGAGGAGAGGAACAGTGGAGTAGTGAGGAAAGGGTATCACTGGACAGGGGCAAAATAAACCTGAAGCCCTAAACAAAAGCTCACTAATACCAAAACAGTGTCAGGCAACCAGAAGTGCAGGAGAGGGGTTGAGTAGAAATTTTGAGGGTTAAAAAGACTCACATAAGTCAAAACTCACACCACTTCCAAATCAGCTCCTGAGACGGTGCAACTTCCACAAAATGCTCCTCCTAAACTAGGCCAAGAATCCTAGTTGGTAACAACGAAAACCAGCAAGGAATGAAGCCAGCAGTCAGCCTTTTACAGACCCCGGAACTACTTGATAGGTTGATGACAAATGTCAAACACCTTAAGCTTGCATCTACTGAGACACCCAGCCAGCTCAAGTATACATTGAGGCAGATACCAAACCACCAACTCAACAGCTCAGTGGCAAAGAGAACGACCAGAGAGCCACAGGCCACTAGCTCAAATCTCCAGATAAACACCACCAGAAAATACACAACAATTTTACAAACAACTCAGGTCCTGACAGCGAGACATGATGTCCCAGATGTGCTCAATTGGATTCAGGTCTGGGGAACGGATGGGCCAGTCCATAGCTTCAATGCCTTCATCTTGCAGGAACTGCTGACACACTCCAGCCGCATGAGATCTGGCATTGTCCTGCATTAGGAGGAACCTAGAGCCAACCGCACCTGCATATGGTCTCACAAGGGGTCTGAGGATCTCATCTCGGTACCTAATGGTAGTCAGGCTACCTCGGGTGAGCACATAGAGGGCTGTGCGGCCCTCTAAAGAAATGCCACCCCACACTATTACTGATCCACTGCCAAACTGGTCATGCTGAAGGATGTTGCTGGCAACAGATCGCGCTCCATGGAGTCTCCAGATGTGTGTGTTCATGGATGTGCAGTTGGAGATGACTTTTGGTTAAACGTACTTTTCATGTGTATTTTAAAATGGTTTTCCTCCTGTGTGAGTTCTTTGATGTTTAACAAGACTTGATCTCTGAGCAAAACATTTCCCACATTCTGGGCATGGAAATGGCTTCTCTCCTGTGTGAGTTCTTTGATGTTTCACAAGATCTGATTTAGCAGTAAAACATTTCCCACATTCTGAACATAAAAACGGCTTCTCGCCTGTGTGAGTTCTCTGATGTAGAAGAAGATGTGATTTCCGAGCAAAATATTTCCCACATTCTGAACATGAAAAAGGCTTCTCCCCTGTGTGAATACGTTGATGTCTTATGAGATGCGTTTTATGGTTAAAGCACTTCCCACATTCTGGGCATGAAAATGGCTTCTCTCCTGTGTGAGTTCTTTGATGGTTAACAAGTTCTGATTTAAATTTAAAATACTTCTCACATTCTGAACATGAAAATATCTTCTCCCTTGTGTGAGTTCTCTGATGTATAAGGGCTGAGGGTATATCTGGGGTATTGACATGTTCTTGATATGGATCTTGTGTGATACCATGATCCTCTGCTTTATAATCTGTAGATATCAGATGTCCCTCTGAGCTCCTGGTACAGTCATCTGATAAGAAGCAAATGGATTTTACTATTAAATAACTATATAAGAGTATTCCCCACAAACAACAGAACGCGGCCTATTTCATTAGTATTTACGGTGCTGTGACTGATGTCAGTGACAGTCTCAATGGCAGATACCACCGCTGCTCTAGGTCACTGTAGAGGTGCTGGTAGAGGATGAAATAAGCGGGCCCACCCAGTCACAGCACTAAGGAAAAGGGGTGCTGGCACTTACACTGATGAGCAGAAGGGTAAGAATATTTTGAACTTGTGACTTTCAGCCTCCATATCTCACCATCCACTACAGCTCGAAACATGAGACTACCATCATCTTATAGACAATCATCTTGGCTATCTCATACATAAATTAGACTTGCAACTATTTAGCATATTATTAGTTATGCAGATTCTTGTCATGTAACTTCATTGTTACTGTTTTGCTCCTAAAAATCTAAATTTTAATTATTTTGTAAATCCATTTTTGGCTTTCAGCACTGCCTGAATCCTTATGGACATGCTCTCGATCAGATTCAAGTATGTCTGAACTGAAATCAGATCCCAGATCTCTTCTACATGTTCCCAATGTTGGTGCATACTGGTTGACTCACTTGGGTACGACTACAGCTTTTTTCTTCAACTCTACCCACCAGTGTTTCATTGGGTTGAAGTCTGGGGACTGTGGGGGCCAATTCAGAACCTCTGCTTTACTGTCATTGAACCATTTTTTCAAATTTCGACATATGTTTTTGTTGTCCTGCTGGAACTTTTCATACCCATAGTACTTGATTTTACGAAGTAACACGTCTTGTAGGATACGCACATATAGCTCAGAATTCAGCCCACCATCAATCCTGGTAAAGTATACAACCCCTTTGTTTGTGAAACAACCCAATATCATCAGACTTCTTCAACCAAGCTTGACAGTAACTTTAATTTCTCAATGTTAGCCCCCTTTTCCCTTAAAACTCTCAGACAAATTTGCACCGAGTCTATTAAATTTCATTTGATCACTGCAAATCACCAGTTTCCAATCTTCCACTGTCAACTTTTCTGCAAACTCGACCATATTGAGTTGGAGGCTTCCTCATCTTTCGGGCAACCATTCCAGACTTGAGTAATGCACATCTGTGATCTCACTATTACCAAACATACGAACCACCTGCACTGCCATGTTTGTCATGCCAAAACTGATAGATCTTGTGGTGAGCCAACTTCATTTTGTATTCTTCCCACTGTCATGGCACTTACATGATGTAGTTTGGCAACTTTGTTGGCCCAGAGACCACTATCGATGAGCTGGATGATGTTATTTCTCTTTTCTTGGGAAATCTTCTTCACGGCTGATACTTGATTTGAACCAGTGACCTTTAACTTGAGAATCAAACTAATAAGTCCCTGAGCTATTAGGGAAAGTGAGAACAGGTTGTACTTTGTAGTATACAAGAGGAGCAAAACAGTAACAAAGCAGTTACATGAGAAGAATCTGCATAACTAATCATATGCTAAATAGCCAAGATGATTGTCTATAAAATGATGGGAGTCTCACGTTCCGAGCTGTAGTAGATGGTGAGATGTGGAGCCTGAAAGTCACAAGTTCAAAACCTTGTTGCCCTTTTGCCCGTCAGTGTGAACAAGGGATATACCCTGAATTGTGACACGATGTATTCAGCTCACTCATGTGCAGAACTCGTACACTGACCTGTAATAACATGTATAGTTTACAGATGTAACAGGAACAGTCCTATCACTCAAATGAAGCTTGAAAGTGGATGATGGGTTGTGTGCTTGGGTGTCAGGAGATACCAGCAGTAGTGTCACCAGATAGCGGAGATTCAACCAAAAATGGGAGTCGCCAAAACCTCTACTGACCCTATTTACACTATCCATAGGACACCCCAAAATGACTCCCACCCTTATAAGAACAGTGTAACCTCTACATGTAGCATCTAAAGTCATCATGTTCCCGCTCGGGCTCCCAGCACACCTTTCCGGTGAGGTACAGCTGGTTTTGATTAGGGCTTGCTGAGAATATTTATGGCCGATGTATCATTAGTTCTCTGGCTCACTTGTTGGCTGTAGTAAGCAGCACACAGCGGCACTTTACACAGGGAAGGTATTTATTATTTCTCCCTATTACTGACCCTAGCAGAAGTTTTTAGTTCCTTTGTCACCAAACAGGGCGGGGGAGAACCTACTGCCATTATTATTCGATGCCTTTAATTGGGAGTCTTTTTGGCCACACTAGTTAGATCCCCTGAGGAGTCCCGATGTTCGTGTGATGAAATGCGCATAGGGAAAAAGTCATAAAAGGTGATGTGCACATAGGGCAGGTCTGGGTATGGCCCTTGTAAGGGTGGGAGTCATTTCGGGGTATCCTATGGATAGTGTAAATAGGGCCATATAGACATCAGGGGTTTTGGCGACTCCAATTTTTGGTTGAGCCTCCGTCCTCTGGTGACACTACTGTTAATACCTATTACTACCCCCAGCACACAACACGTCATCCACTTTGAAGCATCATCTGAGTGATAGGAATGTTCCTGTTACATTTCTGGTCTATATATGTTGTTACAGGTCAGTCTGCGAGTTCTACACACGAGTGAGCTGAATATATCGGGTCACAATTCTGGGTATATCCCTTGTTTATTCAGTGTTTTTGGTTTAGTTTGGTTATTTTAGGAATTTATCATTTGTTAAAAGTTACATTTTAGGCCTTTTTGGGGCTACTTTTCTGATTAATAATGGTGCACAGCAGGTTACTATACTTTGGTACATTTTGCTGCTTGGTTACACTGGTAAAAGTTATCGGCTTCCTTTTTTCTTGGTGCGGTGAGTGGGCAGTGGTGAACCTAGCCTATCTGCTGCCTGAGGCGGATGATCAAAAGACGCCCCCTTCCCCCTGGACTGAATGCCGGGGAAGGGGAGGCGAGCGTTCATCTTTTGATTGTCCGCCTCAGGCAGCGAGTGGTAACATTTCAGTGAATACAATGCAGTAATATTTTGTGCAGTAATACTTACAGGAGACGTCTTCCCACATTTCCCGTCTCTTGCCTTTGGACCGCCATGACCACTTCTTCCAGCTGTGACTTGACTCTAAAATTTGCAACACAGACATTTTTGACTCCTCACTTCTCCATGCAACCAACCCCCATATATATATGTCCCACAGCGGCCCCTGCAGCCTATATTATGCCCCACAGTGGCACAACAGGCTGTGGGGCATAATAGAGGTTGCAGGGGCCGCTGTGGTCCTTACTCTGACATAAGCACTTGCATTTTACTGAGGTATTTCTTGTCTGGCTGCTATTCCTATATGCACCTTATTTGAACATTGATATTCCCCTATTACTAGAGGCATAGTTTTGTCCTATTTATGTGGACATTTATTGTCCTGGTCTCTGTATTTCTCCTCTGACATTTTTGTAGTATTTGTTTCTTCTTACTTTTTTATTATTTTTCAATAACATTTGTATTTTATTCCATATACTCTATGGCTTCCTTTTCCTGGGTTTTCTATATGTCTATCTGTTGTCAGGGCACCATTTGTTATTTGGAGCATATTTATGATTTTGTGGGTGACACTGTAAGGACCGTGTGATCCGTTTTCCTAGTTTACCATGTATTTGCCATTTTTCCCATTACCATAAGGACCGAAGCCTGCTAGGATTAACATCGGATCACTGTTTATTATGTTCCCTCACCTCCCCTGGGGCTCTGATTATTATACTCAGGGGCTAAAAAGACCCCTGAGTATAATAATAGCGGTAGTGGGTTTGCAGAAAGGGGTTTGGGAAAGGGGAGGGGGTGTTCTGGTTGTCTGTCTGCCTCTTCCCTGAGCTTGAGGACTGGAGTTTTTCCCCCACTTGGAATTCAGACTGGCTGAATATAGGGGATCTGCAGTGCTCCCTTCCCAATGGAAGAGGAGCAATGCAGATACCACTGAATTCCAAGTGTGTGTGTGGGGGGGGGGGAACAGTCTCAGCAAAGGGGCAGTTAGACAACCTTTTTTTCCAGCTACGGTGTTTATTGTACAGGAAAAATATTTTTATAGATTGGTAGAGCGGGCGTTTTCGGACACAGGGATACCTAACTTGTATTTGTTTCACAGTATTAGTTTTATACGTGTTCTAGGGAAAGTGTGTGTGTGTGTGTGTGTGTGGGGGGGGTGATTTGAATTATTTATACTTTTTTTTTTTTTTTTTTTTTTTTTTTGCATTTATTAGACCCCCTAGGGGTCTTGAACCCCAGGGGGTCTGATCACTAATGCAATGCATTACAATGCTAATGCATTGCAATACATTGCAAAAATCGTCATTTCTTTTTTAGGCTGCACAGAGCAGCCTGCAAAAGAAAAGCACTGCAGCCGGGGAGCCTTTAAAGAGGCAATGAGGGAGATCCTCAGCTGCCGGAGCTGAAGGGGGGATCCCCAGCAGGAGCGCGGACCTGAAGGAAGACCTCGGCCACCAGACCTGAACGGGAACTGTGGCCGGCCCGTATGCCTGGATTTCCCCTCAGAGCTTCTGCTGGCGCCAGTTTCCCTTCAGGTCCGCCGGCCGTGGTCTTCCTTCAGGTACGCGCTCCTGCCGGGGATCTCCCCTTCAGCTCCGGCGGCCAGGGATCTCCCTCAGCGCTTCAGGGCCGCATTTGAGAGAGCAATCGCGTCCGCTCCCTCCTCTCTCCAGGGGCATGGCGGCGCCTGCCGCTTCCACACAGTGGAGGGCATCTCCACTGTATCTCTGCCATTACCACTGTAAGAGTTATAGTGGAGGTGCCGATTCTAATGGCGACCGCTCTGGAGCAGAGTGGTCGTCATTATAGCTACAGACTACGCAGCTACCGTAGTTACAGACCTGGCATACAGACACCAGGGTGGGAGCCGAGCCCGCAGCATCGCCATGGCAATGCTGTTCATTTCAAACTACAGACGTACTTACGGTACTTCTGCTAGAAGGCCCTGGTACTTCTGCCAGGAGGGTGGCAATGCTGCGGCCCGGCACCAGCCCCCTTGTCTGTATGCCGGGTCTGTAACTATGGTATTACCCGTAATGACTCGAATATAAGCCGAGGCGGACTTTTTCAGCACAAAAACTGTGCTGAAAAACTCGGCTTATACTCGAGTATATACGGTAGCATGTCTCTATAAAAGTTCAGTTTGTTCTCCCTCTCAGTGGAAGTAAAGGATAGCAAGGGTCTAAACACGGTGGAAAGCCATGAATGGTGACAATTCAGCTGTCACTGCGCAAGCAAGAGAGCATGCATCGGACCATTTACACAAGGGACTCGGATTGACTCCCTGCATGCATCTCCACTGCATACTGCCACGGTGTGTCTGGGTCATCTGCCTCGTCCTTCTCATCTCCCTCTTGTTGTTCCGGTTGCTCCTGCTCCTCCTCTCCACCTATTTGGCTAGACTTTGCTTGTGATCAAATGTCCTTCTCATTCTCCTCCAGTTCAACCCCCACAGCGCTCATGTGGCCATGAGATGTTGGCACCACATCTCCAGTCCCGACCAGCCAGATTGAAAAACATATTTTCCAGGATGTGAATCAGTGGCGACTGACTAACAAAGTGATGTCCTCAACAAGCAAGGGAACAAGCAAACGGCAGGTGTCACACATGAGCTGCCACTGGCTAGCATTAAAGTTGCACAGGGGAGTACCTCTGTCCACTTGGCTTATCAAGAAATCGTTTATGGCATTTCTTTCTTCATATAATCGCTCCAACATATGGAGGGCTGAATTCCAACAGGTGGAAACATCACATATCAGCCTACGATGTGGGACTGCAGCACAAGGATTATATGTGTATCATATGTGTATATACTGTGTATGAGTGGCTGAAGTGCATGCATAGTTTCCTTGACATTTTTAGGAAGTCATGCAGATGGGTGGAACACTGAAGGAAACGCTTGACAACCAGATTGAATACGTGCGCCATGCAGGGCGCATGGCTCAGCCCTCTTTGACGCAGCACCTACTCCATGTTTTTCCCGTTGTCAGTCACCATGGTTCCTATTTTAAGCTCTCTTAGAGAAAGCCAGGATTTGATTTCTTGATTGAGACAACGGAGGAGTTCCTTCCCTGCATGACTTCATTTGCCCTGGCAAACGAGGTGAAGAAAAGTGTAACAACACTGTGCCCTGCACATGTGGTATGCTGGAGGAGCATTGGGAGTTGTCCCTGCAGTGAAGGCTGAGGACACAGTGTAGGATGAGGCGAACATTGAAGGGCCACCGGTGAGAGAACGTGGAAGTGGAAGCTGCGTCACCTGTCCAAGTTCAACGGAGTACAGAGCGTACTGCGCATGCTCATGTAAGTGGCCACAAAAAAATGGCCGCCATCATGTGTAGTCGGTTCTGTATGAGGCCCGATGGCAGAGCCAACTGCGCAGGCGGCGAAGTGTGACCCCAGCCGGAAGAAGACGAGATGGAGGCGTCGCTAGAGAGAGTTCTCTCTTAGAATTGAGGACACCCCCAGTGCTGTTTGAGCGCTGAGGCCCACACCCCAGTGCTGCGAGAGAACTCATTTGCATACCCACAAAAACCCGGATTTTAGCTGAACGGCGGGACGGAGACGACTTCTAAAGGTAGGAGAAGATTAGCCTTTCTTAAGGCTATTTCGACGTGTTAACGAGAAAAAAAGTGTTTAAATGGTAGAATCCCTTTAACACAAGACATCAGTTCTTTGAAAGGTGTAGATTCCACCAATTGGAAAGGGAGTGACTGCAGCACCAGCAACTTGGACAGGAGCACGTTGCACCGTTGGATGAGTTCATGCATACTGTTATCTCTCAGATATAGATTCTCTGAGCGTTTGTTGACACGATGACTGACTAGGAGAAGGAGGAGCAGGAGCATAACGACCAACAGTTCATGGTAAGGACACACAGTTTCCTTTGGTTGAGGTAGTGGAGCCTTGACTGCCCGAAATAGGGCGCATGCCACTGGGTGATGCAGCGGTTCCTGCGGCAGGCTGGACCCTCATATTAGAGCCACGGCTCATCCACGCCACTTTATGGTGCTGCTGCATATGTTAACGCAGGGCTGTGGTGCCAATATTGGCAACGTGGCCGCGCTTCACCTCCTGGCCACAGACTGAACATATGGCCATGTTCAACTTCCCTGGTGGTTTAACAAAAAACTGCTACACCACAGAGTAGGTGATTTCACCCCCAACACTCCGCACTAACTGACTGCTACCGCCATTGCCTCTGTGAACCCCTGCAGGTAAGCTGCTGCGAAGCAGTTGGTCAACCCTGGGCACATTTGGCTCCCAACCTCCCACTACTGCCACCCTGCTGACTCCACCGCTGCCTCATGTGCAAGCTGCCATCCTCTTCTCCCATTGACAATGAAGCCCATTCGTCACCCAGCTCCCAATTGCGATTAGCAACATTGTCATCCAGTAATGTCTACAGGTCACTAATGTCCTCCTCAACGGTACCTGAGCCAGGAGCCAGACCACTTGAAACAACAGTTCACATGCCACTCTCATCACTACTTGCCCGTGTGCCGGAGGAAGCAGCAGATATCGCCTACAGATCTTGGCTGGACAGTAGCTGCTGACTGTCCTGTAGTAACCCACCCTCAATGTGTAGTGGATCTGAGTCCACAGCCTAGAGTACTTCTATAGCTGAGGGAACAGAAAAGGACAGTCAAGTTCAGGACACCTGAGGGTAAAGGGCCTGCTCCCGGGCCAAGACAACTAAGGATTGTGTCTCACGAACCAATTGACTCTTGGCTGGTGGTGTCTGATTTGACTTGTGATGAAGTGGATGACCGAGTCAACCAGTTGGGTTGTTGGTCAAGATACGACCGCTACTTGAAACTGGGAGCTCAGGCCCCTGTAAGTGACCCCTGCTGCCACTCCCAGTTACTCTGCTGTGACCTGTGCCTGCACCAGAAACATTCAGGCCTGTGGCCCTCCCCTGTGCAAGGCATGTCGCTTCTCTGCCTGACATACTGTTAAAAGGATAAACATAACTGCAATGGAAATAAATACATGGCAAAAAGGCCTATAATTTTCTACTTTGAAGAGAACGGGAAATATGCCCCTTATTTAAATAAGTGTTAGAATAATCACTAAATGTAGAGATTAGTAGATGATAATTCACTGTTTTTGCTGAACTGCATTGCAAAAGGCTTGTTGTGTTCCTCCTTTAACAAACAGGTATAAATAATGAGCAACCTTATAGCGGCAGTGACCACTGCAATGTGTATTAAGATTCTTGCTGTTGTTAATGTCGCTGCAACCACCCCAAATTCTTCTTTAATGTCCTCCCTATACTTTCCCTACACTTGTACTCCTCTTTCCCTGAACTTCTGTTTTCCAACACTGTCCTTAGCTCCTGCTGACGTTCCCTGCCCCTTGTCCTAACATGTGAAGCAGCCATTTTATTTTAAAAAATGCATTTTTATGCATTGAAGCGTGAGGCAATACGGATTCTTGGCGAATTGAAGATTTCCTGAAATTCAGATTGAATTCTGCTTCGATTCGCTCATCTCTAATCATGGCCCTTATTTTGTACTGCTAAGTCCAGGCCTCTGACTACATTACTAGTTGTCCTGTCCTGATATAGATCGTCTTATCTGGACGTCTCTTCTAAGATTCCAAAGTGAAATAGATCTCAGAGGCCAAACCACAGGAACACAATCCCTGGCTGCTTAAATATGGCCACTTATGTGGAATAATACTGTAGGATGCCATAAATCTTACTGTATTACACCCCATACACACAATAGAATCCAAACCACATCTGCTGGATTTCCCAGCCTGAACACACTGCGGATCTGCTGTCCCATACAGTATGTAGTAGGGTCTGTGGAGTTGAAAAAGGACCAAGGGCTGGGCCCACAGGTTCAGCAGGTACACGATGCCACACAGACACACGCAGTGTTCTAATTCCCAGGACAAAGTTTACTGAACAAGTCACAGAATAGAGATTTGGGAAAATATGAAACAAGGTATAAACAGAGAAGAAATACAAACTAATATGGAACAGAATATTGCAGCAAACTAACACTATACTCCTAGTTACATAACAGGTAACAGACACAAGTCCTTTAAGAACACGGTTCTCCTGGATCGGTCCCTCATTGGGGTGACCCTAAGTATTGCGCAATACTATTTGTAATCCACAGGAAAATGCTGTCTTCACTTAAAAACTTCTTCTGTACATTCTATACTATACTACATTTATTACCCCCTATAGCGGTGTCACATTTATATTCCTGTATTATTAGTATTTTACCTGAATCGGGGAACAACAAATAGTCTAAACAATGTCTGAATAGAATCAGTGACCCTTCTGTGCTTTATATAGCGGTGACTCCTCACCTGGGCGGTTCCCTATAGGAATGTCCTCCTCACACTCCTCATCACCACTCACATAGGGCTCTTCCTTTATTCTCATAGATATAGCATTAATGTCGCTCACATCTTTATCCTGATGGAAAATCTGTGAAACAAATAATGTAAAAGTCACCGGACAAGTGGGGAAGTCACAGAGAATGTTCTAATTTTTTTTTATCAATATAATGACCAAACCTGACCTGACAGGAGGAGTTATCCGAGGCAAAAAGCAGCAAATCTTAAGCTAGACTTAGATATAAGGTGTAATCAATTTTTATTAAAGATTTTGAATACAACAATATAATAGACACAAACAGGAAAAACAAGCAAATAAAGAAGGGGGCAACATATCCCAAACAACGGGCCACACGGTGACTCAGTGGTTAGCACTGCAGCCTTGCAGTGCTGGAGTCCTGGTGTTCAAATCCCACCAAGGACAAAAAACCAGCTGCAAGGAGTTTGTATGTTCTCCCCATGTTTGCATGGATTTCCATCCCATATTCCAAAGACATACTGATAGGGGGAAAAAATGTACATTGTGAAGTGAGGACCAAGACAGAGCCAGAAACGAGGGGTAGACGAAAGGAAAGGGAAAGACAACAGACAAATAAGAAGGGGAGGAAAATAGAGACAGACGGGGGGCACAAACACGAAGGGGGGAGTACGAAAAGCAGGGAGAGGACACACCAAGGGAGTCAGGAGAACAGGGCCGAAAACTCTGAAGATTCTTGAAACACCACCCAAGGCCGCCAGAGGAGTCAGGCAAATCAATTGCCACGAGGTACTCCATCCTACGTATAAGCAGGAATTCTTGTAACCATTCCAGCAGGGGGGGGCTGCACCAGTGGCGGGGATAACCGTTCTGGCGGCTGTGAGGAAGTGGTGCAAGAGATCGCCCTTAACACTGGAAAGCTTACCAGTGAGGAGGGAGAAGAGAGCAATCTGTGGGGTAGGGGTCAGGATACGACCAGACACTTTCCCATACAGGGAGAACACAGAAGACCAGAAAGGCTGTATCTACCTAAAGTCCCACCAAATGTGGAGGAGGGAACCCTCCGCGATACCACAGCGCCAACAGCGGTCAGAGACCGAGGGTAGATTCTGTGAAGGAGGGTGGGACAGCGATACCATCGGATCAGTAATTTGTAGTTTTTCTCCTGGGCACTACAGGGTAAAGGCAGCTTGTGGAAGAGGAGAAAGCAACCATCCCAATCAGCGGCAGACAGAGCGGCGCCCAGATCGGACTCCCAAGACCTAACATAAGGGTAGGGGGGGCGGAGATGGCAGCATTCAGCAAGGCATCATACAAGAGGGAGAGGGCACTGGGGGGGGTCTGGCCCCAGACAGTAGACATTCCAAAGGCGAGGGCGGGGAGGAAAGGAGGGATGGCACTGAGCAGCGGCGCCAGAAGTCAGAAAACTGGAGATATTCAAACCAAGAGAGGGTCGAATCCGGGCAAGCTAGTTGTAGTTGAGCAAAAGGGGGAAGGGAGTAGGAGGGGCCGCAAATGGATCCTAGACGGATATCATCCGATGCAGCCCAACTCAGAAAGCGGGGAGCAGAGACAGCTGGTGGGAATATGGGATTATTGAACAGCGGACTCAGTGGACTGGGGACCCTAACGATAGCGGATGACCTGCAAAGGCTATCCCACACTGACAGGAAATGAGTAGCCAACTGGGAGGAGCGAATGGAGACGGGATGGAGATGAGAAGGAACCCAGGGGATGGAAGGGAGAAAGGAGGAAGTGAGTTTCTCTTCAAGGTAAACCCATTGTTTATCACCACGTCTGTAGCGCCAGTCTATAAGACGGAGGAGGACCACCGCGCGGTACTAGAGGAGTGGGTCAGGTAAACCCGCCCCTACTGCGGATTTATGTCTAGTAAGGGTCCTAAAGTGCAACCTACTTCGAGAGAAACCCCATATGAACCACCAAAAAAGGGATCTAAGAGCGGAGAAGAAACGTCCAGGGACCGGGATCGGGAGCGCTTGAAAAAGATAGAGGATGCGGGGGAAGACATCCATTTTCAGGACGTTAATACGGCCGAACCAGGACAGTCCTAGGGAGCCATAAGAACTCAAGTCGGAGGTGGTTTTCTCGAGGAGAGGGGAATAATTCAGGTAGAAGATAAGAGGGAGACCTCAGAGGGAGGGAGAGAGACATTAAGGGCTTCACTCTTTGAATGATTAACCTGGAAGTTAGAGACCTCGCCGAACCGACGGAACTCATCGAGGATCGCCGGGAAGGAACGTGAGGGCTGGGTAACATAGAGCAATAAGTCGTCCGCGTAGGGGGTGGTCTTAATCTCGGTGGACCCCACAGGAAACCCCACTATGTCAGAACGAGCACGGACAGCCACCGCAAGATGTTTCATCACAATAGCAAAAAGAAGAGGGGCCTCCCGGGGCCAGGGGATTTGCCCGCCGGGGCCAACTGAATTGCCAGAGCGAGCTCTTCTTCAGTAAAAGGGGAGTCTAACTACGCTCTATCTGAACGCGAAATAGTGGGGAGGGCCGTACTGCGTATGTAGTCGCAGATCTTACGGCGAGCCGAGTCCGGGTCCGCAGAACCGTCCGTGAGGTTGTAGAGAGACTGGTAAAAAGAGCGGAAGGAATCCGCGATGTCCGAGGGATTATGGAGGGAGTGGCCCGCGCCGTTCTTAATGTGGGGAATGTACGTCCTGGCTACCCGCGAAAAGAGTCGTTTGTCCAGTGAGCCGCTGCATTTATTGTCAAATTCATAATAGTGTTTCCATTGACGGTCACGACTCGCCACGTACATTTCGTCCAGGAGAGCACGCAATTCCTCCCATGCGTTGAGGAGCTCAGTAAAAGTGGAAGTGTCAGGAGAACTCTTGTGGGCGAGCTCAAGAGAATGAATCAGCACCAGGCGGGAGGAAATCCAGGCCGAGCGCTCCTTCTTAAGACGGGAGCCGTGTTTAATGAATACACCCCGGAGGACACATTTAAGGGCTTCCCAACGCGTCGGGAGGGGAGTCGTATCGTGGCCATGGTCAAGCTCGAACCTCCGGATAGTGGCCAAGACGTCAGCATGGCAGGTGGCATCTTTGAGGAAGGAATCGTTAAGGCGCCAAGAAAAGGGTCTGGAAGCTAGCCCAGGGATTAATAAAGAGACATAGATGGGGGCGTGGTCTGACCAAAGCGGAGAGCCTATCCTCATGGTAGGGGACCAGGAAAGAGCGTGGTGACTAACCAGGAAGAAGTCAAGACGGCCATAGGAGCCGTGGGCGGGAGAGTGGTAGGTGTAGTCCCGACCCTGGGGGTTAAGAATTCTCCAGATATCTACCAGGCGAAGGGAGTGGAGAAGGGCCTTAAGTCTGCGCAAATGGGCAGGGGCACCAGGGGAGCGTTGAGGGAGGGAGTCAACAGAGGGGTCGAGGACAAAATTAAAGTCTCCTCCCAGGACAACTATCCCATCGCAAAAATATGCTAGCTTATTCAAAAGGGATCTGCAGTAAGTCAATTGCCGCTGATTGGGAAGGTAGCAGCCTGCCACAGTAACAACAGAGCTGCTAATACGTAGTTTCAGGAAAACATACCTGCCCTCCGGATCGAGAACCGAACCCAGTACCTCACATTGGAGAGCGTGATGCAGGGCGATGGAAACCCCCTTCGACTTTGCAGACGGATTGGCGCTGTGGAACCACGTCGGATAGTAGTGGGTGCGGATGGTGGGGATGTGGTCTTTCTGGAAGTGTGTCTCCTGTAAAATCAAGATATGAGAGTGGGATTTATGCGATCGGTAGAGAATCTGATTTCTCTTTTGGGGAGTATTGAGCCCCCTAGCGTTGAGTGAACACAAAGTGACTGACGCCATGATACAATAAGCCGACAGAGGGAAGGGAAACAAATAGGGGAGGACAGACACACAAGGGAGAGCAGAGGGAGAGAGACTGGGCCTCACAAAGACGAGAAAAAAGAAGAGGAAAAGAGAGCAAGAGAGGAAAAAGAAGAGAATAAGGGGGAAAGCGAACACAGAACAAAAAACACAAAGTGGGGGAGGAAAGACCTCCCTTGAAAAAATGGGGAAAGGTGCCTAAGACACCAAGAATCGCATTATAAACTAACGCGGGGACCCCGGGGAAGAGGAGCCAAACAAAAACAAGGCGGCTCTCCCCCAAAGACTCCGCACCACAAAAGATAGATAAAAGGACATCAGCATGAGGTAGTGATGACCGGCCAGGTCCAAAAGACATAGAAAACAAGCAACAAAACTATCAAAACATAGAGCAGTAAGCAGACAGAGCTAGCTCAGGGTGGAGGAGCATCCCGCACAGCAGAATCCGCATCTTGGGCCCTAGCACGAGGGTCGAGCACGCCGCGGCAAGACAGGGCGTGGGTAGACGGCAGGAGCACCGCCCGGAGCAGGCCAACTGGGGATGTCCATAGGAGGAAGGTGAAGGGCCAACATAAAAGCTGGTATCTCATCAGGATGGTGCAGGGTGAGGAGTCTCTGTGGACTTGCAGGCGGAACAGGAAGTCCCAGGAATAAGCAATGTTGTTGCGCACCAAGACATCCAGAAGAGGCTTCAGGGCCCTCCATTTAGCCAGGGTGGTGCGAGAGAGGTCGGGCAGGAGCTGGAGCGGATGATCTTGGAAGAAGACTTGAGCAGAGTCTCTAACTTTGCGCATTATCTGTTCCTTAAGCTGGTAACGATGGACTCGACAAATGACGTCTTTCGGGTTGTCCGGATCTGGCACCCAAGGTCCCAGGGCACGGTGAGCAGAGTCCAATTCCAGGGGGAAATCCAGGGGGATGCCCAATAGGGAGTTAAAGATGGAGAAGAGAGTTTCATCAAGACATCTTGGCTCAACCGACTCCAGGAGGCCTCTAATCCGGATATTATTACGCCGGTTGCGATTTTCCAGGTCATCTATAGAATCCGAGAGGTGTAGCAACTGCTGGGTGTGAGACTGTAAGGCCTCAGTGTGAGAGTCCAGTAAAACAGAGGTGGCAGAGGATGAGGCCTCGACTGCTGAGACAGGGTGCTCCAAGCGTTTAACAGAGGATGAGACAGCTGCCAGTTCGGCCTTATAGGACTGCTCTAGCCTCAAAACATAAGATTCCATGTCCGCCCTGGTGGGGATGGAGCTGATAGTAGCATACCTCCCAACCGTCCCGATTTTGGCGGGACAGTCCCGCATTTGCAGTCCTGTCCCGCTGTCCCGACAGCTTACAGCTTGTCCCGCTTTCTCCCCCGAGTGTTGTCGCTTTAAAAGTTTTTTTTCCCTCGATCTCCCGTCTCTCTGCTGCGTCTCCTCCCCCCACTGCTGTTGAGCTGGGAGAGGAGAGTGAACAGTGACCTATGAGCCCTCCCCCTCCTCCTCTACAATCAAGTCCATGGCAGAGAAGAGAGAAGCTGAACTACCCAGCAGCTTCTCCTGTGTAAACACTAACATGTGTCTGTGGGGAATGAATCATCAGGTGTCCGATGATGCTGCTTCACAAACCTGCAATCTGTGCACTAGAGAGGAGATGGTAGACAGGGTATGCATTGTGTATTTTAAACTGCATTTTTCTAAACTGTGGAAGAAGTTGTAATAAGTTATATGGATCTCCATGTTGTAGTGGCTGCAGGTTGGAGAGGCTGGTGTTCGTGGGTTTTTTTTTGTGTTTTTTATTATTAAAATGCATGGGACTGCATAAATTGTAGGGCTTTTTTATTCATGGGACTGCCTGCAGGATGGAGCTGAAGCAAGGAGAGAGAGGATAGTGCTGTCTGCATGCAGTCCCATGTTGTAGGTGGGGGAGGGGAGAGGGTAATGATTTTTACATGAGACTGTATATTGGGAGGTGGCTGAAGCTGTACATGTGTAGTGTGCGGGGATGTGGAAATTAGGGGGCATTCACATGGAGTAAAGTGGCGCTGATTCTGCCATGATCACTCGCAGCAGAATCAGCGCTGATAAAAAGACTCCCATTCATTTCAATGTGTTCCACACAGAAAACGGAATCCATTGAAGTCAATGGGAGTCTTTTTATCAGCACTGATTCTGCCGAGAGTTATCATGGCAGAATCAACGCCACTTTACTCCGTGTGAATGCCTCCTTGTATTAGAGTATGTGTATAGGCAGGTGAGAGGTCAGGGGATTAGATATAGGGATGTGGTGTACAAGGGGCACGAGCTTCACACCTGTCATCAGGTTTCCATTCTTCGGGTCCACTTGGGGACTTGAAAAACAGAAACCCAATCCACTTAAAGAGGACCTTTCATAGATTTGGGCACATGCAGTGTTATATACCGCTGGAAAGCCGACAAGTGCGCTGATTTCAGCGCACTGTCGGCTTTCCCAATCTGTGCCCCGGGTGAAGAGCTGTCGGTGCCGGTACCGTAGCTCTTCATCATCAGAAGTGCGTTTCTGACAGTCTGTCAAGAATGTCCTTCTGCACAGCAGCACCTATAGTGCTGTACTGTGTGAGCGAGGAGGAACGCCTCCTCCCTCTGCTCACAGTGCTCGTCCATAGACGAGTATTATCAGGTATATAAGGAGGGGGGACAAGAAATGGGGCAGATGAAGGGGGCACTTAAACTGGAGGGACATTAAAATGGGGACAACTGGAGGGGCATTAAACCGTGAAGGTAGCTGGACCTGTCTGCCTCTAGTTGCCCCCAGTTTAATGTCCCACTTCATCTGCCATTAATTTATTGCCCCCCCAACTACCCCCACTGTTTAATGTCCCCTTCTAGTTGCCCCCAGTTTAATGTCCCGCTCAAGCTGCCATTAATTTATTGTCCCCCTCCAACTGCTCCAGTTTCATGTCCCCTCTAGCTTCCACCAGTTTAAACTGGGGCACCAGGAGAGGGACCTAATACTGTGGGACAGTTGGAAGGGAACATTATAATGTACGGGTGACTGTAGGAGGATTATACTTTGTGGGGCACATGAAAAATTAATGAAGATGGGTGGAGTCAATGTAAAAGTGGGTGGGGCTAAAATTGCCGCACATTTTGTCCCTCTTTCTGTTCTTCAAAAGTTGGGAGGTATGGATAGTAGCACTTAAGCAGTGTAACTCATTCAGGGCATTGCTCAGGGGAGGCAGGGGGTCCACATGGCCCGAAACAGGTTACTGAGGGACCACAGAGGAGTCCAAAGGCTGTCCGCCAGGGAGCGCAATGGAGGGAGCCAGAACACGTGGAAGCCGGGGAGTGGAGGAGACAGCAGGCCAGGGCAAGGGGGACTGTGAGATCTGCGCAGGCTGGGCAGCTGGAGCTTCGGACAGCTGGGTGTGGGAGGTAGATAGATCCGCTTGAGACTGAGCCAGCACAGGGGAAGCAGGCAGAGAGGGCCAGTCAAGGTCAGAGGGTAAGATGCAGGCCTGGGAGAGGGGGGAGGCAGCCCCACAGTTCATGCCTACAGTACCTGGGGACGTTGTGGGTGTTGCCGCTGGCGGGGTGCACACCACGGAGGTGCGCGGGCCCCAGATATCCAGACATACGGCGGGCGCCATCTTGGAAGGCCGTAGATGTGAATCGGGCCTAACAGTAAATCTCCGAGCATGGACCAGTAGGTCATGATGTCTCGCAAAGCTAGAAGTATGATCAAGACGTTCTTCAGATCCTTTACTGACGCAGAACCAGGCCTAACACTACGTGATCGATCTGGGGTCTAATAAGTGCATTTATATGTTACGCTCATACTCATATATTACCCTCCTGATGAGCTACAGCGAAACGTGTAGAGGAACATTATTAGGGGAACAATTATTATTTCATCTGGCGCACTTCTTTCATTTAAAGTGTGAACTGAGCTCTATTTTTATGTAAATATATTAGTACAAGTTATGTTTTAGTGTATTACTCCTCTCAGTGAATTGTTTCAGTGGAGGAGATCAGATTCTACCAGATACATCCAGTGTTACTTGTCTTGTGGGGGGAAATCTCTCAAGTAGTCTCTTTGGTTCCTCATCCCAACCAGTAGTCTCCATAGCCAGAAGATTGTGAGAAGTTCCAGACAACATGTAATGTCTATGGTCAGCTTTATCCTCCATCTCCACCTCTCATTACACAAGTATAAACCATCTAATACTGCTGGATAACCCAAGACTGACAACAAGGACTTCACAGCCCGTCTACACATCATAGGGAATATCTCCATCTACCTGATCATCCTGTGGAAGAAGAGGACTGGGACATCTCTCCGGTGTTGTCCTCTTACTGGATCTACCTGTAGGAAACACAGACAGGGACCGAATTCATTCTGTACATACAAATAATGGAAGCCCATGTGTATATAGTCATGTCTATTACCTGCTGATGTGAGGGGCTGGTGGTCCTCCATCATCACCTCCTTGTACAGATCCTTGTGTCCTTCTAAATACTCCCACTCCTCCATGGAGAAATAGACAGCGACATCCTGACACCTTATAGGAACCTGTCAACACAATGATACAGTCATCACCCCGACCCCTCCAGTTACTGTATAATGTCCCAGCATTCCCAGCAGTGTCACCTCTCCAGTCAGCAGCTCCAGCATCTTGTTGATGAGTTCTAGGATCTTCTGTCCATTGATCTCCTCACATCTTTCATACACAGGAGCCTGATAGCGCCCACTAGAGGTCTTCTTCACTGCTGTGTAATCCTGATTTTCGGGAAACACATTAATAAATCTCACTACATACATGTCCAGAGTCCATCACTCTCCAGTCATATCATCTGTTATTACTATAGATAAGAATGATGTAATGATGACATCATCAGAATCTCTCACCTCTCCAGTAAGCTGGTAGATGATCTCTAGGGTGAGATTTAATAGACTTTCTGCCATCTTGTTCCTGTCTCTTTCCATCCTTGATGGATCAATCAGGAATATTCTCTTATATAGAAGATACTGAGAGGATTCTATATTGTAGGAACCTGAATGGAGAGAAGATGAGACAATGTAATCACTACACGGAATCCCATGGAATAAATAGAACAGTTGAGTCCCATTATTATCACTAGAGATGAGCGAACAGTGTTCTATCGAACACATGTTCGATCGGATATCAGGGTGTTCGCCATGTTCGAATCGAATCGAACACCACGTGGTAAAGTGCGCCAAAATTCGATTCCCCTCCCACCTTCCCTGGCGCCTTTTTTGCACCAATAACAGCGCAGGGGAGGTGGGACAGGAACTACGACACCGGGGGCATTGAAAAAAATTGGAAAAAGTCATTGGCTGCCGAAATCAGGTGACCTCCATTTTAGACGAATAGTGGATTTCAAATCCGGGTCATATGAGAATGTGAACTTTGTGACTATGAGACAGGGATAGCTGTACAGGCAGGGATAGCTAGGGATAACCTTTATTTAGGGGGAATGTTATTAAAAATAACTTTTTGGGGCTCTATCGGGTGTGTAATTGTGATTTTTGTGAGATAAACTTTTTCCCATAGGGATGCATTGGCCAGCGCTGATTGGCCGAATTCCGTACTCTGGCCAATCAGTGCTGGCCAATGCATTCTATTAGCTTGATGAAGCAGAGTGTGCACAAGGGTTCAAGCGCACCCTCGGCTCTGATGTAGGAGAGCCGAGGGTGCACTTGAACCCTTGTGCACCCTCAGCTCTGCTACATCAGAGCCGAGGGTGCGCTTGAACCCTTGTGCACACTCTGCTTCATCAAGCTAATAGAATGCATTGGCCAGCGCTGATTGGCCAATGTATTCTATTAGCCTGATGAAGTAGAGCTGAATGTGTGTGCTAAGCACACACATTCAGCTCTACTTCATCGGGCTAATAGAATGCATTGGCCAGCGCTGATTGGCCAGAGTACGGAACTCGACCAATCAGCGCTGGCTCTGCTGGAGGAGGCGGAGTCTAAGATCGCTCCACACCAGTCTCCATTCAGGTCCGACCTTAGACTCCGCCTCCTCCGGCAGAGCCAGCGCTGATTGGCCGAAGGCTGGCCAATGCATTCCTATGCGAATGCAGAGACTTAGCAGTGCTGAGTCAGTTTTGCTCAACTACACATCTGATGCACACTCGGCATTGCTACATCAGATGTAGCAATCTGATGTAGCAGAGCCGAGGGTGCACTAGAACCCCTGTGCAAACTCAGTTCACGCTAATAGAATGCATTGGCCAGCGCTGATTGGCCAATGCATTCTATTAGCCCGATGAAGTAGAGCTGAATGTGTGTGCTAAGCACACACATTCAGCACTGCTTCATCACGCCAATACAATGCATTAGCCAGTGCTGATTGGCCAGAGTACGGAATTCGGCCAATCAGCGCTGGCTCTGCTGGAGGAGGCGGAGTCTAAGGTCGGACCTGAATGGAGACTGGTGTGGAGCGATCTTAGACTCCGCCTCCTCCAGCAGAGCCAGCGCTGATTGGTCGAGTTCCGTACTCTGGCCAATCAGCGCTGGCCAATGCATTCTATTAGCCCGATGAAGTAGAGCTGAATGTGTGTGCTTAGCACACACATTCAGCTCTACTTCATCAGGCTAATAGAATACATTGGCCAATCAGCGCTGGCCAATGCATTCTATTAGCTTGATGAAGCAGAGTGTGCACAAGGGTTCAAGCGCACCCTCGGCTCTGATGTAGCAGAGCTGAGGGTGCACAAGGGTTCAAGTGCACCCTCGGCTCTCCTACATCAGAGCCGAGGGTGCGCTTGAACCCTTGTGCACACTCTGCTTCATCAAGCTAATAGAATGCATTGGCCAGCGCTGATTGGCCAGAGTACGGAATTCGGCCAATCAGCGCTGGCTCTGCTGGAGGAGGCGGAGTCTAAGATCGCTCCACACCAGTCTCCATTCAGGTCCGACCTTAGACTCCGCCTCCTCCAGCAGAGCCAGCGCTGATTGGCCGAATTCCGTACTCTGGCCAATCAGCACTGGCTAATGCATTGTATTGGCGTGATGAAGCAGTGCTGAATGTGTGTGCTTAGCACACACATTCAGCTCTACTTCATCGGGCTAATAGAATGCATTGGCCAATCAGCGCTGGCCAATGCATTCTATTAGCGTGAACTGAGTTTGCACAGGGGTTCTAGTGCACCCTCGGCTCTGCTACATCAGATTGCTACATCTGATGTAGCAGTGCCGAGTGTGCATCAGATGTGTAGTTCAGCAAAACTGACTCAGCACTGCTAAGTCTGCATTCGCATAGGAATGCATTGGCCAGCCTTCGGCCAATCAGCGCTGGCTCTGCCGGAGGAGGCGGAGTCTAAGGTCGGACCTGAATGGAGACTGGTGTGGAGCTATCTTAGACTCCACCTCCTCCAGCAGAGCCAGTGCTGATTGGTCGAGTTCCGTACTCTGGCCAATCAGCACTGGCCAATGCATTTCTATGGGGAAAAGTTAGCTTGCGAAAATCGCAAACTGACAGGGATTTCCATGAAATAAAGTGACTTTTATGCCCCCAGACATGCTTCCCCTGCTGTCCCAGTGTCATTCCAGGGTGTTGGTATCATTTCCTGGGGTGTCATAGTGGACTTGGTGACCCTCCAGACACGAATTTGGGTTTCCCCCTTAACGAGTTTATGTTCCCCATAGACTATAATGGGGTTCGAAACCCATTCGAACACTCGAACAGTGAGCGGCTGTTCGAATCGAATTTCGAACCTCGAACATTTTAGTGTTCGCTCATCTCTAATTATCACCACCTCCTACTTCTGAGGTCGGCAGCGTGTAGCTCAGGAAGGAAGTGACTTGTTGTGGGCCGGCTTGGTGGGTATATAAGGTGTGTGATAGGCTGAACAGAATCTCATTGTTGTCTCGGGTAAAGCGGACGATTTATCAGAGTTGCACAAGGGATGATTATTGGCTGTTGGGCCAAGGGTGACAGTATTTCTCCAACAGCGCAGGTTGTGAACTGTTCGTGTGCTGCTTTGGTGAAAGTGTATTGTGAGTGGAGAAATGGCGCCATTGGGAATAACCAGCTGTGGAGATCTGCGTGCAATTGCTCAATTCTCTAAAGGAAAGCACCAGCAACAGTGTAATAGAAATACAGAATAGAAGGAGGACGAGTGGAGGGACGTTCAGATAAATCTAATCCATTACAGGCAGATAGTCAGGGAAATCATAGGAGTGCTGGAGGGGAAATGTCTGCGCTGTGTTATGAGACTGACTGCTGCAGTTTGCAGTTGAGCAATATGTTAGGAGGTCGCTGTACAGAGTCAGTCTAGAGCGACACAGCCCATACCTGCAGCTATGTTTATATTCCTGACATCCATTGTACTGTTATGGTACATGTTGGGAGGGGGTTAATGGTTACAGTACAAATCTTAAGTATGTTAGTGCGGGAACACAGTCAGATGGCTACTTAAGTCATACAAAAGTAGTTCATGAGGTTCATGGTTAAAGACATTTTACCCAAACCTCTCCTTTACTTACCTACGTAGGTTAGCCCGGTCTCCTGACAATTTAACCCAACTATAACATGGGGCCACTTTCATGAATTGCTTGTCATGGCCAAATAAGTGACCACGGTAATAACACCAACTTGTGCGGCACATGATGTCATTGGAATCACAGGTAGCAGTGGTCATGTGACGTACCGTACCAACTGGCAACACTGCTTCAAAAAGTGTAAAACTGCTAATTCTTTGGTTCACAGCCAAGTATAGAGAGAACATTGGAGGTCTGTGAAACAAAGTCGGATTATCCATCACAGACTGAGGCGGCTTTATTGACCATGAGGAGGACTTTGGTACAAGAATCCTCCATAAACATTAGCGACAAATACCAAAAACCGAGATTCATAGAAAGTCACTCAAAATGTAAGAGTTTCAGAGTATGAAATCTACCAATAGAGATGTTGTCTTATGGGAAGAAGATTGGAACTCACTATGGCCGACTATAGTAAAGCCAGCCCCATAGCACAGGTAAATTACCAGTGAGATCAGGAGAGGAGCGGGGGTCGGGGATAGTTTCTGATCATGTGACCTCGGAACAAGACCTGAACCCCTGGGTCTATGATTAAGAATCTGCGGGATCAGTCAAAAGAAATTTAAGTCCCTAAAACGACTCCTTTAAAGCAGCCGAATCCTGAGACCACTATAATTACTGGAATCAAGAAAATCCTCAGGAAATAAGAGACCTTTTCTGAAGTTTGTTTCTAAGAAGATTCAATGTAACTGATTAAAGGCTACGGAAACCTGTCACACTGTATGTATGTAAGTATTATAGTGTGTGTGGGCAACAGGGAGGACATTATAGTGTGTGGGGGCCACAAGGAGGACATTATAGTGTGTGGGAGCCACAAGGAGGACATTATAGTGTGTGTGGGGGGGGGCACAAGGAGGACATTCTTCTGGACCTCTCTGCAGCTTTTGACACTGTTGACCATCATCTCCTCCTCACTATGCTCCGCTCAGTTGGCCTCAATGACACTGCGCTCTCCTGGTTCTCCTCTTATCTCTCAGACTGCACTTTCAGTGTATCATTTGCGGGCTCTGTTTCCTCCTCTCTTTCCCTTGCTGTTGGGGTTCCTCAGGGCTCGGTCCTAGGCCCCCTGCTCTTTTCTCTCTACACAGCCCCCATTGGACAAACCATTGCCAGATTTGGCTTCAGGTACCATCTTTATGCTGATAACACCCAATTATACACATCTTCCCGTGACATCACCCCTGCACTCATACAGAACACCAGCAACTGTCTCTCTGCTGTCTCAAATATCATGTCCTCGCTCTATTTGAAACTAAATCTCTCCAAGACTGAACTACTACTGTTTCCACCATCTAACAGATCTGTCCCTGATATATCCATTGTAGTCTCAGGCCTTACTATAACTCCTAGGCAGCAGGCCCGCTGCCTCGGGGTCATGTTTGACGCAGACCTTTACTTCAACCCTCATATTGAGTCACTCGCACGTTCATGTCACCTCCACCTCAAAAACATCTCCAGAATACGCCCTTTCCTTACCAGAGATACACTGAAGACACTTATTTTTTCTCTGATTCATTCTCGCCTTGACTACTGTAACTCCTTACTAATCGGTCTTCCCCTCACTAAACTCTCCCCTCTACAATCTATTCTGAATGCAGCGGCCAGGCTCATCTATCAGGCTAGATGCTACAGTGATTTCCCTGGTCTGTGCCAGTCGCTACATTGGCTGCCTATTCATTATAGAATAAAATATAAAGTTATCACACTCATCCACAAGGCTCTCCATAATGCCGCACCTCCATACATTTCCTCCCTCATCTCTGTCTACCGCCCAACCTGTGTTCTCCGCTCACTCAACGACCTAACCCTTACATCCTCTATTATCAGAACCTCCCCCGCTCGTATACAAGACTTCTCCCGAGCTGCACCACTTCTCTGGAATGCTCTACCCCGGACAATCAGATTAACTCCCAATTTCTACAGTTTCAAATGCAAACTAAAGACGCATCTTTTCAGACAGGCCTATCACAATTTCTAACATAAACCCTTAACCCTCCTCTGTCCCCGCTCCCACATTTCCCCACATGATATGATGTCATCTCATGCTAACTTTATAGGTCCAAGCTCCATCCACATGTTAAAGGACACGACTGTTGACGGCTCATAAAGTTTTATGTTTGTGTAATGACAGTCACCTCTATTACAAAAGTGTCTGACCCCTGTATAAGTAATGCCGCCCCTGCTACCTCTTGTGTCACCCCCTCTACCTCATAGATTGCAAGCTCTTGTGAGCAGGGCCCTCAGTCCCATTGTGTGAAATGACTTTCTTTGTAATGTATCTTTCTGTCTGTATTTGAACCCTACAAATTGTACACCGCTGTGGAATATGTTGGCGCTATATAAATAAAATGTATTATTATTATTATTATTATATTATTTATTATAGTGGGGGGGGGGCACAAGGAGGACATTATAGTGTGTGGGAGCCACAAGGAGGATATTATAGTGTGGGGGGGGGGGGCACAAGGAGGACATTATACTATGTCAATAATAACCAGTGGGGTCTCCATTTCTCGGTGAATCAAACAAGATGGAAATCAACTTTTTAGATCTCACTTTGGTTGGAGAAGGGGATAAGATACATACAAGAACTTTCTTTAAAACAGTGGACTGTAATAGCTTGCTGGATTATAGAAGTCTACACTATAAGAAGTGGAAAGACAACGCAATTGTACTGATGACAAAGACTTTGAAACACAAAGTAAGTTTTTGACACACAGGTTCATGGAGAAACATTATCCCAGGGGCCTAGTGAATGCAGCTAGAGAACGTGCTTCTTGTTCTAACCAACGTGAATGTCTCCAACCCAGGGATAAGACCGATCAGGAGAAGTATGGTCTCAATTTTATAACTACCTACAAGGGCATGCACCCCAAAATTAGGAAAATCCTGAAGGAGCATTGGTTTATTTTGGAAGGGGATGAATTTCTTAAACCTCTAATCCCCAAACAACCCAAGCTAACGTTCCGAAGAGCCCGCACCCTGAAGAGCACCTTGGCCCCGAGCAGACTACGCGACCAGGGCAGCATGAATCGGCCCA
The DNA here is from genome assembly GCF_031893055.1 of Leptodactylus fuscus. Classification (NCBI taxonomy): domain Eukaryota; kingdom Metazoa; phylum Chordata; class Amphibia; order Anura; family Leptodactylidae; genus Leptodactylus; species Leptodactylus fuscus. Next base: position 10,793,706 of record NC_134265.1, read on the forward strand.
ATCCATCTAGTTTCGAACCAGCAGGGAGCTACCGTTGCAACAGTAAAAAGTGCAAATGTTGCATAAGCATCAAGAATGGAGCAAAATGCATAACTAGCAATTCCACTGGAGAAACCTTCCCTATCAGACATTTATCCTGCCATTCAAATTTTATAATATATGTTCTGGAGTGCCCGTGTGGCCTCCAGTACATAGGACGTACAATCAGGACCTTAAGAGAGAGGCTCACGAAACATCGGTCCAATGTGAACAACCTATTCCTTAAACACAGCGTGTCTAGACACGCAGCCTCAGCTCATGATGGATCTTTTTCAAACTTTTCAGTGGTTCCGATTGATCACATTCCCATCTCTTCTGCAAATAGATTTAGTTCTTTACGCAGAAAGGAGATGTATTGGATATATAAAATAAATTCACTAACTCCGATAGGTGTAAATGAAGCCCTGGAAGATGTTTCTGGTTAATTGGATCCAGAGGGCCTGATTTTTTGGTTTCAACACAATATAGTACCAAATCCATTGACCCCGGTTCCCCGTGGTCTAGGTTGAAGCCCATATTTATATTTATGTTATGAAATCCATTTTTTCCAAACAAGTTAGATGTAAAAACATTCACTTTTCTAGTAGTGGGTTGGTGCCGTTGTTGTTTCATGTACAGATTATTGTTCAACTAGGTATTTATATGTGTATATGTATTTTAAGACCCTCCATTTACTCAGCATATATGCAATGGAATACACTTTGATGTCCTCATTTATCTATTAATTATTTATCCCTTTATGAACTGTCAATTTTATATATTTTTATACATTTTTTATATTTTTATATTTTCCAAATTGTTAGTATCTGCATCAGAACATTGACTAACTGCAAATCATAATCAATGAGATACATTTTGAATAAGAACACATATATATTAATTAATTTTTTTTAGTCAGTTACTATTATTATTTTAAAACACTGACATGTGGACTATCCATCCATGCGTTATGCTTGTGAGCCTATTAATCCACCACTTCTGTCACTTTTTAATACATGAGCCTTGGCCGCAAACATCGATAAGAACCATACACTTAACTTTGCAGTTACGGCCCTGCCAATCGGGTGCGCATGCGCAGACTTGCGGTCCGACGTATGTCCACGATCAGCTCCTTCTAACTAATTCCAATGCGCATGCGCGCGGCGAACCGAGCCGACGCATGCGCACTAACATCTGCCCGGTGAAAGGGCGTGCGGACATTCACTGCCACCAATGATATTTATAGAACTAGCCTCCGTCGGCTGGAGAAGCATCCAGTCCGACGTGAGTTAAGGTAAGATCCAAGAATTTTACGCTATTATTGCCCTACAGTAGCCTGTTTGAATACAAATGAACCCCTGAACCAGACCCTTTTCTTTGATGAGTATCAATCTGCTAGCCTTCTATACATTAGTTAAATATTGAATGTGATACCAGTATCTCTGGAGCAATCAATCCAGACCACTTGCTGTATTCTGTATCTGAGTCCCATCATTTTATAAACAATACATATCTAGCGGTTTTTCTTATGGTATATGATTTTCAGTTTGTTAATTAGTTACATTGTTTATATGCATTAGTTTGCACAACTGTTATTAATCGAATCCCCTGTTTGGTACTGAATAGAGTTACAATTTATATTACTTATTTAATGGAACTCTTCAACTGGACAGATAGTCCTGTTTATATGTGGATGTGGATGCATTGGATTTTTATTATTTATTTATTTTATTTGTTATGATACAGTATATACACTTGAAAAAGGGCGTTGTGCCTGAAATGCGCTGTGTTTACCCTATTGAAATAAAGGATATTCAACTGCTTATTTACTGAGCCTGATCCTCTCTCAATATTATACTATGTTGGGGCCACTAACCAGTCTTTATTCTGTGTGTGATTCTGGATTATTTTCTCTCTCTAGATTCGGAGGATTTACAGGGAGATTCCCTTTCTATTACTCGGCTCCACTGGGAAGTTTGGGCGTCCATTAGTGTCCATGTAGTGCAGATACATATGGAGCTACAGAGGAGGGGGGAGCGGAGCTGAGGCCGTGCTGGGGAGAGGGAGGAGAACATGTGGCCAGTAATAGGGGGCGACACCGAGCCAAAAGTCTGACCATAGAAGAGGCTGCAGCCTGGAAATGATGGAGACTGAATGTATGAGAAGGGGCTGAGAGCGAGCACTTACCTCCTCGGGTACAGCAGCCGTCTGCTCACAGGACCTGTGATGATGTCATAGGTGTGGGAGGAGACCAGGAGTCACATGATCAGGTTCATCTGCGCAGAATACAGTATACTAAATCCTAGTGAGCTAAAGGACCTGTGATGATGTCACATGTGTGGGAGGAGTCACAGAAATATTTGACCAGATATTTGAGATCGCTCTGCAGAGCTGTCTTTGTGTGACATGTATATAGCAGAGCCGTCTTTGTGTGACATGTATGTAGTGGAGCCACCCACCAGTTTAACCGGTTAAGGACCAGGTCTAAAAGTACCTTATGGACCTGGCCTCATTTTTCAAAACTGACATGTGTCACTTTATATGGCAATAACTTGAGACGCTTTAACTTACACAAGTAATTTTGAGATAGTTTTTTTGTAACACATTATACTTCATGTTAGTGGTAAAAACTAATCAATATTTTTGTATTTACTTATTTTTGATGGAAATTTTGAAAAAAATTTCAATTTTCAAAATGTGAAATTCTCTGCTTTTCAGGCAGATAGTCATACCACCCAAATACATGAATAAGTATTATCTCCCATATCTCTGCTTTATATTGGCATCATCTTTTGATTGTCTCTTAATTTATTTTGGACGTTACAAGGCTTACAAGTGTAACAGCGATTTTCCAGATTTACAAGAAAATTCCCCAAAATAATTTTTTAGGGATCACTTCAGTTTTGAAAGGAATTACAAAAGCCTGTATAATAGAACCCCCCACATAAATCACCCCATTTTCAAAACTGCCCCCCTCAAATTATTCAAAACAGCATTTGGGATGTTTGTTAACTCTTTAAGCATTTCATAAGAATAAAACTAATATGGAGGTGAAATTCAGGCATTTCATTTTTTTTCACTAATACATTCATTTAGACCTAAAATTAACACATTCAAAAAGGGTTAAAGGAGAAAATGCATCTGACAGTTTATCACGCAATTTCTTCCGAGCACAGAAATCACCCACATGTGGGTGTAAACTGCTTTTTGGGCAGACGGCAGCGCATGGAAGGGAAGGGGTGACACTGGGTGTTTGAACAGAAGATTTTGCTGGAATAGTTTTAATGCACCGTGTCTTATTTGCAGTGCCCTTGGCGTACCAAAACAATGGAAACCCCCCCAAAAGTGACCCCATTTCAGAAACTACACCCCTCACAGAATTCATCAAGGGGTATAGTGAGTATTTTGACCCTATAGCTGTTTCACAGATTTTACTAACATTGGGATGTGTAAATAAAAAATTACTAAAATGTCACTTTATCACCAAAGATTTCATTTTCACAAGGGGTTAAATGAGTAAAAGCCCCCCCACAGGTTGTTACACAATTTCTCCTGAACACGGCCATACCCTATATGTGGCCATAATCTGCTGTATGGGAACATGGTGGGGCTCAGAATAGAAAGAGTGCTATTTGGATTTTGGATGGCAGATGTTGCTGGAATAGTTTTCAGGTGCCATGTCGCATTTGCTGAGCCCCTAAAGTAACAATACAATGGAAACCCCTCAAAAGTGACCCCATTTTAGAAACTACACCTGTCAAGGAATGAATTAAGAGCTATTATCATTTTGAGCCTAAAATGCTTCCCAAAAATTAATGTGCAAAATGAAAATTGAAATTTTTAAAGAAATATGCCATTTCGGTGCCCAATACATTGCACCCACTTTGTGTTGTCAGAGACCTGCACTCCTAAAACTATTAAGTGGGCCATCTCTGGGGTCAAAAAATTATATATGTGGGTGTAAACTGCTGCATGGGCACACAGCAGGGTTCAGAAGGGAAGGAGCACTGTGATTTTAGCTATTGGTGTACAGAGTTAGAGGGACTTTCGGGGTGCCATGTTGTTTTTGCAGAGCCCTGGAGGTGCCATTAAACTGGAATTCACCAAGAAGCGACCCTTTTTTGTACGGGCAATTTTAGGGTCTCTGCAAATGTGACATGGTGTCCAAAAACAAAGAATCTAAATCTGCACTCCAAAAGCCACATATCGCTCCTTCACATCTGCGCCCTGCTGTGTACCCAAATAGCGGTGTATGCCCACATGTATGACACTGGTGTACCCCAGATAACGTACGTAATGCCATATGTGGGTAGAAATGGCTGTTTGGGCACAGAAGGGAAGGAGCGCTATTTTGGTTTTTGGAGCACAGTTTGGTTTTTGGACATCATGCCACTTTTGCAAAGCCCCTGAATTGCCAATAAAGTGTCACCCCATTTTGGACACGAGCCCACTGATGGGATTTATCAAGTGGTGTATCGAGCATTTTTAACCCTTGAGTGTTGCATTTATTTAGTTTCCAGAAATGAAATCGCAAATGATAATGAGAAGTTAAAAATGATAATTTTCTAGAGATTCGCCATTTCAGTACACAACATGTTGTGCCCAGCTTATGTCAGCAGAGACACTCCAAAAACTGGTAAGCGGGTATCCCGGGCACAACAGCTTTTAGAACGTTCATCTCTGATACAAGTTGGGCACAACATATTACGCAGTGAAATGACGTATTCCTGGAAAAATTGTCATTTTCACCTCTCACAGTCAGCCGCGTATTCATTTATGGATAATAAATTATAGCAACACTTGGGGGTTAAAAATGCTTTCTGTACCCCTGGATAAACCTTTCAGGGGTGTAGTTTCCAAAATAAGGTCTCATATCAGGGGATTCCACTTTATTGGCATTTCAGCTGTGCAAAAGTGTCATGGCATCCAAAAACCAAACCGTCTGTGCTCCAAAAACCCAATAACCCTTCTTCCCTTCTGTACCCGGCTGTGCCCTAATATCAGTTTATACCACACATCTGACATTACGTGCGTTATCCTGGGTACACCAGTGTCATACATGTGGCATAAACTACAGTTTGGGCACACAGTAGGGCGCAGAAGGGAAGGAGCACGATGCGGCTTTTGGAGTACAGATTCAGATGTTTGGTATCTGTACATGATGTCATGTTTGTAGAGCCTGTAAGGTACAAGAAAAGTGGATTCCCCAAAGGAGTGACCCCATTTTGAAAACTGCACCCCTCAAAGAATTTATCAGGGGGTATAGTGAGTATTAGTATTCCAGACGTGACTGCACAGCGGATGTTGAAGAGGGAATATGTAAGTGGTGCGGAGTACATTGCAAACACCAAATTCCGTAGTATGTCCCAGTAGCTCCTATGATTGGTGGAGTCACTCTGGGGGTCACTTTGGGGTCACTTCTGGTGTATTTTCCCTCATAAGCTGTATATATGGGGGTGTCCCCTGATATCCGCTCGCACAGCTTATATATTCCCTTCCTGACGCAGCCAGTTGTATTGTAATGATTTGGCAATTTTGGGGGTTTTTTTGTCTTCACATTGCTAATTTCTTTATTTCTCTGCTGACGTGGCCATATAAGGGCTTGTTGTTTGCAGGATGAGATGTATTTTGTAATGACACCATCTTGGATGCCTACAACTTATTGAATACATTTTATTAACTCTTTCTTGCGGGATTTAAAAAAAAAAAAAAAAAAAAGAAAAAAAGCAATTCTAGCATTGAGTTTTACCTTTTTAATTTTTTGCCATGCAGTGTACAGTATAAGTAACATGTGACCTTTATTCTGCGATTCGGTACGGTTACGGTGATACCTCATTTATATTATTTTTTTATGCGATACTAATTCTGTAGAACAAAAACACATTTGGGGACATAAATCAGTGATTTTTGCATCGCCATTTTCTGAGAGGTGTAACATTTTTATTTTTCGGATGACAGTGTTGTTTGAGGGATTATTTTTTGCAGGACAATGTGTGCTTTTTATTGCTACTATTGTGGGGTACGTATGACTTTTTGATCACTTTTTATAGCGCATTTTGTAAGATGAGATGGCGAAAAATCATTATTAACGGTGGGTTTTTTTTCTGCCGTTCACCATATACATTAAATATTATGTCAGTTTTATTGTACAGATTGTTACGGACATGTCGATACCAAATATGCATTGTTTTTATAAATTTTTAGCATTTTTTTTTTATATATAATTCCTTTTCTATAGAAAAAAGGGATTTGGGGGCTTTATAACTTTAGTAATTTTTTACATACACTATTTTTTTTTTCACTTTTTTTTTACTTTTTCATGTGTCCCTTTAGGACAGTTAAATCAGTTGATGCTTTGATTAAAGCATCAGCTGATTCTGCATGGTAGCTTGCAAGACACGAGGCAGTGGAAGTGAGCTGATGCAGACATATCAGCTCACTTCCTCCATCGCACGGCAGGATCAACCAGGTATGTGGAGGCTCCGGCAGCCTGGGGTCACTGGCCAGACCCCAGGCTGCCGTTTACTGATACCCCCTGATCTCGCCGCGGGGGGTACCCGCGGGTACAAAAAGTCGGCGTATCCCTTTCGATCGCGCCGTGATGTTTGATGGCGCGATCGAAAGGGTTAAAACGTCTAGCCGGAGCTGTGTCCGATTGGATGGCAAAGGAGGGGGGGGGGAAATAAGGTGTTAGTAACACCTAACCCCTGCTCCCCCCGCACCCCACCAAGGAGGTACCTAAAGACCGGACGTATTTCGGCAATAGTCCGGTCTTTAGGTACCAGGTCCTTGTGTGGCTAAGTGCCCCCCTTCATCTACCCCCAGTTTCATGATCCTCTCCATCTCTTCCCCCAGTTTAATGTCCCCCTTTATCTCCCCCCAGGGTAATGCCTTCCCCTTTATCTGCTCTAGTTTAACCTTTTCACTGCCAAGGGTCTCTGGAAATTTTGCACCTCCAGTAGACAGAGCTGGAGTTTAGAGATGGACAAGTCAAACCTAAATTGCAACATCTATACTACACCTACCAAACTGTGACTGTGATACCAAAATCTAACTTTTTCCAGATTACACAGCATACCGTATATAAAAACACAATTTAATAGTTCATATATACAACCACCTTCATGCAACATTGCGGCAAACAGAGATTGCAAGCAAAAATTGAACAAAAATTCAAATTTGCAACTAAAGTGCGGCTCTAGCAATCCCTTTCTGCAAACAAAATGTACTTTCCAAAAAACTGCAAGATATGAGTTCATACATATCACACATGTATATATTTACAGGGGCGGGTGTTAAAGAATCGCCAAAATCGCAGAAATGCGCCACCCCATTTTGTGCGGGCAAATTAAATAGGACTTTACATAAAAATGTTATTTTCCATTTTTATCCCCCTATAAAAATTTTAGCAATCTATATGTTCATCTCTTGTGATAATCGTTATTACTATTATTTTAGTGTGTAACGGATATCACTAAAGACGTATTTTACTGTAGAAAGCCCAGATCTTTGGGGTAGGTCCTCCTAAAACAGGCTGCTTTCCATGCGGCCATTGTGTTGCTTGTACTAATGTACAGAGAACTAGAAATTTTTGCAATGGCAAAGGTGATAAAACCTATCAGATCAAACATAGGATTAGCTGTGGTACAAGATATGTGATCTACCACGCTACATGTCCCTGCAAGAAAGTATACATTGGTTTAACTACCCGTGAGTTGAAAGTGCGTGTACGGGAACATGTACGAGATATTGTTGCTAATGGAGATGAGATTACAGATAGACCCAAACCTATCGCTAGACACTTTTCTTTGTGTCATGACAGTGATCCTACATTGTTACGGGTTTGCGGTATTGACTGCATACCAAACAATATTCGGGGTGGCAACCTCAAAAAAAGACTTATGCAAATAGAAACCAAATGGATATGGAGACTTGGTACCCTCATCCCTGACGGCCTTAATGAGACCCTTGGTTTTGCTTCTTTCCTGTGAATATCACCTGGGCACTGTTCTGGTATTTATTTCTTTTAACTGTTATTAATTTGTCTTTTTTCTTTATTTATTATTTTTTATTGTTTATTTTTTCTTATTGTATTATTGTTTTTTATTTTTACTGTAGGATATTGGGTGGGGGTTTCTGTATGTTTTTTCTTCATATAATTTTTTCTATTCTTACATTTATTAATTAACTTTTTCATAAGTTTTTCCTAGGTATATTAATGTGCGTAATATGATACCATATTGACAACGGTCTGGACTTCTACTACCATCAACGCACATTCACACTTCAATTTTTAAACTATGATCTTGTATCTGGGACATATTGGGATTCATTGTCCACTGTTTTTATTAACATAATTGTTATTTATTATGTGTCAGCATTGTTTTAGTTAGTCTATATTCACATTATGCGGTTTCTCCGCCACACCCTACTTATATGATATTATGATATATTTTTTATTACTTACCTTTTTTCATTATTTAGTTATATGCACGAGATGATCTTTTCATGCGTCAGTTTTGTATTTAATTTCACTATATTGGGTATAGTTTTTATATAATTTTGCACTTGCTGCGGTTCTCTATGTGATCGCTATCCCTCTTGAATAAAATTCCCGTTTAAAGACTTTTTAGTGATTGGTGCTCCAGTGGAGTCCATGCTGTGGGTTATACAGTTTACTAAGGAACAACGGGTGCCTAGTGCGCATGTGCGTTTTGAAGTCGCGAGTCACGTGACACGGCCAATTGATAGCGAGGCGTGATACTATTATGCGTTCCACTGCGGCCTCGCTTTTGGCTTTGTGATCATGTGACTCGTTGGGCGGAGATTTGATCATATGCGCCGACATTGAGTTCCCGTCTATGTAGTTCCGGTCTCTATTACCTAACCCTTTACAGCTGGATTCGATTGGCGTACCAAATTTATATGCCGGCATATATATACCAGGTCTGTACACCCCCTGTCACATCCCCCTGACGAAGGCCTTTGTGCCGAAACGCGTTGGGATATTGAAGCATAGGGAACGGTCCCCAGGCTGTCTGCACTACGTTATCCACATGGATCCACAAGCTCTGAGCCATTTTTCCGTTCTATATTCACATCCTGTTATGGATACTTACCTGTACTGATATGGTCATCTTGGAACATGGTTCATGTTCTATGTGGGAGGTACTTGATGATTCTTACTTAGTTATTTAAGGTTACTCTATGTACTGTAGTTATCCTGTTTGTATACAGTTATTGACTTTTGACTATTTGCATATACTGCCATCTATTATTACGCTATACTTCCACATGTTGTGCAGCAACCTCCGGGGACCTGATTTCATCTGGTACCCTATCCTTCAATTTGTTCTCCTTGTGCTTGCAGATTTTCCTCTTTATGTGTGTCCATATATTATTTATTTTTTGATATTTAATAAAATTCTCTTTGATACGAAATTGTTATATACTTTCGTGGTTTATATTATAGAGAGGTGTCATACTTACCTTGTTGTTTTGTCGAGTTGATTATTTAATATTGTAAGGACACAGATGTGGATAAGGCTATTTGATGTTACCAGGGGCAATTGTGCATTGCACTTAAGCATCTATTTGGTCTTCTGTATATTTTGTTCGGTTTTTGATTCTGTAGAAAGCCCAGGTATGGACAGATCAGGACAAGGATTGGGTGAAATGTAAACTTTATTCCCGACTTTGTGTATGTGTTGTGTAAGTGTTTGGAGCGACTTTTTTTTGGCATTGCGACCTGGCCAATGGTAAACGTCTGGGTCACAGCGCCAATAAACTTCCTGGTTATGTTTAGAGGGTATTACATAAGAATACCCCACTAGTAAAGCTCAGGGGGGAATTATATTATGCATGAGACCCTGCATAACATCATTTCTGAGGGTTGTAATTTTGTGTCCAAACGGGGGCAGTCATTGGGAAATTTTTTATCCCCGAGTATGTATTTGGAAGAATCAGTCCAACAATCCAATACATGTTTACAAGTAACAGGATTTTTTAAGTGCGGACAGCCCAGGTGTCAGGTATGTAGATTTGCTCAAAAAAGCTCTACTTTTACCAATTCCACACAAACCCAGACATATAATATCAGGGGGTTTTCCAACTGCTCAACGGTTGGAGTAGTCTATATGATATCTTGTAACACGTGTAGGATTAATTATGTAGGTTGCACTTCCAGAGCAACTAAAGTGAGGATTTCAGAGCATCTACAAAGTATTCGTAACCCCAATTCCCAGAAAAGTACAGGTGTTTCTAAACATTTTCTTGAAAAGCACAAGGGGGATTTATCCTCCTTTTGCTTCAAGGTTATTGAGAAAGTGGATAAACCCATTAGAGGGGGGAACTGGGGTCGTAAAATTAAAATCAGAGAGGCCCATTGGATTTTGAAGTTGGATGTACGATTTCCCCGGGGTCTTAATCGCCGAAATGATCTGGCTTACATATACTGACCTATTTTCGTGGGAATGATTTTTAAGTCCGTTTTGCAATTAAATCCTATCATGAGGAATATAGAGGAACGAGTCATCTTCCAGTTCATGGAGACACGCATGTAATATACTTTAGGGAACGTTCTTTCATATACATGTATATGGAACAATGTAAGTGTATACTTACCGTTAGGTTTTCATGGAGATCTTTTGTGAAGGTCGTAAATGGAGATCACACATGACGGTGAACGGAATTAATCCTGGGACGGTTCCTAGTTCAAGTCTATAATTTTTTGTCCTGTATCTATATTCCATTTGTGTGTGGGTTTAGTCACAATAAAGGTAACATCTGTATTGCAACGGTTTGGATCCTGGTACACCTGCGCATGCGTGGGGTATTTAACACGCATGCGAGCATTATACTAAGAGAAGGGGTATGTCGTGGAGCCGTCTGTGTGTGACGTGTATGTAGCGGAGCCGTCTGTGTGTGACATGTATGTAGCGGAGCTGTCTGTGTGTGACGTGTATGTAGCGGTGCCGTCTGTGTGTGACGTGTATGTAGCGGAGCCGTCTGTGTGTGACGTGTATGTAGCGGAGCCGTTTGTGTGTGACGTGTATGTAGCGGAGCCGTCTGTGTGTGACGTGTATGTAGCGGAGCCGTCTGTGTGTGACGTGTATGTAGCGGAGCCGTCTGTGTGTGACGTGTATGTAGCGGAGCCGTCTGTGTGTGACGTGTATGTAGCGGAGCCGTCTGTGTGTGACGTGTATGTAGCGGAGCCGTCTGTGTGTGACGTGTATATAGTGGAGCCGTCTGTGTGTGACGTGTATGTAGCGGAGCCGTCTGTGTGTGACGTGTATGTAGCGGAGCCGTCTGTGTGTGACGTGTATGTAACGGAGCCGTTTGTGTGTGACGTGTATGTAGCGGAGCCGTCTGTGTGTGACGTGTATGTAGCGGAGCCGTCTGTGTGTGACGTGTATGTAGCGGATCCGCCTGTGTGACGTGTATGTAGCGGAGCCGTCTGTATGTAGCGGAGCCGTCTGGGTGTGACGTGTATGTAGTGGAGCTCTCTGTGTGTGACATATGTAGTAGAGTCGTTTGTGTGTGACCTGTATGTAGCGGAGCCGTCTGTGTGTGACATGTTTGTCGCGGAGTTGTCTGTGTGTGACGTGTATGCAGCAGAGCCGTTTGTGTGTGATGTGTATGTAGCGGAGCCGTCTGTGTGTGACGTGTATGTAGCAGAGCCATCTGTGTGTGACTTGTATGTAGTGGAGCTCTCTGTATGTGACTTGTATATAGTGGAGCCATCTGTATGTGACGTGTATGTAGTGGAGCCGTCTGTGTGTGACGTGTATGTAGTGGAACTCTCTGTATGTGACGTGTATGTAGCGGAGCCATCTGTGTGTGACGTGTATGTAGCGGAGCCGTCTGTGTGTGACGTATGTAGTAGAGCCGTCTGTGTGTGACATGTATGTAGCAGGCCATCTGTGTGTGACGTGTATATAGCGAAGCCGTCGGTGTGTGAAGTGTATGTAGTGGAGCCATCTGTGTGTGACTTGTATGTAATGGAGCCGTCTGTATGTGATGTGTATGTAGTGGAGCCGTCTGTGTGTGACGTGTATGTCGCGGAGTTGTCTGTGTGTGACTTGTATGTAGTGAAGCTCTCTGTATGTGACGTGTATGTAGTGGACCCGTCTGTGTGTGATGTGTATGTAGCGGAGCCATCTGTGTGTGAGGTGTATGTGGTGGAGCTGTCTGTATATGACGTGTATGTCGCAGAACTGTCTGTGTGTGTTGTGTATGTAGTGGTGCTCTCTGTGTGTGACGTATGTAGTAGAGCCGTCTGTGTGTGACGTGTATGTAGCAGGCCATCTGTGTGTGACGTGTATGTACAGAAGCCGTCGGTGTGTGAAGTGTATGTAGTGGAGTCATCTGTGTGTGACTTGTATGTAATGGAGACGTCTGTATGTGACGTGTATGTAGTGGAGCCGTCTGTGTGTGACGTGTATGTAGTGGAGCCGTCTGTGTGTGACGTGTATGTAGTGGAACTCTCTGTATGTGACGTGTATGTAGTGAACCCGTCTGTATGTGACGTGTATGTAGTGGAGCCATCTGTATGTGACGTGTATGTAGTGGAGCCGTCTGTGTGTGACGTGTATGTAGTGGCGCTCTCTGTATGTGACGTGTATGTAGCGGAGCCGTCTGTGTGTGACGTGTATGTCGTGGAGCTGTCTGTGTGTGACTTGTATGCAGCAGAGCCGTTTGTGTGTGATGTGTATGTAGCGGAGCCGTCTGTGTGTGACGTGTATGTAGTGGAGCTGTTTGTATGTGACGTGTAAGTAGTGGAGCTGTCTGTATGTGATGTGTATGTAGTGGAGCTGTCTGTGTGTGACGTGTATGTAGCGGAGCCGTCTGTGTGACATGTTTGTAGCGGAGCCGTCTGTGTGTGACATGTATGTAGTAGAGCCGTTTGTGTGTGATGTGTATGTAGCGGAGCCGTCTGTGTGTGACGTGTATGCAGTGGAGCCATCTGTGTGTGACATGTATGTAGTGGAGCTGTTTGTATGTGACGTGTATGTAGTGGAGCTGTCTGTATGTGACGTGTATGTAGTGGAGCTGTCTGTGTGTGACGTCTTTGTAGCGGAGCCGTCTGTGTGTGTGACGTGTATGTAGCGGAGCCATCTGTGTGTGACTTGTATGTAGCGGAGCCATCTGTGTGTGTGACGTGTATGTAGCGAAGCCGTCTGTGTGTGACGTGTATGTAGTAGAGTCATTTGTGTGTGACGTGTATGTAGCGGAGCCGTCTGTGTGTGACGTGTATGTAGCGGAGCCGTCTGTGTGTGACGTGTATGTAGCGGAGCCGTCTGTGTGTGACGTGTATGTAGCGGAGCCGTCTGTGTGTGACGTGTATATAGTGGAGCCGTCTGTGTGTGACGTGTATGTAGCGGAGCCGTCTGTGTGTGACGTGTATGTGGTGGAGCTGTCTGTATATGTTGTGTATGTCGCAGAGCTGTCTGTGTGTGACGTATATGTAGTGGAGCTCTCTGTGTATGACATATGTAGTAGACTCGTTTGTCTGTGACCTGTATGTAGCGGAGCCATCTGTGTGTGACGTATGTAGTAGAGCCGTCTGTGTATGACGTGTATGTAGCAGGCCATCTGTGTGTGACATATATGTAGCGAAGCCGTCGGTGTGTGAAGTGTATGTACTGGAGCCATCTGTGTGTGACTTGTATGTAGTGGAGCTCTCTGTATGTGACGTGTATGTAGTGGAGCCGTCTGTGTGTGACGTATATATAGTGGAACCGTCTGTGTGTGACGTGTATGTAGTGGAGCTCTTTGTATTTGACGTGTAAGTAGTGGAGCCGTCTGTATGTGACGTGTATGAAGTGGAGCCGACTGTGTGTGACGTGTATGTCATGGAGCCGTCTGTGTGTGACGTGTATGTAGCGGAGCCGTCTGTGTGTGACATGTATGTAGCGGAGCTGTCTGTGTGTGACGTGTATGTAGCGGAGCCGTCTGTGTGTGACGTGTATGTAGCGGAGCCGTCTGTGTGTGACGTGTATGTAGCGGAGCCGTTTATGTGTGACGTGTATGTAGCGGAGCCGTCTGTGTGTGACGTGTATGTAGCGGAGCCGTCTGTGTGTGACGTGTATGTAGCGGAGCCGTCTGTGTGTGACGTGTATGTAGCGGAGCCGTCTGTGTGTGACGTGTATGTAGCGGAGCCGTCTGTGTGTGACGTGTATGTAGCGGAGCCGTCTGTGTGTGACGTGTATATAGTGGAGCCGTCTGTGTGTGACGTGTATGTAGCGGAGCCGTCTGTGTGTGACGTGTATGTAGCGGAGCCGTTTGTGTGTGACGTGTATGTAGCGGAGCCGTCTGTGTGTGACGTGTATGTAGCGGAGCCGTCTGTGTGTGACGTGTATGTAGCAGATCCGCCTGTGTGTGACGTGTATGTAGCGGAGCCGTCTGTATGTAGCGGAGCCGTCTGGGTGTGACGTGTATGTAGTGGAGCTCTCTGTGTGTGACATATGTAGTAGAGTCGTTTGTGTGTGACCTGTATGTAGCGGAGCCGTCTGTGTGTGACATGTTTGTCGCGGAGTTGTCTGTGTGTGACGTGTATGCAGCAGAGCCGTTTGTGTGTGATGTGTATGTAGCGGAGCCGTCTGTGTGTGACTTGTATGTAGTGGAGCTCTCTGTATGTGACTTGTATATAGTGGAGCCATCTGTATGTGACGTGTATGTAGTGGAGCCGTCTGTGTGTGACGTGTATGTAGTGGAACTCTCTGTATGTGACGTGTATGTAGTGGAGCCGTCTGTGTGTGACGTGTATGTCGCGGAGTTGTCTGTGTGTAACGTGTATGTAGTGGAGCCGTCTGTGTGTGACTTGTATGTAGTGAAGCTCTCTGTATGTGACGTGTATGTAGTGGACCCGTCTGTGTGTGATGTGTATGTAGCGGAGCCATCTGTGTGTGAGGTGTATGTGGTGGAGCTGTCTGTATATGACGTGTATGTCGCAGAACTGTCTGTGTGTGTTGTGTATGTAGTGGTGCTCTCTGTGTGTGACGTATGTAGTAGAGCCGTCTGTGTGTGACGTGTATGTAGCAGGCCATCTGTGTGTGACGTGTATGTACAGAAGCCGTCGGTGTGTGAAGTGTATGTAGTGGAGTCATCTGTGTGTGACTTGTATGTAATGGAGACGTCTGTATGTGACGTGTATGTAGTGGAGCCGTCTGTGTGTGACGTGTATGTAGTGGAGCCGTCTGTGTGTGACGTGTATGTAGTGGAACTCTCTGTATGTGACGTGTATGTAGTGAACCCGTCTGTATGTGACGTGTATGTAGTGGAGCCGTCTGTATGTGACGTGTATGTAGTGGAGCCGTCTGTGTGTGACGTGTATGTAGTGGCGCTCTCTGTATGTGACGTGTATGTAGCGGAGCCGTCTGTGTGTGACGTGTATGTCGTGGAGCTGTCTGTGTGTGACTTGTATGCAGCAGAGCCGTTTGTGTGTGATGTGTATGTAGCGGAGCCGTCTGTGTGTGACGTGTATGTAGTGGAGCTGTTTGTATGTGACGTGTAAGTAGTGGAGCTGTCTGTATGTGATGTGTATGTAGCGGAGCCGTCTGTGTGACATGTATGTAGCGGAGCCGTCTGTGTGTGACATGTATGTAGCGGAGCTGTCTGTGTGTGACGTGTATGTAGCGGAGCCGTCTGTGTGTGACGTGTATGTAGCGGAGCCGTCTGTGTGTGACGTGTATGTAGCGGAGCCGTTTATGTGTGACGTGTATGTAGCGGAGCCGTCTGTGTGTGACGTGTATGTAGCGGAGCCGTCTGTGTGTGACGTGTATGTAGCGGAGCCGTCTGTGTGTGACGTGTATGTAGCGGAGCCGTCTGTGTGTGACGTGTATGTAGCGGAGCCGTCTGTGTGTGACGTGTATGTAGCGGAGCCGTCTGTGTGTGACGTGTATATAGTGGAGCCGTCTGTGTGTGACGTGTATGTAGCGGAGCCGTCTGTGTGTGACGTGTATGTAGCGGAGCCGTTTGTGTGTGACGTGTATGTAGCGGAGCCGTCTGTGTGTGACGTGTATGTAGCGGAGCCGTCTGTGTGTGACGTGTATGTAGCGGAGCCGTCTGTGTGTGACGTGTATGTAGCGGAGCCGTCTGTGTGTGACGTGTATATAGTGGAGCCGTCTGTGTGTGACGTGTATGTAGCGGAGCCGTCTGTGTGTGACGTGTATGTAGCGGAGCCGTTTGTGTGTGACGTGTATGTAGCGGAGCCGTCTGTGTGTGACGTGTATGTAGCGGAGCCGTCTGTGTGTGACGTGTATGTAGCAGATCCGCCTGTGTGTGACGTGTATGTAGCGGAGCCGTCTGTATGTAGCGGAGCCGTCTGGGTGTGACGTGTATGTAGTGGAGCTCTCTGTGTGTGACATATGTAGTAGAGTCGTTTGTGTGTGACCTGTATGTAGCGGAGCCGTCTGTGTGTGACATGTTTGTCGCGGAGTTGTCTGTGTGTGACGTGTATGCAGCAGAGCCGTTTGTGTGTGATGTGTATGTAGCGGAGCCGTCTGTGTGTGACTTGTATGTAGTGGAGCTCTCTGTATGTGACTTGTATATAGTGGAGCCATCTGTATGTGACGTGTATGTAGTGGAGCCGTCTGTGTGTGACGTGTATGTAGTGGAACTCTCTGTATGTGACGTGTATGTAGTGGAGCCGTCTGTGTGTGACGTGTATGTCGCGGAGTTGTCTGTGTGTAACGTGTATGTAGTGGAGCCGTCTGTGTGTGACTTGTATGTAGTGAAGCTCTCTGTATGTGACGTGTATGTAGTGGACCCGTCTGTGTGTGATGTGTATGTAGCGGAGCCATCTGTGTGTGAGGTGTATGTGGTGGAGCTGTCTGTATATGACGTGTATGTCGCAGAACTGTCTGTGTGTGTTGTGTATGTAGTGGTGCTCTCTGTGTGTGACGTATGTAGTAGAGCCGTCTGTGTGTGACGTGTATGTAGCAGGCCATCTGTGTGTGACGTGTATGTACAGAAGCCGTCGGTGTGTGAAGTGTATGTAGTGGAGTCATCTGTGTGTGACTTGTATGTAATGGAGACGTCTGTATGTGACGTGTATGTAGTGGAGCCGTCTGTGTGTGACGTGTATGTAGTGGAGCCGTCTGTGTGTGACGTGTATGTAGTGGAACTCTCTGTATGTGACGTGTATGTAGTGAACCCGTCTGTATGTGACGTGTATGTAGTGGAGCCGTCTGTATGTGACGTGTATGTAGTGGAGCCGTCTGTGTGTGACGTGTATGTAGTGGCGCTCTCTGTATGTGACGTGTATGTAGCGGAGCCGTCTGTGTGTGACGTGTATGTCGTGGAGCTGTCTGTGTGTGACTTGTATGCAGCAGAGCCGTTTGTGTGTGATGTGTATGTAGCGGAGCCGTCTGTGTGTGACGTGTATGTAGTGGAGCTGTTTGTATGTGACGTGTAAGTAGTGGAGCTGTCTGTATGTGATGTGTATGTAGCGGAGCCGTCTGTGTGACATGTTTGTAGCGGAGCCGTCTGTGTGTGACATGTATGTAGTAGAGCCGTTTGTGTGTGATGTGTATGTAGCGGAGCCGTCTGTGTGTGACGTGTATGCAGTGGAGCCATCTGTGTGTGACTTGTATGTAGTGGAGCCGTCTGTATGTGATGTGTATATAGTGGAGCAGTCTGTGTGTGACATGTATGTAGTGGAGCTGTTTGTATGTGACGTGTATGTAGTGGAGCTGTCTGTATGTGACGTGTATGTAGTGGAGCTGTCTGTGTGTGACGTCTTTGTAGCGGAGCCGTCTGTGTGTGTGACGTGTATGTAGCGGAGCCATCTGTGTGTGTGACGTGTATGTAGCGAAGCCGTCTGTGTGTGACGTGTATGTAGTAGAGTCATTTGTGTGTGACGTGTATGTAGCGGAGCCATCTGTGTGTGACGTGTATGTAGCGGAGCTGTCTGTGTGTGACGTGTATGTAGCGGAGCTGTCTGTGTGTGACGTGTATGTGGTAGAGCTGTGTGTGTGTGTGTGTGTGACGTGTATGTAGCAGAGCTGTTAGTGATGTGTATGTTGCAGAGCTGTCTGTGTGACGTGTATGTAGAGGAGCTGTCTGTGTGTGACGTGTATGTAGCAGAGCCGTCTGTGTGTGATGTGTATGTAGCAGTGCTGTGTGTGTGATATGTATGTAGCTCTCTCTATCTCGCTCTTTTCTTTTCGCTCCCTCCTGTTGTGTTCTATATAATAAGTGTGACTGGATACAATAATTCCCTTCCTGAGGTAGAGGAGCCGCATGTTGATGAATTCGGCAGTGATTGGGATTCTATGGAGCTCTTCTATTCTGCCACCTATATACACGATGTAACTGATAGTTCGCAGCTTCCCTCCACATCTCCACTGCTCTCCCCGCTTGACATCCGCCCTGTCCAGGTTGGGTCAGTGGCCTTATCGTCCACCACCTCCTCTTCCAAATCCTCCGACGGCTCCTCCTCCTCCTCTTGTGCAACGACGATGGCAACAGGCTGCCCTGATGGCAACTGTGTCTCGTCATCGTCGTCACTGAGGGACGATTGCTGGTCAACAGAAACCACAGGAGATAACGGATGCTCCAGTGTTTGTGCATCAGGGAACTCATCTGTTACCTCTGGTGATTCAGGACGTGTTGGGACAGAGAAAG
The DNA here is from genome assembly GCF_031893055.1 of Leptodactylus fuscus. Taxonomy (NCBI): domain Eukaryota; kingdom Metazoa; phylum Chordata; class Amphibia; order Anura; family Leptodactylidae; genus Leptodactylus; species Leptodactylus fuscus. The sequence continues at coordinate 10,812,351 of NC_134265.1, forward strand.
GGACAGTGAATGGAGTCAAAAACAGCTCCTGGGAGGTGGGAAAGGTGGGATTAGGTTGCTGGGAAGATCGGGCATGTTGTGAGGAAGGAGGAGCAGACTGTTGGGTAGGAGGAGGAGTTGAGGTAGAGGCTGACTGGCTGGTGGAGAATGTGCTGGAAGCATTGTCCGCCAGCCATTGTAACACCTCTTCCTGGTGCTCGGGCCTACTTAGGTTTGTACCCTGCAGCCTACTCAATGTGGTCATCAAGCCGGGGACTGTGGGGAAGCGCAATGCTTGCTGCCGCAGAGCTGTAGGCGCAGTAGACGCTGTTGGTTGAGCGCAGCCTTGCTCAACATCTCCATTTCCAGGCCCCTGTCCTCGTACTCGTCCCCTTGCATTAGCTTTGCGCATTTTGGATGTATTATTCCCTTTTTGATGGTCTATACACCACAAAGAGAAGCTGTTTTCCAGCTCTATATGAACTTGTTAATGCAGTGGATTGCTGCGATTTTTCAAGAAACAGCAAAACGGCGTTCTCTTATCTCTAATCATTACCTCATTTGCATGTTATTAAACAGATTCCCAGTTTGCAGTTGTCAGTGGATGTCCTTATATATGTGCACATTTGTAAGAATATACAATCATTGATAAAAGGAAACAATACTCGTTATAATTCTAGGTACAATTATACACCATCAGTAAAATATTTGTGATTGTTTAGTCCAATTCCCTCTAATGAACGTGTCAAAATTAAATAGATGTTAATAAAGATGAGGAATATATTGTGAAGTGTATTCTAAACAATGCACCAAAATTACGTCATAAAATGTAAGTTCAAAGTAAACCATCTAAGGGTGCATTCACACTGAGTAAACGCTAGCTTATTCTGAACGTAAAACACGTTCAGAATAAGCGGTGTCTAAAGCAGCTCCATTCATCTCTATGGGAGCGGGGATACGAGCGCTCCCCATAGAAATGAATGGGATGCTGCTTTCACTCCGAGCAGTCCCATTGAAGTGAATGGGGAGTGCCGACGTGTACGCTCCGGCATGAGCAGAGCTTACCGTATACGCCGGCACTCCCCATTCACTTCAATGGGACTGCTCGGAGTGAAAGCAGCATCCCATTCATTTCTATGGGGAGCGCTCGTATCCCCGCTCCCATAGAGATGAATGGAGCTGCTTTAGACACCGCTTATTCTGAACGTGTTTTACGTTCAGAATAAGCTAGCGTTTACTCAGTGTGAATTCACCCTAAGGTGGTATAAATGTAGACTGGACAGGGTATAGATATGGCAGATTTACCATCCAATAGCACATCCGATACCGCGTCCTACCATCAAGGACGCGGTTAACTGCAGTTTTCACTGCAAATTATCAGAACAACCTTCCCATAATTTCCTCCTGATGAACTAAGAAGGGCCGTTAGTGTAACGCATTGAGGAGAGCCCCGGTCTAATATGGACCGACAGGGATAGATGGCCACTGTGCCTTGTTTCATCTGGCTAGTTAGCAAATGTTACAGCTTAAATATTTGCTGATACAATTTTTATATATCTCCAACACATAGGAGTTGGTAATTATGTGTGGCATTTTCAGTGGGGATATTATTTAAGCATACCTATGACGGAAGCTGCGGGGTTGTTGGTTATACACGGCAACCCTGCTACCCATTGTATTAAATAGCTACACTTAACCCGTATGTATCAAGCATATACAGTATAAGCATCAATATTTTGAACCTGAGCTATCAACAGGTTTTATGGGAAATTGACACCAAGGGGTTGGATACATTTGAGGGCAAATTTAGTATCAATTTATGCACATATTATCCAACACCCTGTGGCTTGTGTTTTATCTTTTCACAAAGAGCACTTGGGTGATATTTTAAACGAACAATAAAAGTTATGTTTTACTCTTTTCAGTGAATAGATTTACCATCCAGTTCAGTCACTGTGATAAATCTGGTGTAGCATCAGATTGTCTATCTAAGTTTACACTATTAGTACATCTGAGCCAATGTGTGATCTGCTCAAAGGGATTCCCACTGAAAAGATTGTTCAAAACAGTGGCCTTGTTCTGGTGAGGGGTTGTGTGCTCATAGAGAGGTGTAAAGAATAAAGTCGGTTTTGATAAAATCTCTCTTTAACCTCTTCAGTACCGGGTAATTTCTTGTCCAGGACCAGACACATTTTATGTTTTTGTTGTTTGTGCAGTTTTGAGGGCTGTAACATTTTTATCATGTGTGTTATTCAACTAATGTCTGCATTGTTTATCGGTGACACATAGGACTTTATTTTTATGTTGTTTTTATTTTTTTATGTTATTTTATTTTTATGTTGTTAGCCTCAGTTACAGGAGGAATACATCCTGCACACTGTTTTAAGACTAATAGAGCTGATCTCAGGCCTGTAGGACCCAGAATCTCTTGTAACGCACTGATCCCACCGGATCACATGAACACCGGGTCAGAGCGTGGCCACATGTGTATACACAGCAATTGAGAAGGCAGGGAAGGTAATAAACCTTCCCTGTCTTCTCTCTGGGAGCTCCGGCTGTAGTTACAACAGCTCCGATTTTGTACAGCTGCTAAGTTCTGCTTGGACGTACCGGTATGTCCTTGCAGAACAAGGCAACCAACTTCCGGATGTATATACTCAATGGGTGGTCCAGAAGTGGTTGAGGGGAAATTTCTCAAAGCAGTATATAGCAGTTTAGACGGATATGGGTAAGATTTTAAAATAGTATAAGATAAACATATGGCTACGATTAAGGCGCCTGGTCCGGACAGATTGCCTCTTGCCTATTACAAGAAACTTGGCCCAGACCTTGGACACTATTTCTCTTAAAAGGTGTTCAACCCCCTGAGATCAGGTTACTGATGTCTCTCATGATTTGGGTCTGTTAAATATCTTGTATTTTCGGGTGAGACTTGTGTGACCACGTGTTGTAGGCCTTATCACGATGGGAGGAGTCAGCTTGTTATAAACATGTAGAGTTTAATTAAACATCTTGAAGGAAAACACAGGAACAGGGAAAATGTCCAAGATAACACGGAAATATCAGTCAATGTTAATATCTTACATCTTCAGAGAATTTAGGTTTCTTCATCTGCATATCCTGTAGCTACAGCTTAGTTCATGCTTGTCATCTGGTTGGTGGACTTGGTTGGTCACGGCGTCCACGGATGACCCATCTGCCTGGACCACCCACCCTGGTCTTCCCAGAGACAGACCTAGACATGTGTATTTGTTACTAATTTACAGTCCTATGAAAAAGTTTGTGCCCCCCTATTAATCTTAATCATTTTTAGTTCTAAAAATTTTGGCGTTTGCAGCAGCCATTTCAGTTTGATATATCTAATAACTGATGGACACAGTAATATTTCAGGATTGAAATGAGGTTTATTGTACTAACAGAAAATGTGCAATATGCATTAAACCAAAATTTGACTGGTGCAAAAGTATGGGCACCTCAACAGAAAAGTGAAATTAATATTTAGTAGATCCTCCTTTTGCCTCTAGTCGCTTCCTGTAGCTTTTAATCAGTTCCTGGATTAAGGTATTTTGGACCATTCCTCTTTACAAAACAATTCAAGTTCAGTTAAGTTTGATGGTCGCCGAGCATGGACAGCCCGCTTCAAATCATCCCACAGATGTTCAATGATATTCAGGTCTGGGGACTGGTAGAAGTTCCAATGTACTGAAGAGTCACAGACACTTCTTGGGACTAGATTGTGGCACAATGATTATTATAGATATGGATTTATTACCTGTCTGTATTCCTCTTGTAGGCCTAGGCCTCATGAGACATAGAGATGTACTGCTCCTACTGTTAGAAGGCTTGGACTTACAAACCTCTGGGCCTTGTCCCAGACTTTTTTTTTTTATTTCAGCCCCCTCCCCACCCCTTTTCCTGTTACCTTGTTTTTTCCTTCTCTCCTCCTTCAGTTAGTTATCGTCTTACTCACTAAGATATTCATTCTACTTCCTTCCTCTCTCTCTTCTCCTTCTTTACTCTGTGCTCTTCTCTGTCCCTCTTCCCCCTGTTCCCTTCTTCTCCCTGAAGCTGCCGCTCGAGGTTCTTGCTCCTGTTGTTACCTGGATACTATGTTGTACTTGGGATGACTTTTGTACCGTCCTGTTTCATCCTTGTTCTTTTATTTTTGTTGAATTAAAAAAAACAAAAAACAAATAAAAGTAGAGGCCACAAAAATACCTCGTCACCCCAGGCCTGCCAGGAATAAAGGACTGTCACAAACATGCAGGTGTAATTCCAATTCAAATATTTTATTCATATTGTCAATGAGTTTCAGACAAAAGAACCCGAGGTGAGCTCTCTAAGATTTAAGATATGAATTGGAGGTAAAACAATCATGAAAGAAAAATGCTTTTTCCTGTGCGAGTTCTTAGATGTGCAGTTGGAGATGACTTTCGGTTTAACATACTTTTCATGTGTATATTAAAATAGCTTCTCCCCCCTGTGAGTTCTTTGATGTTTAACAAGAACTGATTTAGTAGTAAAACATTTCCCACATTCTGAACATGAAAATGGCTTCTCTCCTGTGTGAGTTCTTTGATGTTCAACAAGATGTGATTTCTGAGCAAAACATTTCCCACATTCTGAACATGAAACTGGCTTCTCTCCTGTGTGAGTTCTTTGATGTTTAACAAGTTTTGATTTAGAAATAAAAAATTTTCTACATTCTGAACATGAATATGGCTTCTCCCCTGTGTGAGTTCTTTGATGTGTAACACGTTCTGATTTCTGAGCAAAACATTTCCCACATTCTGAACATGAAAATGGCTTCTCCCCTGTGTGAGTTCTTTGATGTTCAACAAGACTTGACTTAGCAGTAAAACGTTTCCCACATTCTGAACATGAATATGGCTTCTCCCCTGTGTGAGTTCTTTGATGTCTAACAAGATGTGATTTTCGAGCAAAACATTTCCCACATTCTGAACATAAAAATGGCTTCTCCCCTGTGTGAGTTCTTTGATGTTTAACAAGATTTGATTTAGTGGAAAAACATTTTCCACATTCTGTGCATGGATATGGCTTCTCCCCTGTGTGAGTTCTTTGATGTTTAACAAGGTTTGATTTAGAGATAAAACATTTCCCACATTCTGAACATAAATATAGCTTCTCTTCTGTATGAGATCTTTGATGTTCAACAAGACTTGATTTAGCAGTAAAACATTTCCCACATTCTGAACATGAATATGGCTTCTCCCCTGTGTGAGTTCTCTGATGTATAACACTGCTTCTGCATCTTTTATTTTGCTTAACAGACTGTGATGAATTAGATGAGAGATCTTTCTTCTGAAGGGCTGAGGGTATATCTGGGGTAATGGCATGTTGTTCATATGGATCTTTTGTGATACCATGATCCTCTGCTTTATAATCTGTAGGCATTAAATGTCCCTCTGAGCGCCTGGTACAGTCATCTGACAAGAGGAAAATGGATTTTACTATTATTAAATAACATAACCTTATAAGTATATTCCTCACTGAGCAAACAGTAACACTGCCTATTTCATTAGTATTTACTGTGCTGAGACTGAGGTCAGAGACAGTTTCAATGGCAGATACCACCGCTAGTCTAGGTCACTGTAGAGGTGCTGGTAGTGGATGAAATAAGTGGGCCCACCCAGTCACAGCAGTAAGGAAAAGGGGTGGTGGCACTTACACTGATGAGCAGAAGGGTAACACTGTTTAGAACTTGTGACTTTGAACCTCCATATCTCACCGTCCACTACAGATCGGAATGTGAGACTACTATCATTATATAGGTAATAATCTTGGCCATCTCATACATAAATTAGACTTGCAACTATTTAGCATATGACTAGTTATGCAGATTCTTGTCATGTAACTTCATTGTTACCATTTTACTCCTAAAAATTTAAATTTTCATTATTTTATAAATCCACCTTTGGCTTTCAACACTGCCTGAATCCTTATGGACATGCTCTGGATCAGATTCAAGCATGTCTCGACTAAAATCAGATCCCTGATCTCTTCTACATGTTCCCAATGTTGGTGCATATTGGTCAACTCACTTGGGTACGACTACAGCTTTTCCTTCAACTCTACCCACAAGTGTTTGATTGGGTTGAATTCTGGGGACTGTGGGGGCCAATTCAGAACCTCTGCTTTACTGTCATTGAACCATTTCTTCGAATCATGACATATGCTTGAGGTCATTGTCCAGCTAGAACACTGTGTTGTCCTTTTTATATCCATGGTACTTGATTGTACAAAGTAACTCGTCTTGTAGGATACTCACATTTAGCTCAGCAGTGAGACCACCATCAATCCTTGTAAAGTATACAACCCCTTTGTCTGTGACCCATCAGAGTCCAGTCTATTAACTTTCATCTCATCTCTGCAAATCACCTATTTCCAATCTCCTACTGTCCAGTTTTCGTACTTTTTTGGGAAACTTGATTTTAAGGCTTCCTCATCTTTTGGGCAACCATTCCAGTGTAATGCATGTTTGTGATCTCACTATTACGAAGCATACGAGCCACCTGCACTGCTATGTTTGTCGCGCCACAACTGATAGATCTTGTGGTGAGCCGACTTACTGACTGATATTTTGCCTGAACGTTCACCTCTTGGCTTTGCAATGAATGGACGGACTTCATTTTGTATTCTTCCCACAGTCATGGCACTTACATGAAGCAGTTTGGCAACGTTCTTGGCCCAGAGACCGCTATCGATGAGCTGGATGATGTTTCTCTTTTCTTGAGAAATCTTCTTCATGGCTGATACTTGATTTGAACCAGTGACCTTTCACTTGGGAATCAAACTAAAGTCCCTGAGCTATTAGGGAATGTGAGAACAGGTTGTACTTTGTAGTATACAAGAGGAGCAAAACAGTAACAAAGCAGTTACATGAGAAGAATCTGCATAATTAATCATATGCTAAATAGCCAAGATGATTGTCTATAAAATGATGGGAGTCTCACGTTCTGAGCTGTAGTAGATGGTGAGATGTGGAGCCTGAGTGAGCTGAATATATCAGGTCATAGTTCTGGGTATATCCCTTGTTTATTCAGTGTTTTTGGTTTAGTTTGGTGATTTTAGAAATATTTATTATAAAGTTACATGTTAGGCCTTTTTGGGGCTACTTTTCTGATTAATAATGGTGCACAGCAGGTTACTATACTTTGGTACATATTGCTGCTTGGTTACACTGGTACAAGTTATCGGCTTCCTTTTTCCTTAGAGCGGTGACCGGGCCGCTGACAGCACCAGCACTGTTCTGATGGCGGCCCTGCCTGTCCCTGGTAGATCACCTTGCTCACGTTACATAAAGGACATTCATCACAATCTCATTACAATTTCTGCACCTAGAGTAGTTTATCTTATCCCAACAGAACCCACATTTAGGACCGAACATCAAGGCCCTTATTTTGTACTGCTAAGTCCAGGCCTCTGACTACATTACTAGTTGTCCTGTCCTGATATAGATCGTCTTATCTGGACGTGTCTTCTAAGATTCCAAAGTGAAATAAGTCTCAGAGCCCAAACCACAGGAACACAATCCATGGCTGCTTAAATATGGCCACTTATGTGGAATAATACTGTAGGATGCCATAAATCTTACTGTATTACACCCCATACACACTATAGAATCCAAACCACATCTGCTGGATTTCCCAGCCTGAACTCACCGCGGATCTGCTGTCCCATACAGTATGTAGTAGGGTCTGTGGAGTCACAAGGAAGCAGGGACTCCTAGCGTCATAGATCACTAAGATACGGGGAGACCTGGTGTGTGGACAGAGTTCGGGCTGGGAAATGTGACTGATGTACAGACCAGATTTTCTAGTCCAGATTGCATAGTGTGATTGGGGTCTAAGGTGAGGTTTACACAGTGACATTTGTAGAAGCTGCTTCAGGAATTCAGAAGAATTTTTCCACTTTACCAAATCAGCCCCCGAATCTCCATCAGATTCCTTACTGGCCAGGCGGGATTTTCCACCTCCCATTTATTTCCATAGAGCTCTGAGGTGGAATCTGCCTGAAGATCGAGCAGGAGGATTATTTTTCCTCTACCTGAAATAATCTGCTATATAATTCTGGTCAATTCTTTCCCTTCACGAGGACTGACAGCCGGTGAGGAAGAAATTTGCCTCGTTCACATCGATGTCAAGTCCATATTCCTGCTGTCCGTTCTATTCTATACTACATTTATTACCCCCTATAGCGGTATCACATTTATATTCAGGTATTATTAGTATTTTACCTGAATCGGGGAACAACAAATAGTCTAAACAATGTCTGAATAGAATCAGTGACCCTTCTGTGCTTTATATAGTGGTGACTCCTCACCTGGGCGGGTCCCTGTAGGAATGTCCTCCTCACACTCCTCATCACCACTCACATAGGGATCTTCCTTTATTCTCATAGATATAGCATTAATGTCGCTCAGATCTTTATCCTGATGGAAAATCTGTGAAACAAATAATGTAAAAGTCACCGGACAAATGGGGAAGTCACAGAGAATGTTCTAGATCATTAATCCGCATGAAGATGAAAGATGTCCTGACAGTAGCTGCAGGTCTGTGAGAAGCCGGATAAACATATTAGATGGCGGGTCAATGACACCGCCCATGTATATAACCATATAATACTGCTGGATACAACAAGACTGACCACAAGGACTTCACAGCCCGCCTACACATCATAGGGAATATCTCCATCTACCTGATCATCCTGTGGAAGAAGAGGACTGGGACATCTCTCCAGTGTTGTCCTCTTACTGGATCTACCTGTAGGAAACACAGACAGGGACTGAATTCATTCTGTACATACAAATCATGGAAGTCCATGTGTATATAGTCATGTCTATTACCTGCTGATGTGAGGGGCTGGTGGTCCTCCATCATCACCTCCTTGTACAGATCCTTGTGTCCTTCTAAATACTCCCAGTCCTCCATGGAGAAATAGACAGCGACATCCTGACACCTTATAGGAACCTGACAACACAATGATACAGTCATCACCCCGACCCCTCCAGGTACTGTATAATGTCCCAGCATTCCCAGCAGTGTCACCTCTCCAGTCAGCAGCTCCAGCATCTTGTTGGTGAGTTCTAGGATCTTCTGTCCATTGATCTCCTCCTGTATCAGGGGGTGAAGTGGAGGCCCAGGGATTGGGCTCAGTGTTCCTCCATATCCATCATACACAGGAGACTGACAGCGCCCACTAGAGGTCTTCTTCACTACTGTGTAATCCTGGTTATGGGGAGACACATTAATAAATCTCACTACATACATGTCCAGAGTCCATCACCTCTCCAGTCATATCATCTGTTATTACTAGAGATAAGAATGATGTAATGATGACATCATCAGAATCTCTCACCTCTCCAGTAAGCTGATAGATGATCTCTAGGGTGAGATTTAATAGACTTTCCGCCATCTTGTTCCTGTCTCTTTCCATCCTTGATGGATCAATCAGGAATATTCTCTTATATAGAAGATACTGAGAAGATTCTATATTGTAGGAACCTGAATGGAGAGAAGATGAGACAATGTAATCACTACACGGAAGGGGAAGATTTATCAGAATTGCACAAGGGATGATTATTGGCTGTCGGGCCAAGGGTGACAGTATTTCTCAATTAGTGCAGGTTGTGAACTGTTTCTGTGCTGCTTTGGTGAAAGCCCGCTCAGTGTGTAACAAACTAGAATACATTAATGACTTATTCCTTAGCAAATCCCTTGGCCTGCTCGCCCTTACTGAGACTTGGATCCAGCAGTCAGATACGGCCTCCCCTGCTGCTCTGTCTCATGGTGGCCTACAATTTGCACACACCTCTAGGCCTGATAATAGGCAGGGTGGTAGGGTAGGCTTACTTCTGTCACCGCAGTGCATTTTTCAGTCCATTCCCCCAGTCCCCTCACTCACATTCTCCTCATTTGAAGTCCATGCTATCAGACTTTTCCGCCCACTCTCCTTACGTGTAGCCGTGATCTACCGCCCACCTGGCTCACCCTACCAATTTTTGGACCACTTTGCTTCTTGGCTTCCCCACTTTTTATCCAGTGACATTCCTACCCTCATCATGGGTGACTTTAACATCCCTATTGCCCCCCCTCACTCCCCGGCTGCCTCACAGTTTCTCTCATTAACCACTTCTCTTGGTCTCTCACAATGTTCTTTTTCCGCCACACATATAGATGGTAACACGATTGATCTAGTCTTCCATCGACTCCTCACAGTCTCTAAATTTTCTAACTCTTCTCTGCCGCTCTCTGACCACAACCTTCTATCTCTCACCATCAGTGCTCTCTCCCCTTCACAAGACACCCCTACCCATCATATAGGAACTCGCGTGCTATTGACACCCAGCACCTCTCAGATACTCTGCAGTCCTCTCTGTCCCCCATCTCCTCAATCTCCTGTCCCAATCTGGCCACCAGTCACTATAATGAAACCCTCAAAAATGCATTGGATGAGGTTGCTCCCCCCTCCACTCGTAAAGTCCCACATAGGAGGCAGCAATCCTGGCACACGCCACAGACACGATTTCTCCAGCGCTGCTCTAGGTGTGCCGAACGTCTCTGGAGAAAATCACGCTCACCTGCAGATTTCCTCCACTTCAAGTTTATGCTTAAAACATATAGCTCTGCCCTTTACCTCGCCAAACAAGACTATTTGACCGCCCTCATCTCTTCTCTCTCCAGCAACCCTAAAAGGCTTTTTGAAACCTTTCACTCCTTACTCACACCCAAGGTACAGACGCCGTTCACAGACCTTAGTGCTGATGACCTGGCCATGTATTTCCATGATAAAATTGATAAGATCCGTCAGGAAATTACTGCCCAAGCCCCAGGTGGCATTAACTCCCACACCTACGATAGTACTGATCCCCTCACCAGCCGCACTTCAGACTGTCCATTCTCATCTTTTGAACCTGTTACAGAAGAGGAAGTCTCCCAGCTACTTTCTTCATCTCGCCCCACAACCTGCAGTAGTGACCCCTTCCCCTCACACCGTCTCCAATCTCTGTCCCCTGCTGTCACTACTTACCTTACTAAAATATTTAACCTCTCTCTCTCTTCTGGAATCTTCCCATCCTCCTTCAAGCATGCTGTTATAACCCCGCTACTGAAAAAACCCTCCCTGGACCCATCCTGTGCTGCTAACTATCGACCCGTCTCTAACCTCCCCTTCATCTCTAAACTTTTGGAACGCCTGGTTTATTCTCGGTTAATTCGTTATCTCTCTGCTTGACCCCTTACAATCTGGTTTCCGCGCTCTGCACTCTACTGAAACAGCTCTCACAAAAGTCTCTAATGATCTACTAAAGGCTAAATCCAATGGTGACTTCTCTCTTCTTATTCTTCTGGACCTCTCTGCAGCTTTTGACACTGTTGACCATCAACTTCTCCTCACTATGCTCCGCTCAGTCGGCCTCAATGTCACTGCGCTCTCCTGGTTCTCCTCTTATCTCTCAGACCGCACTTTCAGTGTATCATTCGCGGGCTCTGTTTCCTCCCCTCTTTCCCTTGCTGTTGGGGCTCCTCAGGGCTCGGTCCTAGGCCCCCTGCTCTTTTCTCTCTACACAGCCCCCATTGGACAAACCATTGCCAGATTTGGCTTCAGGTACCATCTTTATGCTGATGACACCCAATTATACACATCTTCCCGTGACATCACCCCTGCACTCATACAGAACACCAGTGACTGTCTCTCTGCTGTCTCTAATATCATGTCCTCGCTCTATCTGAAACTAAATCTCTCTAAGACTGAACTACTACTGTTTCCACCATCTAACAGATCTGTCCCTGATATATCCATTGCAGTCTCAGGCCTTACTATAACTCCTAGGCAGCATGCCCGCTGCCTCGGGGTCATATTTGACGCAGACCTTTCCTTCACCCCTCATGTTGAATCACTCGCACGTTCATGTCACCTCCACCTCAAAAACATCTCCAGAATACGCCCTTTCCTTACCAGAGATACACTAAAGACACTTACTGTCTCTCTGATTCATTCTCGCCTTGACTACTGTAACTCCTTACTTATCGGTCTTCCCCTTACTAAACTCTCCCCTCTACAATCTATTCTGAATGCAGCGGCCAGGCTCATCTATCAGGCTAGACGCTACAGCGATGCCTCCGGTCTGTGCCAGTCACTACATTGGCTGCCTATTCATTATAGAATAAAATATAAAGTTATTACTCTCATCCACAAGGCTCTCCATAATGCCGCCCCTCCCTACATTTCTTCCCTCATCTCTGTCTACCGCCCAACCTGTGTTCTCCGCTCACTCAATGATCTAACACTTACATCCTCTATTATCAGAACCTCCCACGCTCGTATACAAGACTTCTCCCGAGCTGCACCACTTCTCTGGAATGCTCTACCCCGGACAATAAGATTAACTCCCAACTTCTACAGTTTCAAACGCAAACTAAAGACGCATCTTTTCAGACAAGCCTATCACAATTCCTAATGCACAAAATTGTCTGAACACTGTATAAGCAATGCCGCCCCTGCTACCTCTTGTGTCACCCCCTCTACCTCATAGATTGTAAGCTCTTTTGAGCAGGGCCCTCAGTCCCATTGTGTGAAATGACGTTCTTTGTTATGTATGTCTGTATCTGAACCCTATGAATTGTACAGCGCTGCGGAATATGTTGGCGCTATATAAATAAAATCTATTATTATTATTATTATTATTAAGTGTATTGTCAGTGGAGAAATGGCTTTATTGGGAATAACCAGCTGTGGAGATCCGCGTGCAACTGCTCAATTCTCTAAAGGAAAAACAACAGTAACAGTGCAATAGAAGTACAGAATAGAGGGAGGATGAGTAGCGGCCCATTGGGAGACAGCCCAAAAAATCCTGCTGCGCTGGTACAGAACCCCTAGCCAGCTGGCCAGTATTAATGCCTCCCTCCCTACATTCTGTTGGCGAGACTGCGGGCACGTTGGCACCCTCCTACATATGTGGCGGGACTGCCCCTTGGTCCAAGCCTTTTGGATAGCGGTCTTTCAATTTATTTCTTCTATGGCTGGTCTCACTATACCGCCCTCCCCGAGCCTGGCACTCTGCTTTCTGGACACTGGGTCTTTTCCCACAGGTATCCAGGTGGTACTGGGCCAAATAATTTTATCAGCCAGATCCATGATAGTGAGGCAATGGAAATTTGCACCCTGCTTGACGGTAGGCAAACTCATTCACCATGTAGACTTGGTCTTTACCCTGGAGCGGATGCTGGCCTCCAAAAATCATACCTTCTCTAGCTTTTGCTCCAGATGGGCTTTTTGGTCCTCCTTTATGGAGAACAGGAAGGGGGCCCTAGCCCAGGCCCCACGTCCTCCCCCTGAAGTGCTTCGCACGCTGGTTCATTAATACCCTAATAGTCGCAAGTGTTTGCTTATTCCTCTGTGCGTTGCTTGTCATGCCAAATTTAGAATGGTATCACCTTGTCCTGAGTAAGCGGTACCTTACATACATATAGAGTCACTGGTTTACTTATGTTATTTGAGTGTTTTGGTTTTTTGTTTCTTTCCCTACATCCTATACCCTTTCTGTCCCGTTTCTCTCCATCTGAGAGAAACGGGACAGAAAGGAGGATATTATAGTGTGTGGGGGCCACGAGAAGGATATCATAGTGTGTGGGGGCCACGAGGAGGATATTATAGTGTGTGGGGGCCACGAGGAGGACATTATAGTGTGTGGGGGGCCATGAGAAGTATATTATAGTGTGTGGGGGCCATGAGGAGGATATTATAGTGTATGGGGGACACAAGTCGGACATTATAGTGTGTGGGGGCCACAAGGAGGATATTATAGTGTGTGGGGGCCACAAGGAGGACATTATAGTGTGTGGGGGCCATGAGGAGGATATTATAGTGTGTGGGGGCCACAAGGAAAACATTATAGAGTGTGGGGGCCACGAGGAGGACATTATAGAGTGTGGGGGCCACGAGGAGGGAGACTGAGTGTACGAGAAGGGCTGAGAGCGAGCACTTACCTCCTCAGGTACAGCAGCCGCCTGCTCACAGGACCTGTGATGATGTCATATGTGTGGGAGGAGTTAAGGAGTCACATGATCAGGTCCTGCTGTTATTGCTTCATCTGTGCAGAAGATACTAAATCCTAGAGCTGAAGGACCTGTGATGATGTCAAATGTGTGGGAGGAGTCACAGAATCACATGACTAGATATTAGAGGTCACTGCAGAGCCGTCTGTGTGTGACGTGTATGTAGCAGTGCTGTGTGTGTGATATGTATGTAGCTCTCTCTGTCTCGGTCTCTTCTTTTCGCTCCCTCCTGTTGTGTTCTATATAATAAGTGTGACTGGATACAATAATTCCCTTCCTGAGGTAGAGGAGCCGCATGTTGATGAATTCGGCAATGATTGGGATTCTATCGAGCTCTTCTATTCTGCCACCTATATACACGATGTAACTAATAGTTCGCAGCTTTCCTCATCATCTTCTATCTCTTATGTTGCTCAGGATGTTTCTTATTGTCCTTCATCGTTTTCAGTCCGTGCAGAGTTCAGGTTTATCACTGATGTTATTAGGCCTCATGCACACCTCCCAACTTTTGAATAACAGAAAGAGGGACAAAATGTGCGGCAAATTTAGCTCCGCACACTTTTACGTTGACTCCGCCCATTCTCATTTCTTTTCCAACTGCCCCCACACAGTATAATCCTCCTACAGTCACCCATACATTATATGTCCCCACATTATAATGTTCCCTTTCAACTGCCCCACAGTATTAAGTCCCTCTCCTGGTGCCCCAGTTTAAACATGAAACTGGATCAGTTGGAGGGGGACAATAAATTAATGGCAACTGACGTGGGACATTAAACTCAGGCAGCTGGAAGCAGACATAGGGGTAGCTGGACAGTGACATTAAACTGGGGGCAACTAGAAGCAGACAGGTCCCCCTCCAGCTACTCCCACGGTTTAATGCCCTCTCCAGTTGTCACCCAGTTTAATGTCACCCCAGTTTAAGTGCCCCCTTCATCTGCCCCATTTCATGTCCCCTCCTCCATCTCTGCCCCCAGTTTCATCTCCCCTCCTCCATTTCTCCCCCAGTTTCATATCCCCTTTCATCTGCCCCCAGTTTCATGTCCTCCTTTGCATCACTGCCCCCAGTATAATGATACACACACTCACACTCTCTCCATCCTGCATCTCACCCCCCTCCGCCCTGTCAGTACCTTACACATGTCTCTTCATCTCTTCACTGCACAGGACACTGACACGCCCACCTAGTCACATGACCATGTGATGTCACACAAAGTCCTTCTACAATACTGAAACGTACCTCCGATCACAAGAGACTTTTATCTGTTCATCAGAGCAACGATTGTTTAATAAAACATTAAAGGGACAGAGCAGGACATGCAGGGGGCTGGGCGGGACAGGGGCAGGAAAGCGTGAGTGTCCCGCCAAATGCGGGACACTTGGGAGGTATGCTCACGTTACATCTGACACTAGAGTTACATAGTGTTCGGGTCTCCGTTGTTTAGGTCTGCATGGGGAACTGAAAGACGGAGACCTTGTTGCTTAAAAATCAATCAGTTACCTGCAGACCCTATAGTGGGATCAGTCCGGTTTCTGCCGGTTTAAGTATACTTCTTACAGCAGGGGTCGGCAACCCCTGGCATATTTTGCTGGCACGGCAGCCAGCCTGCACCTTCATGCACTAAATTGAGAGAGAGTGTCCCTTCAGTGCTCTGCTAAAGCTGAGGTGTAGGACACGCCCCCTTCTCTCCCTGCCACCAATCAGAGGTGAGCCTCTCACTGCACAGGATAAGGGCTCCCTGGACCTGCTGCTACACGTGAGGAGGAGCTCCTGCTGTCTGCAGCCCTGAGGAGGAGAGGAAGCTCCGGGGAGCAAAGTGAAAGTAAAAACACCAGGTACGTGTGTGTTACTAGCTATTCTTATTAATGTCAGGCATTTGGGGTTATTAAGTTAGTTTTAGTAACTCCATGTGCCTCACATTAATAGCAGTTAACTCCATCATGTCCCTCACATTAACCCCTGTGTGGCTCACATAAGTGTTACTGAGGTGTGAGACATATGGAGGTACTAATAAGGGACCTATATAATGAAGATGTTCACTTATACCTCCATGTGGCTCACATATCAGTGTCAATTATGTAAAGCACACAGGGGGTTAATGTGCGGAACATGATGGGGTTAATTGCTATTAATATGAGGCACATTGAGTTACTAAGCTGTAATGTACATGACTGGACTTTTTATCCACAACTTTGGATAAGAGTACAGACTTATACATTTCAATTGCCCCATATATACAGCCATTTTTTGTGGCTGTGTATCTGGGCCAAAATGAAGAACTAAAAATTATGGAGCAGGTCCTATATCTGTCCTATACATACCCTATATCTGTCTGCATTTGCGGCCCTGTCAATTCATTTTTAACATGTAGGTCAGTGAAAACCACATCCGTGCCATTTGTGTGCAGGAGGCCTAAGGCCCCACGTTGCAGAAATGCAGTGTTTTTGTTGCAGATTTTGATGTGGTTTATTTCAACCAAAGCTAAAAATGGCTACAGAAGGAATGGAAAATATATAGGAAGCTTCTTATACGTTTCCCTTCTGCTCAATCCACTCCTGGCTTAGGCTCAGAAAAACACAGCAAAATATGCAACAAAAAAAAAGGTGTGTTCCCACAACGTGGGGGCCCCGGCCTTAGGCTAAAGCCCCACGTTGCAGAAACAGCTTTTTTTCGTTGCAGATTTTGCTGCGTTTTTTGAGCCGAAGCCAAGAGTGGATTGAGCAGAAGGGAGACATATAAGGGGGCGTTCACATGACCGTCATTGTCCAACAGGTAGGTGTCAGGTTTTGCTGTCCGCTTGAAAAGTCGGACATCTTTACAAACGGACAGTTAAGGACAGGCACGGAGTGCAAAAGAACGCACCTGATTGCCATTTAAATGAATGAAAAGTGTCACGGACACAGCTAGTGTCCGCTCCTAATGTCTGTGCTAGATTTTGAACGGACACTAGCAGCGGACACTACCTGTCGGACTATGACGGTAGTGTGAACGCTCCCTAAGAAGCTTCCTATATATTTCCCATTCCTTCTGTAGCCATTCTTGGCTTTGACGGAAAAAAAACGCAGCTAAATCTGCAACAGAAAAAGCTGCATTTTTGTAATGTGGGGTCTCAGCCTTAGTGTGATTCTATTGGGTGGTGACACTGTAACTAGATGCAATTATAGCCAGTTCCTGGGCACCAGTGCGGTCACTTTGGTGTAAGTGTGACACCCATTAATTCCTGGCTGGGGTTTTGCTGTTACTGCACCGCCAGGAACTAAAAGTGACTGAAATTAATCTGCGTTTCACTTACAGAAAACTGAAGTTACTAACAGCCGAGGACTGGATGGAGCATACAGGTATATTGTGTGTCAGCGCTTTACAGGTGTTACCTCACTCTGCTCCCAATCACATACATTACCACTAATTGTGGGTTACACATGTACTTACATTGCTTCTAATGGAAAAGAACATGTATATCTAGGCAAATAGTGGTAAGCGCATGTGGCTGGGAGCGCAGTATGACAGCACCCCTATGTTGTGGTTTGTGCTATATGACTTTAGTGTAGGTGTCGTCAGCTTTACAATTATTGACCGGCACTCCGAGGACCTCATCTTTGATTTTTTTTATTTAAATTGGCACGCCGAACAAAAAAGGTTGCCTACCCCTGTCTTACAGGATATTACTTTCTGCCGATATTAAGCGAATTCTGCAGCGGAGTCTCCTACAAACACAGATGTGACTCCAGCCTTAGGCCTGGTGGAGTGACATTACTTTTGTAGTTCTCCGTCAGCGTTCTTCAGTGCAATTCATGGCTCACCGGATGTCTAGATTCACGTTGCAATATAATCTGTAGATAAATGTACTTGTGCCAAAATCGTGGCTGCTGCTTGTTGTGTGTATGAAGACGTCTGATCCATCTGCTGTCAGGAGGCGATCACTTCCATAGAGAGGACATTAAGTAGAAGAAGCTTCTGCACTCCTTTAAGTATATTCTTCCCGAATGGAATTGATGCTCGTGTAGTGAGTGTTCTAGAGCAGCGTGCACATGCACGGGATTTCGGCGCAGCGCTATGTGACCTAACTGATGGTGAAGCTGCTCTGGAACTGCTGAGGGGGCCTTGCTACATGACTGGAGGGGGCGTTATTTTGGAGAATGCGGCTGTGCGTGGGAAATTAAGTCAATGCCCCCTGTGCTCCATGAAGCTCATTTGTTTAAAGAGGACCTTTCATCAGATCGGGCACATGCAGTTTTATATACTGCTGGAAAGCTGACAGTGCGCTGAATTCAACGCACTGTCGGCTTTCCCGATTTGTGCCCGGTGTAAAGCGCTATCGGTCCCGTTACAGTAGGGCTTTACAGTCAGAAGGGCGTTTCTGACACTTAGCCAGGAATGCCCTTCTGCCCAGCAGCGCCTATCGCGTTGTACTGTGTGAGCGGGGAGGAACGCCCCCTCCCTCTGCTCACACAGCTCGTCCATAGACGAGTATTATCAGGAGGGGAGGGGGGCGTTCCTCCCCAGTCTTAGAGCAGAGCGCGATAGGCGCTGCTGGGCAGAAGGGCGTCCCTGGCTAAGTGTCAGAAACGCCCTTCTGACTGTAAAGCCCTACGGTACCGGGACCGATAGCGCTTTACACCGGGCACAGATCGGGAAAGCCAATAGTGCGCTGAATTCAGCAAACTGTCAGCTTTCCAGCAGTATATAGAACTGCCTGTGCCCGATCTGATGAAAGGTCCTCTTTAAATACACTACTTTATAGGACATATGAACCCCCAACCCACACCAGGCAGTCCCTGCCCTTATTCCCCTCCTTCTACCTCCCGCTCTTTACTCTCTAACATTACACTACAATACTATTATGCCTGGTGGATTGGTTCCATAGGCTGTAGAGTAAACAGCGGGTTTCCCTGGAGGGATGTATGTTTTTGACTTCTGCATTTCCATCTCTGGGTGGCCCCCACATATCACCCCCTGGCGTCTCACTTGGCCAATCTCACATATCAATTTCTGTCCCTCTGGGATAGGCTACTGGTGCACCTACAACTGTTACATTTGCCAGGAAAAATGAACATGATATTTGACAATATAAACACAAGATTAGGGCAAAGACCGGGCAGAGTTATCTGAACACCAACACTGTGCCTAAATAAGAAAAGAATACAGGGGATTGTACAAACCATGCTTTACATGGAGGTCTAACTGTAATATTATATAAAGGCCTGTAGATGTCACTCTCATCACATATATATAACAGACATGGTACAATGCTATAGACTCAAGCTAAAGTCACATTGATTTAAAGGGGCTCTAAAGTTATATTAAACTACCCCCCCCCCCCCCCCCGTTTTAAAATAATAACCTAAAAAAGAGTGTGCTCTACTTACGGATCGTTCACCCTGGGCGGGCATTCAGGGTGTGTCTTCATCTTCTTCCCCACCTCTTCTTCCTCCGATGTCCTCCGGTTCCGTCCTCCTCCGCCGCTCGCTCTCAGACACTGATAAAAAAAAATAGCCTGGGCGTATGCGCAGTAGCTGTAGTAGAAGCCGCGTGCTACTGCGCATGCGCCCAAGCTATTTTTTTTTTATCAGTGTCCGCGAGCAAGCGGACATTATTATTATTTTAAAACGGGGGGGTGTAGTTTAATATAATTTTACCAGTGCCTGAATAGCCTTTTTAAAGGATATTCACGCATATGTGGGGCTCTATCAGCATGATTTTGCAAACACCAGGAATAAGATGATACATGGGAAAAACCTCCATGTAAGTAGCGCATCCCAACGCGCATTTCGCCATGATGTGGCTTCGTCAGGGGGAATGATGTTATTACATGGAGGTTTTTCCTATAGGTAAAGAAATATTTTTGTTTGGTTTGTACTATCCCCTGTATTCTTATATGTTTTAAACTTGTGAAATTTAATAAAATATACATTTTCTTACAAAGTTTTTTCGTGGCAGTTCGCCTTATTTAGGCACAGTATTGATCAGGGGCTGATCCAGGGCCGGGCGAGCCGGGCAACCGCGGCAGTGCCCGCACCTAACAAAATGCAGGTTGGGTCGGTCGGCAGGGCAATTGCTGAGGGCCCCAGCACTGCAGCAGCGGCTAACAGAGCAGCCAGCGCAGGGAGCTGCAGCTATTGATCCAGGAAGCTCCACTCAGCGCTGTCAGGATGCTCCTCCTCACCGCCCTTCTCTGGCTGCCCTCTGTCAACCAATGAGAGGGTGAGGAGAGCCCAGGAGGCGGAGCTTATCGCTCTACAGAAGATCCCTGCCATCCTGCATCCTGCACACGTGAGAGGGAGAAGAGGAAGCTTCAGCAAACTGAAAGTAAAGAAGGAGCACGCAGGTACAGGCTGGAGGGGGGAGGGGGGTTACTCTGCCTATTAATGTCAGGCATTTGGAGTTATTCATTTAGTTTTAGTAACTCCTTGTGCCTCATATTAATAGCAACTAACCCCATCATGTCCCTCATATTAACCCCCTGTGTACTTCACCATAAGGGTTACTGATGTGTGAGATATATGGGGGTACTAATCATGAAGATACTTCATTATTACCTCCATGTCTCTCACATATCAGTAACTCTTATGTGAGTCACACAGGGGGTTAATGTGAAGGACATGATGGGGTTAACTGCTATTAATATGAGGCACAAGGAGTTACTAAGCTGTAATGCACATGACTGTACTTTTTAGGGCTCGTTCACATCTGCGCCCGGTCTCCGTTCTGCAGGTTTCCGTTTCCTGCATAAAACAGAGGCAGGAGACGGAGACCTGCAGGACTCTTTCATTTGAATGGGTGAGAAAGCTGTCCGGCCGTGAGCGGCGGTGAGCGTTTTATGCTCTCCGCCGCGAAACCGTTTTTTTAAATTCGGACACAGAGTCAGATATGCAGTACTCTGTGTCCGGATTAAAAAAACGGTTTCGCGGCGGAGAGCATAAAACGCTCACGGCCGGACCCGGTCTGTGGTTTCCGTCTTCTTGCATGCAGAAGACGGAAACCACAGAACGGAGACCCAAACGCAGGTGTGAACCTAGCGTCATCCTCAATTGTGGATAAAAATTTGTACTATTATATTTCAATGGGCCCAGTACACATGGCCATTGTTTTTGCGGCTGTGTGTTAGGGCCACATTGAAGAGCTGCAAATTATGGAGCAGGTCCTATATGTGTCCTATACCTAGACCAGTCATGTCCTCATAAATGGGTGGTATTACACAGGGGCGGATCCAGAGCCGGGCAACCACCTGGGGCCCCCGCCCAGCGGGGCCCCGCGGCGCGGCCCGGACCTAACAAAATGGTCCTGGTTGGCGGGAGGTATGTCCCGATTTTAACTCATCGGCGATGAGCTGAATACATAGGCGTTTAAAGCAGGAGCTGTCAAAGTTCAGCTCCTGCTTTAATGCTGCGCTCCGGCATTTGTAGCCGCGATGTGATGACGTCACATCGCGCCTACAATATGTGTATGAGTGAGACTGCGGAGAGAGCGGCGGGGGAGCGAGGGAAGGAGAGTGTGTTTTTTTTTTTGTGTTAAACATTAAAATGGAACATAATATAGGGGGCCCATGAAACTGGGGGCAGATGAAGGGGGAGGGGGGAGAACGGCATGACACTGGGGCAGATGAAGGGGGGAGAACGGCATGACACTGGCGCAGATGAAGGGGGGGAGAACAGCATGACACTGGGGCAGATGAAGGGAGAGAGAACAGCATGACACTGGGGCAGATGAAGGGAGAGAGAACAGCATGACACTGGGGCAGATGAAGGGAGAGAGAACAGCATGACACTGGGGCAGATGAAGGGAGAGAGAACAGCATGACACTGGGGCAGATGAAGGGAGAGAGAACAGCATGACACTGGGGCAGATGAAGGGGGAGAGAACAGCATGACACTGGGGAAAATGAGGAGGAGGGTGAATGGCATGACACTGGGGCAGATGAAGGGGGGGAGAACAGCATGACACTGGGGCAGATGAAGGGGGAGAGAACAGCATGACACTGGGGAAAATGAAGGGGGCGGTGAGAACAGCATGACACGGGGCAGATGAAGGGGGGTGAATGGCATGAAACTGGGCAGAAACGGGGGGACATGAAACTGGGGACAGAGATGGAGGGGGGGACATGAAACTAGGGGCAGATGAAGGGTGTATATGAAACTAGGGGAGAGATGGAGGGGGGACATATAATTTACGGGTGACTGTAGGAGGATTATACTGTGTGGGAGCACATGAAAAATGAATGAGAATGGGCGGAGTCAACATAAAAGTGGGCGGAGCCAAGTTTGCTGCGGCGCGCCGCACATTTTCTCCCTCTTTCTTATCTTCAAAAGGGAGGTATGAGTTACAAGCACGAGGCTTGGTGGTGCTTCTATGCCACTGGCCTTGCGTGCACGCTCCCAATGCAGCTAATAGTACACAAATAAGGTCAGTTTTATAAGGTGTGCAAGCACAGCTAACTAGTTAAAAAAACCGCCTCAAAAATGCATTTTTTTGGGCTAATGTTTTTAAAAAAATCCTGGGGGGGACCCCCAGACCCCACGGTAAGTAGGGCCCCGCCAAAGTCAATTGCCCAGGGCCCCGCAAAGCCTGGATCCGCCACTGGTATTGATGATATTTGACAACCCTGCATTCTCCGCTGGAGTACACAGGGATCATTTCCTAATTTGAAGGTTATTTGACCACAACTTGCCCCCCTTTTCCGCTCTACAAGAGTCCTGCCCCGACAAGATTCTGTCCTGGTTTGAATATGCGCAGCTACAAGGTTTCCTTTGGGTCCTTCTACCAGGGGGTTCTTTCAATGCTCCGGCCTAGAGACACTCCTGCTACTTAGCGACAGACCTGCTCATGTGATTTCTCTTATCTACTGAATCCTCCTCAAGAAGCAACAGGCTGATTCTCCCTCCATTGTTGTGGCTTGAGACAGAGATTTGGAAATTCATTTCTCATACCAAGACTGGTAGAACATTTTCATTCTTTCTCCTGCCCTTCTCCAGAAACTGTTCCCAGAGGTGTCGGACTGCTGAGGTGTGGAACAGCCGAGGGCTCTATTCTCCACATATGGTGGTCAGGCCCGTGCTACAGTCATTTTGGACTGAGATCATTGATATTTACACACAAGTCACCTGCAGGACTCTATCACCAACTCCTCAGTTGGCTCTTCTTTGCCTGATACCTGGCCCCTTGACCAAGATCAGAAATGCCTCATTTCCTGACTGTAGCTAAAGATGTGATACCTGGACATTGGAAACCCCAGTTGCCCCCGATGGTGGTTGAGTGGGTTAAAGAGATTTTTATTATTATTATTGTTTATTTATATAGCACCATTAATTCCATGGTGCTGTACATTATTATATTAATTCCATGGTGCTTTACATTTGGGGGTTACGTACAGTACACAGAATATACAGGTAGATATAATACTAACAGTGACCGACTGGCACAGTGGGGTAGAGGGCCCTGCCCACGAGGGCTTACAATCTATGAGGGAGGGTGGATAGAGACAAAAGGAGAGGGGGGAGACTGTTCAGATGGCAGTGAGGTGACAGTGTTATTGGAGATTGTTGGCCTTCCTGAATAGGTGAGTCTTCAGGGCCTTCTTGAAGCCTGTGGTTGTGGGGGTCAGTCTTATGTGTCTTGTTGTTGTCTTGAGTTCCAGAGTATGGGGATGCACGGGAGAAATCTTGGAGACGGTTGTGTGAGGAGCGGATGAGAGCAGAGCGGAGTAGGAGGTTGTTGGAGGATCTGAGGTTACGTGTGGGCAGGTAGTAGGAGATTAGGTCAGAGATATATGGAGGGGATAGGTTGTGGATCGCTTTGAATGTTAACGTTAGTAGCTTGAACTCAATTCGCTGGGCTATGGGTAGCCAGTGGAGGGACTGGCAGAGGGGAGCAGCTGATGAAGATCGGGGGTGAGGTGAATTAAGCGAGCAGCGCAGTTTAAGGTGGACTGGAGGGGGGCGAGGGTGTTAGCTGGGAGTTCATGGAGAAGGGTGTTGCAGTAGTCTAGGCGGGAGATTATGAGGGCATGGATGAGCATCTTGGTAGTTTCAGGGGTGAGGAAGGAGCGGATTCGATGGATGTTCTTGAGCTGGAAGCGGCAGGAGGTGTTGAGAGTTTGAACGTGTGACTTGAAGGATAGGTCGGAGTCCAGGCTAACCCCAAGACCACTTCTATTTTATGGAGCTGTTGAATGGTAAGGAACCTGACACATCGGACAAAGTAGCCTTCCTGTGGCCCCCTTGGCAAGCAAGCAATTCTTTGGCATTATGGATCAGCTAAGCTTTTTGCTCTTTCCTGGCCCTCCAGAGGACCCCTCCCCCCTCTCTTCTGGATACATGTGAAGTTGCCCTGCAGAACCATTTATCGGCCATGTTCATTCCCAGTTTTTTTTCTTTTACTTTCTTTTATTTTACTTCTTTTACCCTTTCCTCCCCCCTTTGCCCTTCTGTAATGTCCCGGTACTGCTAGTCCAATTCCCTCTAATAATCCTTGCAGACCGAGATAGCATGGACATTTTCATATAAGGTAAAGCGATTCCTTCCCCTGCATTCCTTCATTTCTATTTTTCCAGGGCATGCGCCATCTTGTGGATGTTTTTGTGACCTACACCTGCCTATACTTTGCCATTGTAATTTGAGTTGTCACTGTGAAGGTGTGTCCATTATAATCAGGTGACCTTCAGGACCATTCAAGCTCCCTTGATGTGGCCTGGAGGAGGAGTTACAGCCCCTCGAGGGGGGTGGGGAACCTTCTGTCGGCCCTATTGTGTAGAGACAGCTGAGGGACAGAGCACATGGAGCATGGATAATGGCTTCCGACTATCAGGGTACACCAAGCAGAGATGTCTTCTTCCCTGTCCTCAAGGCCCTTCTCAGAGAGTGTTTTCCTCTGAAGCTCTAATCTTACAAGCGCTGAAGTTGATGGACTTGTTTTATCCGTACATCTGGGACCCCCCACGTATATCTCTATCCAAGTAAGTCTTTGGGACAAATCTATATTTAAAGAAGCCCATAGCTAGTCTGGCAGAAATCGAGAATCTCCCGCTGCTAAGAAAAATTGTATTTGCTCTTCTACATACGTGTACCCAGTTGTTGAGGATTAACCCCTTGGATACAGGCCATCTTTACAAGTATATACAAGTTAACTACCCAGCAACTATTAATTAAACTATCCCAAGCATTCCTGCTCCAAGCTCTATCACCTGCTTAATTGGACACGGCCTAAAAAGATTGCTGTATTGTATGTGAAGAAGTCCTCCATATGTACATTTGTATTACTTTGTCCTGCTAGTAAAAAGAGCAACGATTACCCCCGAAGCCTGGTTGTCTGTTGTCACTGTCAGGTATCAGAGCAGGGGTGGGTAGTCGGGGACATCAAAAAGGAGATTTTGTGCGCATTTGGGACCAGGGACCCCCCTTGAAAGCCGGCCACATCGGATATATATTACCCGTGATACCAGCCCTGGCCTTCCTGAGTGTTGCAACTCCTCTTCCCCCTTCCCGCTCCTGTTCTTCCTTCCACTTCCCCATCTCCAGGATTGTATTCCTTCTCAATACTTTGCTGCTATTTCCACAGTATTTTCGGTTTCTTTTCTATCTATATGCTGCGTCTCTACATGTTGTGTTACTGCATTTGCATTTTTCTATTCTCTTCCTTTTTGTATACTATATATAAACAAAAGCAGCTCCTGAGTAGTTACAGATAATATAAAAAAAAATATTTTAATTTTTCTATCAACATATTGAATAGTAAGCGCCACATCAAACAAATAATCCCACAAACCCAACAATCCACAGATCCGGGCGTCTATCCCTGATATTAATATACAGACCCCTATGTAACTATAGTAATGGAAAGTCTTTTAGTTTATAGATATCCATGAATATTAATATAGTAGATCATACTGTGCAGAGATTATAATAACATTATATAGAAATGGAGATGTTGATATAACAATAAGATCCCTATGTCACTGATACCTGTCCTATAATAACAAGGATCTCTTATCCTCAGACTAAGTGCCGGAATGTTCTAGTTCTTCTTTTGATGATAATGGCCACTTGTCTCTATGGGACTTCACTACAAGTTTTAATTCTGACACCGATTCCTGCGGTTCTGCCATTCAGTTACAGTATTACGGTAATTAATGCCTCAATAATACACAGTATACGGGTTATACCGGGGTCGGGAGCCTTTTTTGTTTGGCGTGCCGATTTAATTTAAAAAAAAAAATCAAAGATGAGGTCCTCGGAGAGCCAATAATTGTAAGCCTGACGACTAGAGATGAGCCAATCAAACCTGACACAACTGGAATTTGATCTGAATTTCATGAAATATTCGACTCGCATCGCATCCGGATTTCCTCATGCTTCGTAGTAACAAATCCTATTTTTTTCCTGAAATGACTTGCTGTACATGTTAGGACTTGGGACAAGGAACTTTGATTGACTGCACACAAGGCATTGTGGTAAAGGCTAAATCCTATACTCGGTAAGTACCTCCTGATGTCAGACGGTCACATGACATGCTCTAGTGACTGGGAAGGCGCATCTGCTTGTAAGAAGGTCACAGTGGAGGAGCATGGAGAACTGTGTGTGTGTGGGGGGGGGGGTTGGGGTGCACGGTGAACTTGGAGCAGTGTGAGGGTGGGGATTTAGAGTTGTGTTCGTATAGGGCAGGGGTAGGGAACATACGGCTCTCCAGCTGTTGCAAAACTACAACTCCCAGCATGCATACTTGCTCTTCTGTTCTTGGAACTCCCATGGAAGTGAATGGAGCATGCTGGGAGTTGTAGTTTCACAGCAGCTGGAGAGCCGAAGGTTCCCTACCCCTGGTATAGGGGATGGCAAGCTATGGTCCAGGTTTGGTGGATTTGGTGAGAGGAGAGGTGGTCTTGTGGGGCTGAGCTGTAGGGGATAGTGAGCTTGATACCTTTGTGAGATGTGTTACTGTTGGGGATCTAGCAAGACACTGAGGCTGGATACATTGCACTAGGCCACGTAGCTATGGTAACTAGAGATGAGCGAACAGTGTTCTATCGAACACATGTTCGATCGGATATCACGCTGTTCGCCATGTTCGAATTGAATCAAACACTGCGTGGTAAAGTGCGCCATTACTCGATTCCCCTCCCACCTTCCCTGGCGCCTTTTTTGCTCCAATAACAGCGCAGGGTAGGTGGGACAGGAACTACGACAACAGGGACATTGAAAAAAATAGTAAAAACCCTTTTGGCTGCTGAAAACATGTGACCTTTGATTTAAAAGAACAGCGCCGCCCAGGTTCGCGTCATTCTGAGCTTGCAATTCACCGGGGACGGAGGTTTCCGTCCATTTAGCTAGGGATTACATTCTGGTAGGCAGGGACAGGCTAGGATAGGAAGGAGAAGACAACCAACAGCTCTTATAAGAGCTAAATTCCAGGGAGAAGCTTGTCAGTGTAACGTGGCACTGACGGGCTCAATCGCCGCAACCCAGCTTTCCACAGTGTTCAGGATCCTGAATGGAATACACTGAAAGTGTATTCCTGTATACTCTATATACCCCCGATCCACGTTCCAACGGTGTGCCCCCCCACCTCCACCCCAAAAACTAACTTAAATACACTGTAAGTCCCCTAACAATAGAATTGGGGCTACATACACCCTCAATTCTTGCTACTGCCATATAGTGCCAGGGTCTGACTGGGAATTCAAAGAATATATTGGGGTTACATACACCCTCAATTCTTGCTATTGGTATATAGTGCCGTTTTCTGACTGGGAATTCAAAGAATATATTAGGGCCTGCTTTCCACCCTCAATTCTTGCTACTGCCATATAGTGCCAGGGTCTGACTGGGAATTCAATGAATATATTGGGGATACTTACACCCGCCAGCCAACGATGCAAAGATGAGAGGAGTGTGCTCTGAATGTTTTCTGCCTAGCAGAGGCTAGTTCTCACTTACGAAAATGGCCACACTTTGACCTGTATATCAGGCACAATGGTGTAGGTTTCAAAGAAACATGGCACCAACAAGTTGAAAACGTGGGCCATGTGTGGACAGTGTTTGAGTCTGGCAAGCTCCAGATGTGCTACCAGGTTCCGGCCATTATCACAGGCGCCAAAATGCCAGGCCCCAGGTGTAGCAGGGAAAAAAACATTGCCATCTCAGCCAGGATGGCATCCCTGACCTCGGAGGCACTGTGCTGTCTGTCCCCCAAGCTGATGAGCTTCAGCACGTCCTGCTGACATCTCCCCACGCCGCATTTGCTGCTAGTAGCTGGGGTGGGGGTTGCAGCGTAGTAGGGTTTCAGTCTATTCCTGCAATGAATTTTGGCCTGGGAGAGGAGATAGGCCACCCCAGTTTGCACCCCGGGCCCAGACACCACTACATTCACCCTGCCTGTCATTAAAGATAAGCAGCATCCCTGACCACTTGTCCATGTGTCGGTGGTCAAGTGGACCTTGCAGCAAAGTGCGGAGCTCTGTGCCCGACTGATGTTATGGGACACATGCAGGTGCAAGGCAGGGACAGCACACCAAGAGAAGTAGTAACGGCTAGGCCCAGCATAGGAAGGTGCCCCAGCTGCCATCTGCTGACGGAAGGCCTGGGTATCCAGAAGCCTAAACGCCAACATCTAAAGGGCCAGCAGTTTTTCGATGAGGCTGTTAAAGGCTTGGGCATGGGGGTGGGTTGTGCTGTACTTCTGCCTGCAATGAAAAGCCTGGGAGATGTGGAGTGGCTCGGAAGAGGCACATGATGGTGCAGGCCAAAAGGGCGCATGAGGGTGAACTCCCCAATGTGTCAGAGACAGATGTGTAGGTGTCCTTGCATCATATCCTTGCACCATACTTGGCTTTGGACTTTAATTTTGTGCCAAAAAGTGGTTCAGACAGCGATCCCTCAGCTAATCCCGTTACACTGTCCATTCACAACTCCAGCACTGAAGTTACCATTTTTAGAAGTGGACCACCACTTCTGAGATCCCAAAGGAAGTTGGCAAGAGATGTGCAGTGCAGAAAAAAAGATGAGAAAATAAGTGTAGGCTGTAGAGCACAGAGGGATCGGAGAGGACAGAGCTGCTTTCGGCCAGGTATTCCCACAACATGCGCCTATACTTGTCCCTCCTGGTGACACTAGGCCCCTGAGTGGCAGTAATTTGTCCAGGGGGACCATTAACGTGTCCCAGACCTAGGAATAAGTCTTCCAACAGGGTAGAGTTTTGCAATTCTTTGCTTCTACACTGCTTTCGCCCCTAAACATCACCCCAGTTTATGCCTTTGCTTCTACCCAGGTTTTTTGTTGATTTAGCTTCCCTCCACATCTACACTGCTTTAGCCCCTAGACATCACCCCTGTCCATGTGGGGTCGGTGGCCTCGTCCTCCAACAACTCCTCTTCCAATTGTGTACTGTCCCCTTACTGTAAACCGCACATGACCACAGCTTTCCCCGATGGAAACTGTGTCTCATCATCCTCACTGAGGTCCAGAAACGTCAGTGGCGGGTCCACAACCACAAAATTGGAAGGAAATGGCGGATGCTGCAGTATTTCTAACACCTGTTCCTGGTGCTCGGCCTGGTCTGTGTTGTACCCTGCACCCTGCTGAACGCAGCTGCCATATCCGGAGTTGTGATGAACGCATGCTAATGTTTCGTGTCCACTGCAGTGGATGGGATAGGATTTCACATAAGTCTGCCACCCATGGCCACTCATGGTTGAGCAACTGAGGGAGCTGACTTTGACGAATCCTAGGGTTTTGCAGTTGGAACTCCATCAAAGGTCTGTGCTGCTCACACACTCTGCTCAAGAGATGATATGTTTAGTTCCAGCAGTGTGGAGACGTCGCACAACAGCCGTTGTTCGGGCAGATACCGGAGTTGTAGGAGTGCATAGAGGCTAGCGGCGGCAACTATAGACTTTCAAAACTATCCGCACAAGCGCCACACTTTCACCAGTAGCTCAGGAACATTGGGGTACTTTTTAAAAAAGATTAGCAGCAATGAGTTAAAAACGTGGCCCAGGCATGGAACATGTTGCCGGCTGCCAAGCTACAGAGCCGATCCCAGGTTACGGCCATTATCACACATGACAACATGCCTGGGCCCAGGTGCAGTGGCAAAAACCACATTGCCGTGTAATTGAGGATGGCATGACTCACTTTGTAGGCAGTGTGCTGTCTGTCCCCCAAGCTGATGAGCTTCAGCACGGCCCGCTGACGTCTCCCCACACCAGTGTTGCAGCGTTTCCAGCTCGTAGCTGGGGTTCACTTAACGGCGGAGGAGGGTGGTGTTTCAGCCCTCCTCCCAGGAATGTTGTGTGGGGAGACAAGTCAGTCCACCACGGTAGTTTACCCAGGGGGTGCCATTAACGTGTCCCATACCTAGGGAAATTTCTTGAAACAGGGGAGAGTTTTGCATCTTTGCCCTTGCTGCCTCTGGACATCCCTTTGCCTCTAGCCACCTTTTTTCCCTGCTTAGCTTGCCTCCACATCCACACTGCTTTTGTCCCTAGACATCACCCCAGCCCATGCCTCAGCTTGTATCCCCAGTCAACAAAGTGGCGGAGGCAGATGAAGTGATGTCCTGGCTCATCCTCTGGAGTGCATCGCCAGCGCTGTGAGCAGAGGCAGTGGCATGAATGGTGGGCGACGTTTGTCCTGCCGTTGCTGCCTGCCACTGATTCCAGTGCTTGGATTCCAAATGACGGTGCATTGAAGTGGTGGACAGGTTGCTCTTCTCAGAGTCCCTACTCGATTTCAAGAGGCAAATTGTGCAGACAACACTATACAGTATCTGTCCTCGGCGCATTCCTTGAAAAAACTCCACACCTTCGAGAAATGTGCCCTTGAGGCGGGAGTTTTTCGGGGCTGGGTACAAACTGGAACATCTTGGGAGATTCCGGGTGTGGCCTGGCTTCGCCTAAGCTGCGGACCTCTGCCTCTGCCTCTACCTACCCTTTTTGGTGCTGCACCTGCCTCAACATCCACACTACTTTCCCCGCTTGACATCCGCCCTGTCCAGGTGGGGTCAGTGTCCTCGTCGTCCACCACCTCCTCTTCCAACTCCTGTCTCACCTCCTCCTCCTGCACAATGCGCATGTCAACTGGCTGCCCTGACAGCAACTATGTCTCATCGTCGTCGATGAGGGTGGGTTGCTGGTCATCCGCCACCAAATTGACCGGAGATGGAGGAGACTCTAGTGTTTGAGCATCTGGACACAGATACTCGTCTGTTAGGTCCGTGGAATCGCAAAATGGAGTGGCAGGTTGCGGTACAGTCAAAGGAAGGGAGAACAGCTCTGGGGAGCAGGGACAGTTGGGGTTATTGTTCTGGGAAGATTGGGAATTTTGGGTGGAAGGAGGACAAGACTGTTGGGTAAGAGGAGGAAAGGAGGTAGAGGCTGACTGGCTGGTGGACAATGTGCTTTAAGCGTTATCCGACAGCCATTGCAAGACCTGTTCCTGGTTCTCGGGCCTACTAAAGTTTGTACCATTCAGCCTAGTTAATGTGGAACTTTTGTACAAAGCGCAGAACTTAGGGCCCGCCTGATGTTAAGGGACACACGCTGGTACAAGGCTCAACTCACCCTAAGGGCCAAAAACACTGCTGGTGCAAGGCTCTACTCATGCCAAGGGCCTCAATCTCTGCTGGTAGCTCAGCTTAAGGTCCTGTAACTTTGTTTGGAACGGCTCATGTTAAGGGCTAGAAAAGTGAATTTTGGAAGGTCTTACCACAACACACACACACACACACTCAAAATGACATCCGTGGTTGTCATGGGGAACGTGATTTAAAGGGGTGGTTGTTACTGTTTGTTGAGCTTAAATTGGGGTTTGTGTCCATCCATTTGGGGAGTAAAGAAGGTTTCCAGGTATTTTCCCACTTTGATAGAGGTTTTTTGGAATGTGTAAAGTGTGTAGTTGTTAGACTGTGATAGTGGGGTAATAGAGGGTCTTTGGTGTGTTAGATGCCCCCAGACATGCTTCCCTTGCTGTCTCAGTTGTATTCCAGAGGTGTTGGCATCATTTCCTGTGGTGTCATAGTGGACTTGGTGACCCTCCTGAGACGGCTGTTCGAATCGGATTTCGAACCTCAAACATTTTAGTGTTCGCTCATCTCTAGAGATGACATTTCCGTTGCTTACAACATACACCTTGTGACTTAGTCACATGACACGGAAGATATAACAAAAAACTACATACGATTAGCGTTACTGTCGCTAGGGAACATAGGTCACATGGTGTGGTCACGTGATACGAAAGTTCTAGTGAACAAAGGAATGGCTATGTCACTCCTTGGTATATAGTAATATCTTTCGGATTCAGTATATGAGGTGGGTAGATAAAGGAGTATATGAATATATGTATCATGTTGTTCATATGGCATAGGTGTTGTATACGCATTTTGGATGTTGATTTCTGCTTATATTGTATTTCTACATTGTATGGTATTGTATGAACTTTTATAAATGTGTGTAATATACATATCAGAGCTCAGTGACAATAAGAATGGGTTAATAGTGGGAGGAGTCAGCTAATTGAAGGTGTTTTAAATCGAGTCGAATTGAACAGGAATGTATGCCATGAGGAAGGGACAGCGTCCCGAAACGCGTAGCTTTTTTTCTATGATGATTCTCCTAGTCAAGATGTGACTTTTTTATTTTGTAATTAAAATAAAAGTAAAATTTTATTATGCCATACACGTTTGGATTCTTGGACATACGGAATCACAGTGTCTACTATCGGGCCTTGTGAATCCCAAAAAGTTTCCTTGCTTCCTGGATTCGTTTTTTTTCATATGGACTTCAATATGGTGAGCTGAACACTTGCGTAGTAACTTATGATTATGTGAGAATAGGTTGTACTTTGTAGTATCCAAGAGGAGCAAAACAGTAACAGAGCAGTTACATGAGAAGAATCTGCATAACTAATCATATGCTACATAGCCAAGATGATTGTCTATAAAATGATGGGAGTCTCACGTTCCGTGCTGTAGTAGATGGTGAGATGTGGAGCCGGAAAGTCACAGAACTCGTACACTGACCTGTAACAACATGTATAGATTACAGATGTAACAGGAACAGTCCTATCGCTCAAATGATGCTTGAAAGTGGATGACGGGTTGTGTGATTGGGTGTCAGGAAATACCAGTAGTAGTGTCACTAGATAGGGAGGACTCAACCAAAAATTGGAGTTTCCAAAGCCCCTACTGACCCTATATGGCCTTATTTACACAATCCATGGGACACCCCTAAGTGATTCCTGTCCTTATACGGACAGTACCCAGACTTGCCCTGTGTGCACATGACCCTGTATTGCCTTATCCCAATAGATATTTCATCATGGGGACACATGGTGGGTTATATCCTCTAAGTGGTCACAGATGGACTTTTCTAGAGTGGCTAGGACAGGGAACATCTTGGGCCTTGCTGGATCTGGCCTCTCTGAAGCAACTGTCCTCTGTATCTGGACATGCCTCTGCCTCTAGCCACCTTTTTGGTGCTGCGCGTGCCTCCACATCTACACTGCTTTCCCCGCTAGACATCACCCCTGCCCAGGTCGGGTCGGTGGCCTCGTCATCCACCACCTCCGCTTCCAATTCCTCAATCTGCTCATCCTCCTGCACACCGCACATGACAACAGCCTGCCCTGATGGCAACTGTCTCGTCATCATCACTGATGATGAGTTGTGTGGGTCCACAACCACAAAATCGCCAGAGATGGCGGATGCTGTTTGGGCATCAGGACACAAAGTCATCTGCTAGCTCCTGGGATTCGGGAAGTGGTTCAACAGAGGAAGAGTCAGTAAAAGGATCCGAAAACAGATCCTGGGAGGGGACAAAGGTGGGATGACTCTGCTGGGAAGCTTGGGCATGTTGGGAGGAAGAAGGGGCAGACTTTTGGCTAGGAAGACAACTGGAGGTAGTGGCTGACTGGCTGGTGGAAATGCAGCTGGAAGTGTTATCCGCTAGCCACTGTAACACCTGTTCCTGGTGCTCGGGCCTGATCAGTGTTGTACCCTGCACCCTGCTTAACGTAGCCATCAAGCCAGGGATTGTGGAGAAGCGCAATGCTGGCTGCCCCTCACCAGTAGGTGCTGTAGCTTGACCGCAACCTCTCTCCCCAGCTGCATTTTCATGCCCCCGTCCTCGTCCCTGTCCACGTCCCTTTGCACTAGCCTTACGCATTTTCCAATGTATACAAATGGGGTATTTTTGTTGTATACACACAGGGTAGATATATTGAGCGTATCTACTGCCATGCCGTATATACAGGGTGACAGTATACAGGAATGAGTGAGTTCACCAACTGATGTATACAAATGGGGCATTTTTGTTGTATACACACAGGGTAGATATATTGAGCGTATCTACTGGCGTGCCGTATATACAGGGTGACAGTATACAGGAATGAGTGAGTTCACCAACTGATGTATACAAATGGGGCATTTTTGTTGTATACACACAAGGTAGATATATTGAGCGTATCTACTGGCGTGCCGTATATACCGGATGACAGTATACAGGAATGAGTGAGTTCACCAACTGATGTATACACATGGGGCATTTTTGTTGTATACACACGGGGTAGATATATTGAGCAGGGTATTCGCTCATCTCTAGCCAATAACTAAAACTCGGTATTCAGTCATCTCTAATTCTTGCAGATATGGATTTATTACAAGAGATTAGCGAATACCGTTTGAGTTGGTATTCGATCGAATATTAAGGTATTCGACTCCGATCGAATATGTGGGGGGCCAACAATATCTTTTGAAAAATTAAGTATAAGAAGGTGGGGGCCGAGATTGCCCTATCTTTCCATCTCCCTCTCAGAGATGGAGCCGGTTAGGCTGGGACTATGGGCTGTGTTCGTTTTGCTGTATACAAAAGATCAAAGAAGAGAGACCCCTTTAGGTTATAGGTATGAAATGTTAATGAATGGGCTATGAATCCTTATCTCTCTGTTTGTCTTATGGGCCCAACCTTTGAAGATGTGGAGGTTACTTTGGTTGGGTAGAAACAGGTTCTATAGCCTATTGATCATTATCTCTCTTGCCATGATATATGCATCAAGGCTCTGTTTCATGAGAAAGTCCATCCCAGTTTGGAAAATGAGATGTAGATTACATGAGGCCTCAGCCAATAGTCATGTGCCAGGTTTATGTTATAACTCTAACACTAATTATGTTATGCCAATCATGTTATGTTATTAGAATAGTCCAACCTGCTTTTGCTGGTATTGTGTTTAAACTACCTTTGTGCACCATTAAATTAGAACTCACTTGATACACCATCAGCTGTGTGTGTGACTTCTCCAGGCCTGATATTTAATTAGAACTGCGACAACATAACTCAGGGGTCTTGTGCCCCTAACAAATATCACGCGGTAAACGCAGTAAAAATTCATATCCCCTACCACCTTCCCTGGCGTTTTTTTTTTGTTTTTTTTTTACATTAAAGTTTATTAAGGTTTTTCAATAAGTTGTTCAAAAAAAGGGGGAGGAGGGGGGAAAGGGGAAAGACGGGGAAACCTCGGGAAAACAATGGGAATGAAAGAAGGAAAAAAAGAGGTCGGGGAAGGGAAAGCGGGGGATGGCAGTCTCTGACGCAGCAGAGTCAAAATGTAGCAATTTGAGTCAAGGAAACATAACAATTGTAAAAGAGCAATAAGAACTTTAAAAGGAATACATAATAGAAGCTGTGAACAGCAACATGAAAACATAACTAGAAACTGTTGGGAAGCTAGAGAAAGAAAAGCAAGTAAAGACATCAAAAGGTAAGACAAAATGGACATTTACGGTCCCGTAGGACAGACAGAAGAGGCTTCAAGGCAGTACGTTGACGAAGTGTATCTCTTGACAAATCCGGGAAAATAGATAAAGCACAGCCCTCAAAATCCACGGTGCGGCTATTGCGGACCTTCTGCATAATCTCCTCTTTGACAGCATAAAAATGGATTCTGCATATCACGTCCCGGGGTTTGGACTCATCAGAGCTGCGAGGACGCAGCGCCCTATGAGCGCGGTCCATTTCAATGTGAGAATCAGGTGGGCGCCCGAGGAGGGAGTTAAATATTCCAGTAAGAGTAGAAACCAGATCCACAGTTTGAACAGATTCAAGAAGGCCGCGTATACGGATATTGTTGCGGCAATTACGGTTCTCAATATCGTCCATGTGTGAGATCAGGTTGAGAAGAGTGAACATCATAGCCCTGCTGTAAGGTATTGATAGATGTGGAGGCCGCAGATTGAAAGTCTTCTAGGGCCTGAACCCATTGCTGCAGGTCGGATATATCAGATTTCACAGCACGCAGATCATGGCGCCACGCCTGTTTAAGGTCAGAAGCAAGACAATCCATATCTCTCCTACTTAGGGCCAACAGGGCTTGCAACTCAGGATGTTTCTGTAATGTAAGCGCAGCTTCATCAGGTGGGGGGAGATGGGAGACAAAGGAGGGGGCGTCTGGACGCAAGGCTGGAGGAGTAGGGTCAGGTCTGGAGGGCCTCTTACAAGTTACAGGGGGCCATAAGTCATCATCCGAGGAAGAATCCGAGGGTGGGGGGGACCCCGCTGGGCAGGAGGGGGGCTGGCACCCCAATCAGCAGAGTCCGGGGGACCAGCACAGTGAGAGCTAACTTGCCGCGGTTGTGGGGGGGTGAGCATGAGGGATTTAGGAGTACCAGCAACAGGCACATGCTGGGGGGAAGAGGAGGGAGGCAGTGTCTCCGATGCTGCTGCTCCCTGTTGGGGAACTGGAGGAGGAATGGCAACATCCAGGGCCCCTGCACCCCCAGGGGAGAAGGGAGGGGATGGAGTTGCCTGAGTGGGCCCAGAAGCCACAGCTGGAGGGTCCGGTCGCACGGAGGACGGCGCTCCTATGGCCGGCAGTGAAGAGGAGCCGCCGCCATATTCAATCCCATTTCCCGGGCGCGTGGTGTGGAAGGAAGAAGATGGCGGCTCACCAGTGCTACAGGCCGCAGAATCCAACGCCCGGCGCCGCCCACCTTGCGGGGTAAAGAAGTCCAGGATGCAGCCCTCCCGGTGCACGGAGGTAAGCGGGTCCTCCCGATGTCGCTGAGACCTGGTTTTGCCCATTTTAAATGCTGGAAGCACCTAAGAGTGTTGGAGCCAGGAGCGGAGTTCTCACTACAGACGTCCGTACGCGTGCATGCCTAGCCACGCCCCCCCTCTCCCCCTGGCGCTTTTTTTGCACCAATCACTGTGCAGGGGAGGTGGGACAGGAAGCAGAAAACCATAGGCATCGAAAAATAATAGGAAAAAGTCATTGGCTGGCTAAATCAGGTGACCTCGGATTTATAAGAAGAGTGGCCGCCACGTTCATGTCATTTGCGGCTGGGAGTTAGATAGGGAGAGACATGCTGAGGGTTAGAGAGGGATTAGCTTATGCTAGGCAGGCAGGAAACATTCTCAGAGCTACACTGCTTGATGAGGGTATATACACCACTAGTATATACACCACTAGTATATACACTCATCCTGCATGCATTTTGACAAAAGCCCTTTTTACAGCTCCAATTGCCTACCACTGGTATACAGTACATATGTGTCCCATAGGGGTGAAAAGCTAGCAGTTTACCTTGCATCTGGTATATATGGTAGTAGATGAATGCTATATATATCTACCCTCCATGTATACTTTCAAGAAACTGATGTATACAAGTGTTTTTGTTCACTCACTTATTCTACCTATCCCATTGGGTGAGAAGAAACCTGTATACTGTCATCCGCTATATACGGTAGTAAATAAACTCTTAATATATCTACCCTCCGTGTATACATCAGTTTGTGCACTCACTCATTCAACCTGTCCCATTGGCTGAGAAGCACACTGTATACTGTCATCCGGTATATACGGTAATAGATAAACGCTCAATATATCTACCCTCAGTTTACACTTTAAACAAATACACTTGTATACATCAGTTTGTGCACTCACTCATTCTAACTGTTCCATTGGGTGAGAAAAAACCTGTATACTGTCATCCAGTATATATCCTGGCAGAAGTGTTTTGGCACGGGAAGATCAGTTCTATGTTGTTTGATTGTATGGCGATGTGAATTAATTCTCATTCTGAGTTTCTGACCGGTCTCTCCAACATACAGATTTTCAGTGGAACATTTGGTGCAAATGATCAAATACACTACATTAGGTGTGTTACAGGTGAACGTACCTGGGATTTTATATTCCCTGTTAGAGTTTGGGATCTCTATCCTGTCAGTGGTCAGTATGTGCGGGCAGGTCTTGCACCTCTTCTGCCAAAACACTTCTGCCAGGAAGATCACAACATCATCAATGACATGAAAATCTTGATCTTAAAAGGGAACTTTAAATCAAGGAAACAGCGACTGATTTATGAGTACAAGGCCATGACCCTATTCCAGACATTGGACAATGGGATGAACATCTCACTTGGGTTTATGTCTTTTTATACAAATCATTAAGACAGCCATTAAGATAAGAACCAGGGATCTGGCAATTGATTGTTTGTTGTTATAAGTATATAGTAATAAGCCTCTTCCCCCCTCCCTCCTGTAATTCTAGCCCTGTGCCCAGTCATAAATGTGCAGCCTCTACAGAGTGTTTTTTTTAGATATATCTGAAGAAGAAGCTCAGAGGAAGCTTCGAAACGTCATATTCTGTCATCATTATGAGTTAGCCATTAAAAAAGGTATCACCTACTGAAGACTTGCAAAGTTTTTTTGTTTTTTATATTGTATCATGTATATATAACCATAGTGTGCATATAATATTGCTCCGTATATGTCAAGTAGCAGGGCAAGATACAATATAGAATGAGAGCAGGATACAAAATGCATATCTAAAATAAACCCAACAATTCACCAGACAGAGACGGCACTCCAGGAATCCCCTACGTGCGTTTTGGTGCTAGCCTTCTTCTGGGGGGCGGTGTATGACAGAAACAAGAGAGTATATAAATAATCCGTCTACCAATTTGGACAAATGCTGTGGGAGGTGTGGCAAGTAAGACCACCAATAACAAGTCTGGAGACAGCGTGTTATTGTTGCTATAGGATGAACACAGCAGGGTTCCAATGGGGAACGGATGCCGAGTCCCGACTGTGTCATGGCAAAGATGGCGCGGGCAGTGGCATTACGTGACTGTTAGTTACGTGACCCAGCTGAGCCGGGAAAACACTAAGCGGCTAGTGCAGGTAGTAACCAAAACACAGCCGATGACAAGTAAGTAGCGGAGCACAATAACAAGCTGCCATGGCCAGAGAGGAAAATAAACGACAACCAACGAAGAATGAGTTAGCGATTAGGAGTGCGAGACAAGGGGGAGAAAATAAAAAGCAACAGAAATAGTGAAAGTGTGTGAAAAGAAAAAAATAAGGACAAATAAATGGCAGTGTGACGTTGATAGTGAGAATGGAATGATGAATGGAGGACACAAGAAAAATACTGTGTGGTGATGTGATGTGTGACATATAATAATGAGATGTGAATGTGGGGGATAGAGAAATAGACGTACATGGTAAGTGGAATAATACACGTTTATAATAAAGGATAGGAAATTCATATGCATTGAAAATCAGTGTATAGATCTATCACTAGTGTACAGTGAGTACAAATAATGATATAAGCAAAAATGAAGAGAAATTATACAAAATAGATTAAAATACAAACATAGAAGACAAAATATCTATCACATTCGCATTTACAATATTTGCATATAATATTTATAACAATATTTAAACCACAGATCTGTCATAAGGAAAAAAGGTCATGCAAGAACCAGATTGGAATACAGACATGGAAGGCAAAATATCTATCATATTTACGTTTATAATATTTGCATGTAATCGAGTTGCAATTAAAGAAATATACATGTCAGCATCAAGGAACCGCCGATTTGTAATAAAAGATGTTAAGTATATCAGATGTCATAATAGTAATGAAGATGTCCTTTGTTGACCAAAATGAAGTTCCTTGTTTCCTTACATAGATCTTGCAAATAAAAGAGTATTTATATCAGTATATATATATATATATATATATATATATATATATATATATATATCTCAAGAGACCACAAAACATCATAAATGTCCTAAAAATATTATATCCAGTTGGTGTCGTTATAACAATGGAAATGTCCTTCTGTGACAGAAATAAAATGAGATGGAAGGGGAGTGGATCCACGTAGATGTCAGAGCAATGTAGATAATCCCAGACGAGAGAAAATGCCCAGCAATGAATAATGCAAATGTGCCAGCACTGGAGACGGAAGACACATAAACAGAAGAATGAATGAGCGAAGATAAATGCAAATTAAAAAACATAGACAATAACAAATAAAAAATCCTGTACCACCATAACCCAACACCACACAGGACCAAGTGAACCTAAAAAGGAACAAGTAGAAAGCCGAGTAATAAACTGGGCTTAACAGGATCTACAGGAATACCCCAAAGTTGAGAGACTCATTTAAACCTCATGGGGTCCCCAGGGTCCAGATCCACCTTGTCTCACAGTGGGCAAGGCGTCTTTTCATGTTACCCCCTCGTATTGTCAGGGGGATACAATCAATCCCCCTGACCTTCAGACCAGATGTATCACTTTGATGGCAAAGTGTTTGGCAACAGGTTTAGAGGAGTCAAGAAATTCTCTGCCAACATCCCTCATAGTAGAAATGTCACGTACATGTTCATGGACTCTTATTTTTAATTCCCTTGATGTTAGTCCAATATAAATTAGGGAACATGGGCAGGTGGTATAATATACCACATACCGAGATGAACATGTGATTCGTCTGCGAATCTGATACGATTTTGTACCATCAGCTGAGGAGAAGTGTGTGTCCCTAGAGATATTAGGACAGGCCACACACTTCCCACAAGGGAAACTCCCCATTTTAGGTTCAGTGAAGCCAAAAAGATTGCATTTTTTGGGTTCATAAAAGCTCCTCACTAGGTGATCTTTTAAATTGTTGCCTCTACGGGCTGTGATACTGACTGAAGGTGTGATGAATTTGCAGATAACTGGGTCACCCAGAAGAATAGGCCAAAATTTATCGAGTGCCTTGCGCATCAGTTTCCAATGAGAGTGGAAACCGGTGACAAAGCGAACTCTTTCCTCTTTTTGACAAATCGTGTTAGTGGAATGTATTAAAGATTGTCTTGGTGTCAATTTTGCCCTTTGGTAAGCCTTATTAATAGTACAACGACCATATCGATGTGCACGAAAACCAATCACTCAGATCCCGTGCATGAGCTTCAAATGAATCATCGGTTGAACAGGCCCTCCTAACCCGGAGGAACTGGCCAACCGAAATAGAATTAATGGTTTCCCATGGGTGGGAAGAAGAGGCATGGAGAAGAGAACTCACAGCCGTATCCTTATGGAAGAGTTCTGTTTGAATAGTATTATTAATATCATGGTAAAGACGCACGTCGAGGAAATCAACACAACTGGTATCAGATTTAAATGTGAGGTGGATATTCAAGTTGTTCCGGTTTGTCTCTTCAATAAACTGGGACAGCTACTGCTCCTCCCCCCAGACGACCAGGATATCATTGATGTACCGCATCCAAAGAAGGATGCAGCCCATCTCCGACCCCCGGTCGTCTGGGGCAAGGTCCCTCTCCCACAGTCCACAGTCCCACTTCCACATGTCCTCTGGACGCAGATCTGAGTTGAAATCGGGACATACCTCCCTCCAACCGGGACCGCGGGACATGTCACCGAAATCGTGACTGTCCCGCGGAAATCGGGACGGTTGGGAGGTATGATTTTCATGGTAATGAAAATACAAAAAACTCTTTGAATGAGAATGTGTGTCCAAACTTTTGGTCTGTACTGTATATTGGGGTAGGTTTTTAAAAACCGTTACACAACCAACTTGAAAACGTGGGCCAGGCATGGAACGTGTTGGAGGCTGGCAAGCTCCAGAGCCTCTACCTGGTTCCAGCCATTATCACACACGACCATGCCTGGGCCCAGGTGCAGTGGCGAAATCCACATTGCTGTCTCCTCTAGGATGGCATCACTCACCTCGGGGGCAGTGTGTTTTCTGTAGGCCAAGCTGATGAGCTTCAGCAGGGCCTGCTGACGTCTCCCCACGCCAAAGCTGCAGTGTTTCCAGCTCGCAGCTGGGGTTGATGTTACCACAGAGGAGGAGGGTTTGTGAGAACCCCTGTGTTAGGACTGTGCGAAAGGTGTGGCCATGATATCACAGTCGCAGCCTGTTCCACTGTTTCGGCGCAGTCCAGCATGCATGGGGTTAAAGCCGATAGGCTTGGTCGGTCTGCTGACTGCCACGGGTGTCAGCCTATCGGCATCTGGCTTGGGTTGATCGGTCCCGCCTTCCCACCATTTAAGGAGGCTGGTTTCTTCACCGGGTGCTCTAATATCAAAGCAATATCCACATGGTGTTTGTCTGTACAAGACATTAGTTGGCAGTAAGCTGCCTAGTTAGGCAGGTAGGAAGAAATTCCCTTATGGGACAAAATTGTGGGTTTCCTTCCCTTATTAGTTATTATTGTAAAACGCCTACCTTAGGCAGTCTGCTACTTGTGGTGCTACAGCTGTAGCTAGCTGTGGTGTGGTGCTCCCCAGTAAGCTGCTGGGAGCACACAGTTATATTTGTGTTGTCTAGTGGTAAAGTAACCACTAACACTAGTATTCATTTAGGCGGCTGCTTTGTCCTGCAGTGGCAGCTTCTCTGAGAAGTTATCAGAGAAGCACTTTAGTTTTAGGTGTAGTCCAGCAGTGAGCTTCACTGTCAGGCTTTGATCACACATCTGCACGCCCTGCAGTTCAGAGCCCAGTGGGCTCCACAGGATATTTGTTTATTTTAGTTTTTTTTAAAATATATCCTGCCGACCGTAACACCCTGCCAGAAATCTTGGGCGGGGAGAGGAGGTTGGCCGCTCCAGTTTGCGACCTGGTCCCAGCCTTCACTACATTCACCCAGACTGTCGTTAGAAAGAAGCAACGTCCATGTCCGCATGCGCTTCTCAAGGTGTTGGTGGTCAAGTGGACCTTAGAGCAAAGCGCAGAACTGGGGCCCGCCTAATGTTATGGGACACGTGCTGATGCAAGGCGGGGACGGTACACCAAGAGAAGTAGTGACGGCTAGGGGTAGCCGCAGCTACCATCAGGTCTCCACAAGCATAAACGCCAACATCTTCAGGGCCAGCAGTTTTCAGATGTGGCCATTTAAGGCTTGGTCATGTGGGTGAGTTGCGTTGTACTTCTGCCTGTGATCAAACGCCTGGGAGATGGAGAACTGCTGGGAAGAGGTGCATGATGGTGCAGGCAAAAGGAGCAGAGGCAGGAAAAGGGGAGGAGGCAGATGTGGAAATGTCCTGGCTGGTGGTCTGGACTGCCGTGCCATCACTGGAACAGTGGAAGAGGCAGTGGCGGCAACGCCGGACGATGATTGTCCTGCGTTTGCTCTCTCCCACTGAGCCCAGTGCTTGCCTTCCAAATGACAGTGCACGCCTGAGGTGGTCAGGTTTCTCTTCTCAGAGCCCCTATTCAGTTTTGAGTTGCATAGTGTGCAAACCGCACATACGTTGCAAAATCTACTCACCATGGAGGGACGTGGCTTCGATGGGTGACTTTTGGGCCAGTGGCTAGTACAGGGAACACTTTGGGTCTTGCTGGCTCTGGCCTGGTTTTTGTGAAGCAGCTGTACTGTGCCTCTGGACATGCCTCTGCCTCTAGCCACCTTTTTTGGTGCTGCGCTTGCCTCCACATCTACACTGTTTTCCCCACTAGACATCACCCCTGTCCAGGTCGGGTTGGTGGCCTCGTCGTCCACCACCTCCTCTTACAATTGCTTACTCTGCTCCTCCTCCTGCAGACTGCACATAACCACAGCCTGCCCTGATGGAAACTGTGTCTCGTCATCATCACTGAGGCGGATAAACGCTGGTTGTAGGTCCACAACCACAAACTCGGCAGGAGATGGCTGATGCTCCAGTGTTTGGACATCAGGACAGAAAAATTCGTCTGTTAGCTCCTTGGATTCGGGAAGTGGTTGAACAGAGTCGAAGAGTGGAAAAGGGTGGAGGGGGTGGAGGGGGGCAAGGGTGGGATGACTCTGCTGGGAAGATTGGGCATGTTGGGAGGAAGGAGGGGCAGACTCTTGGGTAGGAACGCGACTGGAGGTAGTGGCTGACTGGCTGGTTGAAAAGCCGCTTATCCGCTATCCATTGTAACACCTGTTCCTGGTGCTCGGGCCTCGTCAGCGTTGTACCCTGTACCCTGCTTAACGTTGCCATCAAG
Organism: Leptodactylus fuscus; assembly: GCF_031893055.1. Taxonomy (NCBI): domain Eukaryota; kingdom Metazoa; phylum Chordata; class Amphibia; order Anura; family Leptodactylidae; genus Leptodactylus; species Leptodactylus fuscus. Next base: position 10,856,645 of record NC_134265.1, read on the forward strand.
CCATGGATTGTGGATGAGCACAATGCTGGCTGCCCCTCACCAGTAGGAATTGCAGCCACAGTAGCTTGACTGCGGCCTGGGCCCCCAGCTGGATTTCCACAACCCCATCCTCTTCCGCTAGCCTTATGCATTTCAAGATGTATACAAGCATAGTGTATTGCAAGTATATGCGGTACATATTTTGAGCGTATAGCAAGTACGGTCTATACTGTATGGAAAGTATATCCCTTGCTTCACACCCATATGGGACAGGTATATTGGGCGCCCAAACCGATGTATACAAGCATAGTGTATTTCAAGTATCACGGTATATATTTTGAGCGTATAGCAAGTACGGTACATACAGGATGGAAAGTATACCCCTTGCTTCACACCCATATGGGACAGGTATATGTGGCGGATGCTCCAGTGTTTGGGCATCAGGACACAGAAATTGTTCTGGTAGCTCCTGGGAGGGGGCAAGGATGGGATGACTCTGCTGGGAAGATTGAGCATGTTGGGAGGAAGATGGGCAGACTCTTGGATAGGAACACGACTGGCGGTAGTGGATGACTGGCTGATGGAAAGCTGCTGGAAGAAATATCCGCTAGCCATTGTAACACCTGTTCCCTGTCGTCATACAGCAGCACAAGTGGGGTATTCTGCCCTTGTGTGCTGGTAGTACAGATAGAATTTTTAATTAATTAACCAATCACAACCTGGCCCAATAAGAGGGCACAAGGACCTCCCACCTGCGTGTTTTTTTCTGTCCTGTGATGGTGGGACAGGTGGAGGAGGCCTATGTGGTCTCCTGTATGGTTTGGAAGAAGGTGTTTGCAAACCTTCTTCTTCTTTTCCTTTTTCTTTCTTTCTGATAAAGATTGAGGTTTATATTGCAGTCATATTTTCAGCTGCTGCAGTTTGATTCATTGCCAGCAGTAAGGTAAGCTGAATCCTCTTTCAGCTTTTCCTTTTCTGTCAGTGCAGCTTGCACTAATATCTATTACTGTGGTTGTTCTGTCAACTCCTGTTATGTTGTGTTTGTCAGTGCCTGTGCACACTTACCTGGGCTGCAGTTGCAGCGGTGGACATTGGGGGCAGCTTTCAGCTTTTCTCTGTGTTTATTCTTCTCTGTCTCTATTCCCCATTGGCCAAGCTGATGGAGACCGAGTGGAAACATGCTGAGAGAGCTCATCCTAATTCCAGTCCCTATTTCTGAATAGAGGACTGTCAGAGGTCAAGACCCTGTGCCCCATAACCTCATCACAGATAGATCCTTTGGGTTCGCCTCCCAAGGTGGATTTGGCAGTCGCGAAGCTCTCTCGATGTATGGTGGTCCCTCTGGATGATGGTTCCAACTTACAAGACCTTCTGGACCGACGTGTGTGGGACCCTGAGAGAATGCTATTTCCGTGGCCTCAGCTCCGGCCTCTGTGGCCATAGCCTCTACTACTGTAGAGGATAGCTTATGTTCCCCATCTTGCCCAGCTAGAACGGGTTATGGATTCCGGGGTCCCTAAGGACGACATAATGTCCTCAATGTCCTCCCTGTTTATGGCTGCTGACTTAATGGGCAAAGCCTCCCGTCAACAATTGAAAATAGCCTCTAAGAACATGGCCCTATCCACTGCGACAAGGAGACCTCTCTGACTTAAGCCCTGGAGGGCTGTCACCTCATCAAAATTTACGCTATGCGCTACCGTTTGGACGCAGACTGGACGATTTGATGGAGGGCCTCACGAACATTAAGGGTAAGTCCCTGCCCCAAGCCTCCAAAGGCATACGGGAGGCCTCTGGTAGAGGGCATGGATCTACTGGCCCCAGATCCCAGTCACAGAGGCGCACAAAATTTCACCCAAGAGGCCTGGACGTGGACGCCCTTAGGAGGATCCAAGAAAGATATCAAATTTTTTGACGGGGTCTTACTCCCTGTGACCGGAGTCCCTGTTGGGGGTTATCTCTCCCATTTCCTGACTGTGTGGCGTGCTCTTATTCAAGACCCTTGGTGCAAGTAGTAGAACGTGACTACGTTGTCGAGTTTTCCCATCCTTCGATCAACTAACTTGTCGCAACTCATCCTCTGCCTGTTGCTTGTCATTCCATCCTGGAGAGCTCCTTCCTCCACTATATCCAGAAAGGAGCCCTGAAGAGAGTTCCTCCTTCAGTAGGATTCGGAGACTGGGGAATGATCATACTTGCATGTACCCATCTTACGGCCACACAGAAAATACCTCAGGATCGCCATCCAAGGTTCTGGTCACAGAAGGATTACCAGTTTGCTGACCTACCCTCCAACACCTCTTCCGCTCCTCACACCTTCACTAAGGTGATGGCTCCTGTCGCTGCCGCCCTCAGACTTCAAGGTCTGTTCATAGTTCCCTATTTTGACAACTGGCTCATAAAAGCTCATTCAGCTCCAGTCCTCCAATAACATGCACAGATAGCCATCTCCTTCCTTCAGAGGCTATGCTGGCTAATCATTTGGGAGAAATCTGAGGTAGTATCATCCACCCAGAAGAAGGTTCTAGGGTTGGACTCCGTGGCTCTGCAGATCTCATTATCCGCCCCAAGGAGGCTGAGAATAGAGGCAGCCGCCCGTTTTCTATACAAACACGGCGTGTATCCATCAGAACCGCCAGGAGAGTCCTAGGCCTAATGTCATCCTCAGCCAGGACGATCCCTTAGGCTTTAGGGCATTCCCATCCGCTCCAGACGGAAGTGTTGAAGACCTGGAACAGGTCTCTAGGAGGACTCCTGAAGAGGATCTGTCTTTCTGCCTCAGATGGTGGATATTCCTTAAAGATGGAAGGTCCTTAGTCCAACCAGTATTGGACTCTGTTGACAACAGATGCATCCCAGTCGGGATGGGAAGCCCATGTGGACAAGAGGACTGTGCAAGGTTGTTGGAGCAGCCTGGAAGTAGGATCTTCCAACCAGAGGGAACTCAAGGTGGTATACCTGGCATTGCTGCACTTCACCCCATATCTCAAGGGGAAGGCTGTGAGAGGCCGGTCGGACAACATGACCACAGTGTTGTGCCTGGAAAAACAGGGAGGAACCAGGTCCAAAGCTCTCTTGAAAGAAACGAATCTGGGCAGATAAGAATCTGACCCATTTATCCGCTGTTCACATCAAGGGCTCCCTGAACATAGTGGTGGATCGGTTGAGTCGAAGTATTACCATATCAGGAGAATGGTCCCTCAATCCAGAGGTGTTCCAAAAAATTGCCCAGAAATGGGGCCTTCCAGAAGTCGACCTCATGGCAACCCGACTCAACGCCAAGGTGGAGAAGTTCTGCTCTCTGTACCTGGAGAACGATCCCTTGGCAGTGGATGCCCCGTCCATCCAATGGAGGTTCAGGCTGGTTTGCATCTTCCCTCCAATACCCATCATACCAGAGTACTAATGGAAATAAGACAGGACCAAGTCCAGGCGACTGCCATAATAACATTCTGGCCCAAGAGGACTTGGTTTGCCCAGCTCATAGGCATGAGTAGTGGCGTATATTGGAGGCTTCCCCCTCTCCCAGACCTGGTCACTCAAGGAGGTCAGAGATGCCAAGATCTGAGGAGATTCAACCTGACAGCCTGAAGGTTGACCAGTCCCTATTAAGTCATAGCTGGCTGTCAGTGGCCGTTCTGAGAACTATCTCCTGCGCCATAGCGGAATGCACAAATAGGAGCTACCGCAGAGTCTGGAATGTCTTCAGAACCTGGGGGTCGGAGCATGGCCTAGGAGTGACCGACCCCTCTGTGGAATCAATACTGGAGTTCCTCTAGGACGGCCTAGACAAAGGGCTATCTCCAGCAACCTTGAAGGTACAGCTAGCCGCTTTGTCCGCCTATCTGAGGAGGTGTTTATCTCAACACCCCTTAGTGAAAGGGGTCCTTAGGAGTGCAATGAGAATTAGACCTTCGGTGTCAGCTCCCGTCCCCCAATGGGACCTTGGGATTGTGTTGGCGGCATTGTGTGACCCACCGTTTGAGCCACTGGAAGAAGTGGACCTGAAGCTGGTTTGCTGGCCATCACCTCAACTTAGAGGGTTGGGGAACTCCAGGCCCTGTCATCAGAGGAGCCTTACACCTCCTTTTTTAGTGACAAAGTTCAACTCCGTTTTTTTGCCAGGATTTACACCCAAGGTACCTTCTTTGGCAAACCTAAATCAACTCATCACCTTACCAACCTTTGTAGTGGTCAACATGGAGGTCACCTTGTATGACAAGTACTTCCAATCCACTTCAGATAGGGGTTCGAAGGGAGGAGCACAGAGCCCCTGTAGAACCGCAGCTAGGTCCCAGGTAGGGACAGGAGGCTGCACCTGTGGGCGGAGCCTAGTAGCCCCTCTCAGGAGTTGTTTGATCAGAGGATCCTGTGATAACCTGTCTCCAGGAGAGCAGACAGAGCTGAAACTTGGACCTTCAGGGTAGCAGGTGCTAACCCCCTCTCCAGGCCGCCTTGTAGGAACTCCAAGTCCACTATTAGAAACCATGTGGACTCTCTTCCAGTTCCGGCACATTTTAGTAAAGCGAGACATAACGTTTTGCAGCTACGTTTTCAAGTTATAGAGCATGTTCCCCAACCGAGGAGAGGAGGCAACTGGATCGCTTTACTCAAACAGAGGGAATCCTTCTGGATTCACTCACTCAATACAATCGAACCGATGGGACTGAATCGAGCCTATGATCGTACTTATACATATTAATTATAGCATTACCAATGTCTAACCGATTTGTCTCCATTTCGATGTTATTATTTTCCAATGGCTGCATACAATGTGTTACTATTGACATAACGACTGTTTTTTCTCCCCCTCTAGGTGCAAGTTGACCTCACCCATTATTTTGTATTACGTATAAAAATCCGTATCTTGATACACATTTAATTATTCTTTTCATCTTCCTTGCAGACGAAATGACCATCCCACGCCAGCTATGGGTATAGTATAGATATACGATAGCATAAGATAGCTCCCCATTGTGTGGTTTTGATTTTCTTCCTGTGTCCCCCCCCCCCCCTCTTTTACGTTCTTCTTTTGTTCTTTCTCCGGTTTGTCACCCTCTGTCCTGTTTTGACTGTCATGTCTACACCATTTATATTTTCACAACAAGTTTTGTGATTTTTTTACGATTTTTTCACAATTTTTACTTGAATTTTTTTTTTTCATTTTTTACTGTTTCCTTTTTCATTTTCCAGTTTTATGTTACCCTTATTCAGTATCCATATTGTTTTGTTCCGCTGTGTAATCAACATACATTCTGCCTTTGTGTTAGTCTGTATTTTTTTTTTACACACTCCATTGTTATCTCTCTTTCTATTTGATTCTCCTACTCTTTATTTCTTCTTCTTTCCAATCTGGCAGCCTTTTCCCTATTATGGAACGCACCACTGGAACGCATCTACGTCACTTCCGGTAACGTCATCTCCGTTCTCTCCTTTATCTTTTCCATTCTTCTTCTCTCTCTTTTTCTTCCTACATCTTTATCCTACCTAGCTCTCTCTCTCAATTTCCCCATTCTCTGCTCACTACATCTAGTCCTTCTCCTTCTTCTGCAGTTATACAGCTCCGCTCCGCTGGTGGAACGCACATCTCACTTCCGCCGACTACGGCCGGATCGTACATATTGCTAGTCATAGACCCTAGCTACCGCCCGCAGCGCATTACCGAGCCTAAATTACTTCCAGTATCTCTATATATGTCCATCCTCCATTCCCTCCCTCCCTGGCTATCTATATATCCTATATATCATGGCATTCCGCGGTGGAACGCACATCCATATTGATGACATCACTTCCGGTTTTCATATCCGGGTACATGGGCGGGCTCACACTATTTAAACCCCTCTGTACAGCTCCATGCTCACGCCTGACACTAGAACTGCCTGCTATATGACACTAGGTAAGATCTATCACACCTGACATTGATACTTTGCTGAGCCTTCATTGTAGTTCTCCTTGTTTTCTGCTTCATTACATTTGCTAACCTATTCTTGGTACATTTTCTTCTTCTCTACAGACATACTGGCTGCTGTTCCTTCTTATCTTCCTCCATTCTATCCCATGAGTTTCTGGCTTCTTCTTTCCTGGTTCTGCTACTTACCTCATTATCTATGGTATTTTTTCTATACTATTTGCCGTGTATTACTGTACACTTGTTTCAACCTTTGACGCTGTATTTGACCATTTGATTGACATATACCTGTATTCATTGCCTCTAGATCGCTTCTGATGAAGGTCTGAGGACCGAAACGTTATGCCGTATTGATCTAGCTTGTATTTCAAATTCAACACTTTGTATTGTGTCAATGGAATTAACATTATTGTAAAATAAATCACTTTACCTCTTTCACCCAAAATTAGTGTATGCAACAAAATTTATTTATACTATTGTACATGGGTCAAAGGACCTTTTTTTGTTGGCACCACATATAGCACGAGTGTGCGGTACCACTGATTTACTCGCTACTTGTAGGAACTCTGGAAAATCCGGGCGATCCTTTGGTAGCTCTGGTTAGTTGACTCTGCTCTTGAGTGTGCTAGGGTCCTTAGCACTCCCTGGGACAATCCTCTCTCTCCGCATACGGCATGGTTAACCTCAAGGCAGTGAGGTTGAACTTGTCCAGGCCCTGGCATGGCCGGCTGTTTAGAGTTACCAGGTTTTGGACTGATGGAAGTCTCCAGTAGTTCCCCCGACTCATAAGGATAAAGTCGGTGAACCATGCCCTCTTTAGCCACAACGGCATGATCACTATTGCTGAAGTCTGATCCTGTCTGAGTTTCGCCAATACCTTCGGAATCATTGGAATGGGAGGAAAAACGTATGCCAGTTTGAACCTCCAAGGTATTGACAGGGCATCCACTGCCAAAGGGTTGTCTTCCCGGTACAGGGAGCAAAACCTTTCTACTTTGGCGTTGTATTGGGTGGCCATCAGATCCACCTCGGGGAGACCCCACATCTCGATGAGATGGTGAAAGATATCTTGATGTAGAGACCATTTGCCTGAGGTTGGCAGGCCTCTGCTGAGTTGATCCGCCAGGATGTTCAGACAACCTCGGATGTGAACCGCCAATAACTGGAAGAAATTCTTTTCTGCCCAGGCGAAGATTAAGTTGGTGACTTGTAGAAGAGAGGGGGACCTGGTTCCCCCCTGCTGGTTGAAGTAGTGGACTACCGTCAGGTTGTCCATCCATATCTTGACTGCCTTCCCCCACAGAACAGGCACAAATGTCAGAAGTACTCGGTGAACTGCCATAAGCTCGCGCCAATTGGATGAGCGCGTTCTCTCCAGACGGTTCCATGTACCTTGCGCTGGGGTCTTCCCCAGATGAGCTCCCCATCCTGTGAGGGAGGCATCTGTCGTCAACAGGGTCCAGGTGAACCTGACCGAGGACTGCCCATCGCGTAGATGGGACCACCAGGCTAGTGAACGCCAGGTGCTAATGGTTAACTGGATAGGCTTCTGTAGTCCTGAAGGACTGTGATTCCAGACTCTCAGGATCTTGTTCAGCAGTGGGCGCATGTGCCACAGGGCCCAGGGGACTGCTTCTATGGAGGCGGACATCAAGCCTAGGACCTTCATGGCCGTCCTGATAGTAACCTTCCTGGTAATGGAGAGATGATGAACCGCTCGAGCAATCTTTTCCTTGTGAGGAGAGGGCAGAGAGATCGTCATGTTGAGAGAGTCTAAAATGAAACCTAGGAACTGGATTCGTGTTGATGGAATCACGACTGACTTTTGCCAGTTTATTAGCCAGCCCAGCTGGCTCCAAAAATCTACTACAGTCTGTACCTGCGTGGTGAGGACCTCCTTTGACTGAGCTTTGAGAAGCCAGTCGTCCAGATATGGAACTATGAAGATTCCTTGGAGGCGCAGGGCAGCAGCGACTGGAGCTATCACCTTTGTGAAGGTGTGGGGGGCTGAGGATATGCCGAATAAGAGGGCGGTGAACTGGAGGTGCAGCAATTTTCCGTCCAGGAATACCGCAATTCTTAGAAATTTCCTGTGCACAGGAAAGATGGGTACGTGGAGATATGCATCCCTTAGGTCCAAGGTGACAAAATGATCTCCGGGCTGCAGAAAGGGTAACACCGACTTGATGGTTTCCATGCGGAACCATACCTTGCGGATGAACTGATTCAGGTACCTGAGGTCGATGATCATACGCCATCCGCCGGAAGTCTTGGGTACTAAGAAGACTGGAGAGTAGACACCTTGGCCTTGTTCTGCTTGAGGAACAGGTTCTAGGGCGGCTTTGTTCACGTATTCCTGGATGGACTTTTCTAGATGAAGTTGTTTGGGGCCCTGAAAAGGGCGAGTTGTCACAAACTTGTCTACAGGATGGGAGGTGAAGCTTATCCTGTAGCCTTCCTGCACAGTTTGGATGACTAGGGGTCCTGGGTATGCAGGCGCCAGCCAGCCACATGAGAGAGACGGCCGCCTACTTCGAAAGGGACTGGGGGGTGGGAGGTTAAGCAGTCAGAGGGTCTTCCAGAGCGTCTTCCAGAGGGTCTTCCTACGCTCTCGGGAGGTACCCTGTCCTCTTCCTCTGGACTGGGGTCCCGAGCGCCTCTGACCTCTGGAGCCTCTCCGGGAAGATCCACGCCCACAAAAAGTTGGTCTTCTCCTCTCAGCAGGTTGAGGAAGATTCCTCCCTTTAGAGTCCGCGAGGCCCTCCATGATGCGGTCCAGCTCTCTACCGAAGAGCCTACCTGGCTCGAAGGGAAGTGCACACAGGGCAAATTTAGATGTGTTGTCGACCTTCCAAGGCTTTAGCCACAAGGGTCGCCTGGCTGCGGTGGAGAGCGACATAGCCCTAGAGGCCAGCCTCGCCTGGAACCGTGTGGCCTCCAACAGATGGTCCACCAAAAGATTGACATCTTTCATTGCCGCCTGGAGCTCATCCCGGTTGACTCCTGAGTCAATATCCCTAGTGAGGGAAGCTAGCTCAGACTGGAGGCCTGACACAACCTCATTGGAAGAGATGGCAACGGAGGCCTGGGCGGAGGAGGCCGAGTATACCCGCCTCAAGGATCCTTCCACGTGGCAGTCCATAGGATCACGTAGACCTGACCCGTTCTCTGCAGGGAGCACCGTTCGACGGGAAAGTTTCGCCACCGCGATGTCAACCTTCGGCGGCGGACCCCAGGTCCCCTGCTGGGATTCTGTGACCAAGAAGAGGGTTCTGAACCATCTAGATGGGACAAATGCTTTCTCAGGCTGTCTCCACTCCTTCTCCATGGCACGGATTAGGTCTGAATTCGCCCTGAAGGTCTTGGACCTGTGGCTGGGCCCCTCACCACTCTCACGATCCCTAGGCTTGATAGTCTTGAATAGCCTGGGCATTTTTTCCAGCGGGAAAATCTCTTTCTCCACTTCCTCCAACTCCTCTTCGGAGAATTCCACCTCCCTGAAGTGTAACTTTTCCAGGGGCGGAAGAGAGGGCTCAGATGAATCCAGACGTGGCCTTTTCGCCAGGTGCGAGACGGTGTCCTCCACCCTCTTCATGGAGTGAGAAACAAAGTCTTTCACCCAGGAGACCACCTCCCGAATACGGGTAGCCTCAGGGGGGGCTCTGCATCCCTGGCAGAACCTATATTCGCAGTCGTCGGGTAGTGGAATTCTGCACTTGGCGCAGGCCAGGTGCTTCCTCTTTGAGGTAGTCTTCCTCCTGGGAGGAAGGGCTGAAGAGGATGATGAAGACATTCTAGGAGAAAGAGAAACACAGAATAAATTTCTTTAAGTCAGCAGGCATACCACCCTTCTCCCTCCCCCTCCAACCAGACCTATCCGAATCCGAATGTCTGATCCTCAAGGAGTCTCTGGTGTGTCGGGAAATTAAGAGAATTAAGGCAGACAAGGCCGGCGGACCCGATGGGATAAGCGCAAGAGTTCTTAAAATGTGCAGTGACCAGCTGTGTGGTATTATTACGCACATGTACAATATGAGTCTGAAGCTGGGAGTGGTACCTCAACTGTGGAAAACATCTTGTGTGGTACCAGTCCCAAAGAAACCCAACCCGATGGACTACAATGACTACAGACCTGTAGCACTGACATCCCACCTGATGAAGGTCCTAAAGAGACTGGTCCTGACACACCTACGCCCCCTAGTGAGCTCCGCTCTGGACCCCCTCCAGTTTGCCTACCGGCCGGGCATTGGGGTAGATGACGCCATCATCCACCTTCTTCATAGAGCTCTCTCTCACCTGGAGAAACCAGGGAACACTGTGAGAATAATGTTCTTTGATTTCTACCGTGCGTTCAACACCATTCAGCCAGGGCTACTGAGGGAGAAGCTGAACCTTGGTGGTGTGGACCATCACCTGTCCAACTGGATCCTAGACTACCTGACAAACCGCCCTCAGTATGTGAGAGCCCAGGACTGTGTGTCTGACACTGTGATCTGTAGTACGGGGGCACCACAAAGTACAGTTCTTGCCCCATTTCTCTTCACACTGTACACTGCTGACTTTAGGCACAACTCCTCCAGCTGTTACTTACAGAAGTACTCCGATGACTCTGCTATAGTCGGCCTTATCACTGATGGCGACGATAGGGAATACAGAGACTTAAATCGGGATTTTGTTGAATGGTGCCAGCAGAACCAGCTCAGGATTAATGCTGGAAAGACCAAGGAGATGGTGGTGGACTTTAGTAAACGGAGAGGTGCTCCGACCCCCGGTGGAGATCCAGGGGACATGTATTGAGATAGTCAGGACCTATAAGTATCTGGGTGTGCTCCTCAATAATAAACTAGACTGGGCTGATCACCTGGAGGCGCTGCACAGAAAGGGCCACAGCAGACTCTACCTGCTCAGGAGGCTGAGGGCCTTTGGAGTCCAGGGGACACTTCTTAGGGCCTTCTTCAACTCTGTGGTTGCCTCAGCCATCTTTTTCGGTGTAGCCTGCTGGGGGAGCAGTATATCAACCAGGGACAGAAATAGACTTGACAGGCTGATCAGGAGGGCCAGCTCTGTCCTGGGGAGCCCTTTGGACCCAGTACAGGTGGTGGGTGACAGAAGGATACTGTCTGTGGTGACCTCCATGCGGGAGAACAAATCCCACCCCATGTATGGGACCCTGATGGGACTTGGCAGCACTGTAAGTGACCGTTTGCTTCACCCCAAGTGTGAGAAGGAGCGCTATCGCAAGTCCTTCCTTCCAACCGCGACCAGGCTGTATAATCTACATCAGACCAAGCGAAGATCACTCCGCACAGAGAACTAATGATTATGAATGTCCTCCTTCTTTCTTCTCTGTTCCTAAGCTGCTATGGACTCCTAGTATATCTTTCTCAGCATATGTGTGTCTAATTCTGTAATATATTACTGTGTATTATCCTGTATCTGTATTACTATGCAGCTGAAACATACTGAAATTTCCCCACTGTGGGACTATTAAAGGATTATCTTATCTTATCTTATCTTATCCAGCAAATGAAATCTCTTTCCAATACGATCAGCAAGATCAATCCAGAAAAAGCACTCTGAGACAGGAGCTCTGAGTAGATGTGCCTGTAACCGGAGCAACAAGCAAGGGCTAGGTGGTGGAGGGGGGGTTTATATAGGTCCTCTAGGAAGGGGAGGGGGGAGCTATGAAGCCCCCCCCCCCAAACATACATCCTCAGCACTCAAAGGGAACCCCCCCCCCGGCTTATAGGAACAGGGGGGGGGGGGGCAAGGGAGGAAAGTACGCCGCAGTAGATGAGCTCTAAGCTAAAAATCCTTCGAAAAATGCATCTCGCCCTGGAAGCGGCGCTCCTTGCTAATACTGCCAACAAGGTTCCCTCCGGCGGCCGGAACTAAAAGGTTCCCCCCCGAGCAGAAGCGCGCGGTCGCAGCTGGGAATAGAGAGGGCGCGTCAGGGGACAGGGAGCCGGCCACCGAAGGACCAGCGCAGCAAGCTGAAGGTAAGAACCTTATGCCCTATGAGAGGCCAGAACACCTCTCCCCCTACCACCTGTCCTGTCCCACAGGACAGAAAAAAACACAAAGGGGAGTAGGTCTTCCGGCCTCTTATAGGGGTCAAAGCTATTAGGTAACTAAAAATTCCACCTGTCCTAACAGCTCATAGGGGCAGGAATACCACAGTTGTGCTGCTGTTGGGCGTAGAGGGAAAGAAGGTTTCCAAGTATTTTTCCACTTTCCATATTGAGTTTGGAGTGTCTAGTTGATAGGTTGTGATAGTGGGGTAATACTGGGACTTGGGCGTGTTAGATGCACCCCGGCATGCTTCCCCTGCTGTCCCAATTGCATTCCAGAGGTGTTGGTATCATTTCCTGTGGTGTCATTGTGAACTCTCCTTAGTCAAATTATGGTTTCCCCTGAAACAAGCATTTTTTCCCCATAGACTATAATGGGATTTGATATTCGGTCGAATAGTCGAATATTGAGGGTCTACACGAAACGAATATCGAATATTTCACTATTCGCTCATCTCTATTTATTACCTGTCTGTATTCCTCTTGTATGCCTATGCCTCGTGAAACATAGAGATGTACTGCTCCTACTGTTAGAAGGCTTGGACTATATGACTTCTGGGCCTCTGCACAGACTTTTTTTTATTTTTTTAATTTCAGCCCCCTCCCCACCCCTTTTCCTGATACCTTGTTTTTCCTTCTCTCCTCCTTCAGTTGGTTATTGTCTTACTCACTAAGATATTCATTCTACTTCCTTCCTCTCTCTCTTCTCCTTCTTTACTCTATGCTCTTCTCTGTCCCTCTTCCCCCTTTTCCCTTCTTCTCCCTGAAGCTGCCGCTCGAGGTTCTTGCTCCTGTTGTTACCTGGATACTATGCTGTACTTGGGATGACTTTTGTACCGTCCTGTTTCATCCTTGTTCTTTTATTTTTGTTGAAAACCAAAACTTGGAATTAAAAAAAATGAATAAAAGTAGAGGCCACAAAATACCTCTTGTCACCCCAGGCCTGCCAGGAATAAAGGACTGTCACAAACATGCAGGTGTAATTCCAATTCAAATATTTTATTCATATTGTCAATCAGTTTAAGACAAAAGAACCCGAGGTGAGCTCTCTAAGATTTAAGATATGAATTGGGGGTAAAACAATCAGGAAAGAAAAAAGCTTTTTTTCTGTGTTTTCTTAGATGTGCAGTTGGAGAAGACTTTTGGTTAATCATACTTCTCATGTGTATATTAAAATGGCTTCTCTCCTGTGTGAGTTCTTTGATGTCTAACTAGATGTGATTTCCGAGCAAAACATTTCCCACATTCTGGGCATAAAAATGGCTTCTCCCCTGTGTGAGTTCTTTGATGTTGAACAAGTTCTGATTTAGTAGTAAAACATTTCCCACATTCTGAACATGAAAATGGCTTCTCCCCTGTGTGAGTTCTTTGATGTTGAACAAGTTCTGATTTAGTAGTAAAACATTTCCCACATTCTGGGCATGAAAATGGCTTCTCCCCTGTGTGAGTTCTTTGATGTCTAACTAGATGTGATTTCCGAGCAAAACATGTCCCACATTCTGGGCATAAAAATGGCTTCTCCCCTGTGTGAGTTCTTTGATGTTGAACAAGTTCAGATTTAGTAGTAAAACATTTCCCACATTCTGAACATGAAAATGGCTTCTTCCCAGTGTGAGGTCTTTGATGTTGAACAAGTTCTGATTTAGTAGTAAAACATTTCCCACATTCTGGGCATGAAAATGGCTTCTCCCCTGTGTGAGTTCTTTGATGCTCAACAAGATGTGATTTAGAGATAAAACATTTCCCACATACTGAACATGAAAATGGTTTCTCCCCTGTGTGATTTATTTGATGTTGATCAAGATTAGATTTAGATCTAAAACATTTCCCACATTCTGGGCATAAAAATGGTTTCTCCCCTGTGTGAGTTCTTTGATGTCTAACAAGATGTGTTTTAGAGTTAAAACATTTCCCACATTCTGGGCATGAAAATGGCTTCTCCCCTGTGTGAGTTCTTTGATGTTCAACAAGATGTGATTTAGAGATAAAACATTTCCCACATGCTGAACATGAAAATGGCTTCTCCCCTGTGTGATTTATTTGATGTTGATCAAGATTTGATTTAGATCTAAAACCTTTCCCACATTCTGGGCATAAAAATGGCTTCTCCCCTGTGTGAGTTCTTTGATGTTTAACAAGAGCTGATTTCCGAGCAAAACATTTCCCACATTCTGAACATGAAAATGGCTTCTCTCCTGTGTGAGTTCTTTGATGTCTAAGAAGTTCTGATTTATAGTTAAAGCATTTCCCACACACTGAACATGAATATGGCTTCTCCCCTGTGTGAGTTCTCTGATGTACAACACTCCTTCTCCGTCTTTTATTTTGCTTAATAGACTGTGTTAAATTAGGGAGATCTTTTATCTGAAGGGCAGAGGGTACATCTGGGGGAATGGCATGTTCTTCATATGGATCTTGTGTGATACCATGATCCTTTGCTTTATAATCTCTAGGTATTAGATGTTCCTCTAAGCTCCTGGTACAGTCATCTGACAAGAAGAAAACAGATTTTACTATTACTAAAAACCATAACCTTATAAGTATGTTCCCCACTGAGCAAACAACAGTAACGCGTCCTATTTCATTAGTATTTACGGTGCTGTGACTGATGTCAGTGACAGTCTCAGTGGCAGATACCACCGCTGCTCTAGGTCACTGTAGAGGTGCAGGTAGATGAAATAAGCGGGCCCACCCAGTCACAGCACTAAGGAAAAGGGGTGGTGGCACTTACACAGATGAGCAGAAGGGTAACAATATTTTGAACTTGTGACTTTCAGGATCCATATCTCACCGTCCACTACAGCTCGGAATGTGAGACTACCATCATCTTATAGACAATCATCTTGGCCATCTCATACATAAATTAGACTTGAAACTATTTAGCATATGATTAGTTATGCAGATTCTTGTCATGTAACTTCATTGTTACTATTTTGCTCCTAAAAATCTAAATTTTAATTATTTTATGAATCCACCTTTGGCTTTCAACACTGCCTGAATCCTTATGGACATGCTCTGGATCAGATTCAAGCATGTCTCAACTGAAATCAGATCCCAGATCTCTTCTACATGTTCCCAGTGTTGGTGCATACTGGTCGACTCACTTGGGTACGACTACAGATTTTCCTTCAACTCTACCCACAAGTGTTTCATTTGGTTGTAGTCTGGGGACGGTGGGGCCAATTCAGAACCTCTGCTTTACCGTCATTGAACCATTTCTTCGAATCTTGACATATGCTTGGGGTCATTGTCCTGCTGGAACACTATGTCATCCTTCTTATATCCATGGTACTTGATTGTACAAAGTAACTCATGTTGTAGGAAACTCACATATAGCTCAGCAGTGAGACCACCATCAATCCTTGTAAAGTATACAACCCCTTTGTCTGTGACCCATCAGAGTCCAGTCTATTAACTTTCATCTCATCACTGTAAATCACCTATTTCCAATCTCCTACCTTCCACTTTTCGTACTTTTTTTGCAAACTTGAGCTAATGCTTTTTATGTCCATTTTTATTTTAAGGCTTCCTCATCTTTTGGGCAACCATTCCAGACTTGTGTAATACACGTTTGTGATCTCACTATTAAGAAGCATACGAGCCACCTGAACTGCCAAGTTTGTCACTCCACAACTGATAGATCTTGTGGTGAGCCGACTTACTGATTCTGATATTTTGCCTGAACGTTCACCTCGTCTTTGGAATGAATGGACGGACTTCATTTCGTATGCTTCCCATTGTCATGGCACTTACATGATGCAGTTTGACCACTTTCTTTGCCCAGAGACCGCTATTGATGAGCTGGATGATGTTATTTCTCTTTTCTTGGGAAATCTTCACGGCTGACACTTGATTTGAACCAGTGACCTTTCACTTGGGAATCAAACTAATAAGTCTCTGAGCTATTAGGGAATGTGAGAACAGGTTGTACTTTGTAGTATACAAGAGGAGCAAAACAGTAACAAAGTAGTTACATGAGAAGAATCTGCATAACTAATCATATGCTAAATAGCCAAGATTGTCTATAAAATGATGGGAGTCTCACATTCCGAGCTAGATGATGAGATGTGGAGCCTGAGTGAGTTGAACATATCAGGTCACAATTCTGGGTATATCCCTTGTTTATTCAGTGTTTTTGGTTTAGTTTGGTGATTTTAAAAATATCTATTATAAAGTTACATTTTAGGCCTTTTTGGGGCTACTTTTCTGATTAATAATGTTGCACAGCAGGTTACTATACTTTGGTACATATTGCTGCTTGGTTACACTGGTACAAGTTATCGGCTTCCTTTATCCTTAGAGTGGTGACCGGGCCGCTGACAGCACCAGCACTGTTCTGATGGCGGCCCTGCCTGTCCCTGGTAGATCACCTTGCTCACGTTACATAAAGGACATTCATCACAATCTCATTACAATTTCTGCACCTAGAGTAGTTTATCTTATCCCAACAGAACCCACATTTAGGACCGAACATCAAGGCCCTTATTTTGTACTGCTAAGTCCAGGCCTCTGACTACATTACTAGTTGTCCTGTCCTGATATAGATCGTCTTATCTGGACGTCTCTTCTAAGATTCCAAAGTGAAATAAGTCTCAGAGCCCAAACCACAGGAAAACAATCCATAGCTGCTTAAATATGGCCACTTATCTGGAATAATACTGTAGGATGCCATAAATCTTACTGTATTACACCCCATAAACACAATAGAATCCAAACCACATCTGCTGGATTTCCCAGCCTGAACTCACCGCGGATCTGCTGTCCCATACAGTATGTAGTAGGGTCTGTGGAGTCACAAGGAAGCAGGGACTCCTAGCGTCATAGATCACTAAGATACGGGGAGTCCTGGTGTGTGGACAGAGTTCAGGCTGGGAAATGTGACTGATGTACAGACCAGATTTTCTAGTCCGGATTCCATAGTGTGATTGGGGTCTAAGGTGAGGTTTACACAGTGACATTTGTAGAAGCTGCTTCAGGAATTCAGAAGAAGAATTTTTCCGCTTTACCAAATCAGCCCCTGAATCTCCATCAGATTCCTTACTGGCCAGGCGGGATTTTCCACCTCCCATTTATTTCCATAGAGCTCTGAGGTGGAATCTGCCTGAAGATCGAGCAGGAGGATTATTTTTCCGCTACCTGAAATAATCTGCTATATAATTGTTGGAATAATGCATATTTGTTTATATGTAAGGCAACAACTACTACTGCTGTGTTATATGATGTGACATTCTGTCTGTGTTCATATTGTTAAGTTGTTAGCAAAGTTCTGCTGAAAAAAAAAAAACCACTCACAGATAGGATGTTCCTCCCCTTCTTCCTGTGTGTGTCTCTCTCTCATCCACATGTCATGGCTGCAGGATCTGATGCAGTCTCTCTCCACAGAACTGGATTATACTATAAGTTTGTAAGATGTTTGTTGTGCTAAATAAATGCACAACTAGGAGCTGATTAATACCGCTGCTGACAGGTTATGGGCCCAGTCTCACAGAAGCACAGAATCACAGCTCACCCAGAATCCTAGACTCTCACAGCTGCAGAGCGAGCACAAAGAAGGAAACAGCAAAGTGAATCTAAGAAGAGATGGCGTCTAACAGTAACGCAATGAAGTTCACAGTGCCAAGCCTGACTAACCAGAACTATCAATCTTGGAAATTCAAGATAAAGATGCTGTTGATAAGAGAAGGTATGTGGAAATATACACAGGAGCCTAAACCTGATCCGGTTCCACAAGACTGGGCAGAAATGGATAAGAAAGCACAGAGTACCATATCACTCTGCATAGATGATGATCAGATTGTGCATGTATGTAAATGTGAAACTTCAAAAGACATGTGGGAGCAACTGCAAAAGGTACATGAGAGGATTAATCTAAGCAATAAGCTCTATCTAATGAGAAAGTTGTACCAGTTTAAGTTACAGGATGGACAGGATATACAGGACTATATAAGGAACACTCTAGAGACTGTAGAGCGACTGCGAGGCATTGGGGAAAATCTGAAGGGTTTCCATGTAGCCGCATTACTTCTCAGCAGTCTGCCAGAAAGTTATGATACACTTGTAACTGCATTAGATGCGCGCCCAGATGATGAACTCACATTGGAGTATGTCAGAGGAATGTTAGTGGATGAATACAAGCGCAAGACAGAGAGTGCAAGCAGCAAGTCGTATAACACAGAATCTGTCTTAAAGGCACAGGATTTATACGACAGTAGAAATCACCTGAAAGAAACACGTGAATGTTTTGTATGTAAAAAGCCAGGACATTTAAAGAAAGACTGCAGAGTTTGGAAAGCTAGAATGAAAAAGCAGAGCAGTCATCAAAGAGTTAAAACTGCTAAAGGTGTGCAAAAAGTCTCTGAGAATACAGAAACTGCATTTAGTGTCGGTACATATACATCAAACCACGCGTGGTATATAGACTCTGGAGCAACTAGTCACATGACCAATAACAGAGACTTCTTTTCTAAGCTTGACCAAAGTAAGTCAGAGAAAGTGATTATGGCCAATGGTCAGCACATGAATTCAGAAGGCAGAGGAGATGGTTACATTGATTGTCAAATCTCTCCAACTCAAAGCAGAAAGATCCCAGTAAAGGACGTGCTGTATGTGCCTAATCTAGAAGGTAATTTATTATCTGTGAAGAAACTCACAAGACAAGGAAATGAAGTTTCTTTTAAACATGATAGCTGTCTGTGTTAAGCATGATATTCTGTCTGTGTTCATATTGTTAAGTTGTTAACAAAGTTCTGCTGAAAAAAAAAACAAAACACTTACAGATAGGATGTTCCTCCCCTTCTTCCTGAGTGTGTCTCTCTCTCATCCACATGTCATGGCTGCAGTCTCTCTCCACAGAACTGGATTCTACTATAAGTTGTACGCTGTTTGTTGTGCTAAATAAATGCACATTGTTTGCTACTCAAATGAGACTGGGAGCTGATTAATACCGCTGCTGACAATAATTCTGGTCAATTCTTTCCCTTCACGAGGACTGACAGCCGGTGAGGAAGAAATTTGCCTCGTTCACATCGATGTCTAGTCCATATTCCTGCTGTCCGTTCTATTCTATACTACATTTATTACCCCCTATAGCGGTATCACATTTATATTCAGGTATTATTAGTATTTTACCTGAATCGGGGAACAACAAATAGTCTAAACAATGTCTGAATAGAATCAGTGACCCTTCTGTGCTTTATATAGTGGTGACTCCTCACCTGGGCGGTTCCCTGTAGGAATGTCCTCCTCACACTCCTCATCACCACTCACATAGGGCTCTTCCTTTATTCTCATAGATATAGCATTAATGTCGCTCACATCTTTATGCTGATGGAAAATCTGTAATACAAATAATGTAAAAGTCACCGGACAAATGGGGAAGTCACAGAGAATGTTCTAGATGTTTATTTTTTACCATAATGACCTGACAGGAGGAGTTATCCGAGGCAAAAAGCAGCAAATCTGAAGCTGGACATAGATATTAGATGACGGCTCACTGACAACTGTGAGAACCTCATACATATGTATACTTGGCCTGGCTAGATGTGCTTCAGGATATTTCTCTCAGCTGACATCCAAGTACCGGTAGCCACCTTTAGGGTTCTGGGAAGGGCAGTTTATTGCCAGGAAGATCTCTCTTTAATGGGGCAGTGTTAGAGGTATAGTGGAAATGGGGCGTTCATGCAGGGAATTAGTAATCTCCAGAGCAGACAGTAGATAGACTTGTGAGCTGTGAGGCTGATACTCAGTGGCCATTTGCATTATAACATTAGATGGGGGATGGTATGCTATCATTGCTATCCACTTGCTGTGGCCACTAGAAGCAGCTGATCTTCCAGCTCTCCAGTTTTAAAAACTCACCTGAACTCCCGCCTATCCACTAACAACCCCTCCACCCCTCCCAAATATTAGCCCAGGCAGTGGCCGTTTGAAGTGTAAAAACTAAGGCCTGGTTCACATCTGCATCAGTAATCCGTTCCAGGGAGTCCACGTGGAGACCCCTCCTGAACGGACTATTGAATGCATCGGCAAGCGGTGTACAGTGAAAGCACACGGACCTCATAGACTATAATGGGGTCCGTGTGCTTTCTGCACGGTCTCCGTATGGAACATGCGGACAGAAAAGTAGTTCACGATCTACTTTCCTGTCCACATGACTCGTGCGGAGACTGCGCAGGAAACACAAAGACACCATTATAGTCTATGCGGACCGTGTGCTTTCATTGCACACCGCTTGTCAATGTGTTCGGTAGTCCTTTCGGGGGGAGGGGTGTCTCTATTTGGACTTCCCCAAATGGATTACCAAAGGCAGATGTGAACCGGGCCTAACAGTAAATCTCCGAGCATGGACCAGTAGGTCCTGATGTCTCGCAAAGCTAGAAGTATGATCAAGACGTTCTTCTGGTCCTTTACTGACACAGATGTGAACCAGGCCTAACACTACGTGATCGATCTGGGGTCTAATAAGTGCATTTATACGTTACACTCATACTCATATATTACCCTCCTGATGAGCTACAGCGAAACGTGTAGAGGAACATTATTAGGGGAACAATTATTTCATCTGGCGCACTTCTTTCATTTAAAGTGTGAACTGAGCTCTATTTTTATGTAACTATATTAGTACAAGTTATGTTTTAGTGTATTACTCCTCTCAGTGAATTGTTTCAGTGGAGGAGATCAGATTCTACCAGATACATCCAGTGTTACTTGTCTTGAGGGGAGAAATCTCTCAAGTAGTCTCTTTGGTTAAAATCCCAACCAGCAGTCTCCATAGCCAGAAGATTGTAAGAAGATCCAGACAACATGTAATGTCTATGGTCAGCTTTATCCTCCATCTCCACCTCTCATTACACAAGTATAAACCATCTAATACTGCTGGATAACCCAAGACTGACCACAAGGACTTCACAGCCCGCCTACACATCATAGGGAATATCTCCATCTACCTGATCATCCTGGGGAAGAAGAGGACTGGGACATCTCTCCAGCGTTGTCCTCTTACTGGATCTACCTGTAGGAAACACAGACAGGGACTGAATTCATTCTGTACATACAAATCATGGAAGTCCATGTGTATATAGTCATGTCTATTACCTGCTGATGTGAGGGGCTGGTGGTCCTCCATCATCACCTCCTTGTACAGATCCTTGTGTCCTTCTAAATACTCCCACTCCTCCATGGAGAAATAGACAGCGACATCCTGACACCTTATAGGAACCTGACAACACAATGATACAGTCATCACCCCGACCCCTCCAGTTACTGTATAATGTCCCAGCATTCCCAGCACTGTCACCTCTCCAGTCAGCAGCTCCAGCATCTTGTTGATGAGTTCTAGGATCTTCTGTCCATTGATCTCCTCACATCCTTCATACACAGGAGCCTGATAGCGCCCACTAGAGGTCTTCTTCACTGCTGTGTAATCCTGGTTATGGGGAGACACATTAATAAATCTCACTACATACATGTCCAGAGTCCATCACCTCTCCAGTCATATCATCTGTTATTACTATAGATAAGAATGATGTCATGATGACATCATCAGAATCTCTCACCTCTCCAGTAAGCTGGTAGATGATCTCTAGGGTGAGATTTAATAGACTTCCCGCCATCTTGTTCCTGTATCTTTCCATCCTTGATGGATCAATCAGGAATATTCTCTTATATAGAAGATACTGAGAGGATTCTATATTGTAGGAACCTGAATGGAGAGAAGATGAGACAATGTAATCACTACACGGAATCCCATGGAATAAATAGAAGAGTTGAGTCCCATTATTATCACCACCTCCTACTTCTGAGGTCGGCAGCGTGTAGCTCAGGAAGGAAGTGACTTGTTGCGGGCCGGCTTGGTGGGTATATAAGGTGTGTGATAGGCTGAACAGAATCTCATTGTTGTCTCGGGTAAAGGGGACGATTTATCAGAGTTGCACAAGGGATGATTATTCGCTGTTGGGCCAAGGGTGACAGTATTTCTCCAACAGCGCAGGTTGTTAACTGTTTCTGTGCTGCTTTGGTGAAAGTGTATTGTGAGTGGAGAAATGGCTTTATTGGGAATAACCAGCTGTGGAGATCCGCGTGCAATTGATCAATTCTCTAAAGGAAAGCACCAGCAACAGTGCAATAGAAATACAGAATAGAGGGAGGACGAGTGGAGGGAAGTATAGAGAGAGAGAACATTGGAGGTCTGTGAAACGAAGTCGGAGGATCCATCACATACTGAGGCGGCTTCATTGACAATGAGGAGGACTTTGGTACAAGAATCCTCCATAAACTTTAGCGACAAATACCAAAAACCGAGATTCATAGAAAGTCGCTCAAAATGTAAGAGTTTCAGAGTTTAAAATCTACCAATAGAGCTGTTGTCTTATGGGAAGAAGATCGAAACTCACTATGGCCGACTATAGTAACGCCAGCCCCATAGCACAGGTAAATTACCAGTGAGATCAGGAGAGGAGCGGGGATAGTTTCTGATCATGTGACCTCGGAACAAGACCTGAACCCCTGGGTCTATGATTAAGAATCTGCGGGATCAGTCAAAAGAAATTTAAGTCCCTAAAACGACTCCTTTAAAGCAGCCGAATCCTGAGACCACTAGAATTACTGGAATCAAGAAAATCCTCAGGAAATAAGAGACCTTTTCTGAAGTTTGTTTCTAAGAAGATTCAATGTAACTGTGCGGGAGCCACAAGGAGGACATTATACTGTGCGGGAGCCACAAGGAGGACATTATAGTGTGTGTGTGTGTGTGTGTGTGGGGGGGGGGGGGCACAAGGAGGACATTCTTCTGGACCTCTCTGCAGCTTTTGACACTGTTGACCATCATCTCCTCCTCACTATGCTCCGCTCAGTTGGCCTCAATGTCACTGCGCTCTCCTGGTTCTCCTCTTATCTCTCAGACAGCACTTTCAGTGTATCATTCGCGGGCTCTGTTTCCTCCCCTCTTTCCCTTGCTGTTGGGGTTCCTCAGGGCTCGGTCCTAGGCTCCCTGCTCTTTTCTCTCTACACAGCCCCCATTGGACAAACCATGGCCAGATTTGGCTTCAGGTACCATCTTTATGCTGATGAAACCCAATTATACACATCTTCCCATGACATCACCCCTGCACTCATACAGAACACCAGCAACTGTCTCTCTGCTGTTTCAAATATCATCTCCTCACTCTATCTTCTCAGGCCTTACTATAACTCCTAGGCAGCAGGCCCGCTGCCTCGGGGTCATGTTTGACGCAGACCTTTCCTTCACCCCTCATGTTGAATCACTTGCACGTTCATGTCACCTCCACCTCAAAAACATCTCCAGAATACACCGTTCCTTACCAGAGATACACTAAAGACACTTATTGTCTCTCTGATTCATTCTCACCTTGACTACTGTAATTCCTTACTAATCGGTCTTCCCCTCACTAAACTCTCCCCTCTACAATCTATTCTGAATGCAGCGGCCAGGCTCATCTATCAGTCTAGACGCTACAGCGATGCCTCTGGTCTGTGCCAGTCGCTACATTGGCTGCCTATTCATTATAGAATACAATATAAAGTTATCACTCTCATCCACAAGGCTCTCCATAATGCCGCCCCTCCCTACATTTCTTCCCTCATCTCTGTCTACCGCCCAACCCGTGCCTTCCGCTCACTCAATGATCTAACACTTACATCCTCTATTATCAGAACCTCCCACGCTCGTATACAAGACTTCTCCCGAGCTGCACCACTTCTCTGGAATGCTCTACCCCGGACAATCAGATTAACTCCCAATTTCTACAGTTTTAAACGCAAACTAAAGACACATCTTATCAGACAGGCCTATCACAATGTCTAATGTAAACCCTTAACCCTCCTCTGTCCCCATTCCCACATTACCCCACATGATATGATGTCATCTCAGGATAACTTTATAGGTCCAAGCTCCATCCACATATTAAAGGACACGACTGTCGACGGCTCATAAAGTCTTATGTTTGTGTAATGACAGTCACCTCTATTACAAAAGTGTCTGACCTCTGTATAAGCAATGCCGCCCCTGCTACCTCTTGTGTCACCCCCCTCTACCTCATAGATTGTAAGCTCTTGGGAGCAGGGCCCTCAGTCCCATTGTGTGAAATGACTTTCTTTGTAATGTATCTTTCTGTCTGTATTTGAACCCTACAAATTGTACAGCGCTGCGGAATATGTTGGTGCTATATAAATAAAATTTATTATTATTATTATATTATTTATTATAGTGTGTGGGGGCCACAAGGAGGACATTATACTATGTTGGGGCCACTAACTGTCTTTATTCTGTGTGTGATTCTGGATTATTTTCTCTCTCTAGATTCGAAGGATTTACAGGGAGATTAATTTTCTATTACTCGGCTCCACCGGGAGGTTTGGGGTCCATTAGTGTCCATGTAGTGCAGATACATATGGAGCTACAGAGGAGGGGGGAGTGGAGCTGAGGTCGTGCTGGGGAGGGGGAGGAGAACATGTGGCCAGTAATAGGGGGCGACACCGAGTCAAAAGTCTGACCATAGAAGAGACTGCAGCCTGGAAATGATGGAGACTGAATGTATGAGAAGGGCTGAGAGCGAGCACTTACCTCCTCCAGTACAGCAGCCGTCTGCTCACAGGACCTGTGTGATGTCATAGGTGTGGGAGGAGACCAGGAGTCACATGATCAGGTTCATCTGCGCAGAATACAGTATACTAAATCCTAGTGAGCTAAAGGACCTGTGATGATGTCACATGTGTGGGAGGAGTCACAGAAATATTTGACCAGATATTTGAGATCGCTCTGCAGAGCTGTCTTTGTGTGACATGTATATAGCAGAGCCGTCTTTGTGTGACATGTATGTAGCGGAGCCACCCACCAGTTTAACCGGTTAAGGACCAGGTCTAAAAGTACCTTATGGACCTGGCCTCATTTTTCAAAACTGACATGTGTCACTTTATATGGCAATAACTTGAGACGCTTTAACTTACACAAGTGATTTTGAGATTGTTTTTTGTAACACATTATACTTCATGTTAGTGGTAAAAACTAATCAATATTTTTGTATTTACTTATAAAAAAAAATAGGAAATTTGATGGAAATTTTGAAAAAATTGCAATTTTCAAAATGTGAAATTCTCTGCTTTTCAGGCAGATAGTCATACCACCCAAATACATGAATAAATATTATCTACCATATTTCTGCTTTATATCGGCATCATCTTTTGATTGTCTCTTAATTTATTTTGGACGTTACAAGGCTTACAAGTGTAACAGCGATTTTCCAGATTTACAAGAAAATTCCCCAAAATAATTTTTTAGGGATCACTTCAGTTTTGAAAGGAATTACAAAGGCCTGTATAATAGAACCCCCCCCATAAATCACCCCATTTTCAAAACTGCCCCCCTCAAATTATTCAAAACAGCATTTGGGATGTTTGTTAACCCTTTAAGCATTTCATAAGAATAAAACTAATATGGAGGTGAAATTTAGGCATTTCATTTTTTTTTCACTAATACATTCATTTAGACCTAAAATTAACACATTCAAAAAGGGTTAAAGGAGAAAATGCATCTGACAGTTTATCACGCAATTTCTTCCGAGCACAGAAATCCCCCACATGTGGGTGTAAACTGATTTTTGGGCAGATGGCAGCGCATGGAAGGGAAGGAGCGACACTGGGTGTTTAAACAGAAGATTTTGCTGGAATAGTTTTAATGCACCGTGTCTTATTTGCAGTGCCCTTAGCGTACCAAAACAATGGAACACCCCCCCCCAAAAGTGACCCCATTTCAGAAACTACACCCCTCACAGAATTCATCAAGGGGTCTAGTGAGCATTTTGATCCCACAGCTGTTTCACAGATTTTACTAACATTGGGATGTGTAAATAAAAAATTACTAAAATGTCACTTTATCACCAAAGATTTCATTTTCACAAGGGGTTAAATGAGTAAAAGCCCCGCAACAGATTGTTAAACAATTTCTCCTGAACACGGCAATACCCCATATGTGGCCATAATCTGCTGTATGGGAACATGGTGGGGCTCAGAATAGAAAGAGCACCATTTGGCTTTTGGAGGGCAGATGTTGCTGGAATATTTTTCAGGTCCCATGTCGCATTAGCAGAGCCCTTAGAGTACCAATACAGTGGAAACCCCCTATACAGTGGAAACTACACCCCTCATAGAATTTATCTAGGTGTAGAGTGAACATTTTGGCCTCACAGTTGTTTCACAGATTTTATTAACATTGGGATGTAAAAATTTAAAATTACTTTTTTTTTCCAATGAATCGTCCATTCAGCGCCATATTTTTAATTTTTGCAAGTAGTTAAGGAATTAAAAGTCCCCCACAGTTTGTTACACAATTTCTCCTGAACATGGCAATGCCCCATATGTGACCGTAATCTGCTGTATGGGAACATGGTGGGGCTCAGAATGGAAAGAGTGCTATTTGGCTTTTGGAGGGCAGATGTTGCTGGAATAGTTTTCAGGTGCCATGTTGCATTTGCTGAGCCCCAAAAGTAACAATACAATGGAAACCCCTCAAAAGTGACCCCATTTTAGAAACTACACCTGTCAAGCAATGAATTAAGAGCTATTATCAGTTTGAGCCTAAAATGCTTCCCAAAAATTAATGTGCAAAATGAAAATTGAAATTTTTAAAGAAATCTGCCATTTCGGTGCCCAATACATTGCACCCACTTTGTGTTGTCAGAGACCTGCACTCCTAAAACTATTAAGTGGGCCATCCCTGGGGTCAAAAAATTATATATGTGGGTGTAGACTGCTTGGGTACACAGTAGGGTTCAGAAGGGAAGGAGCACTGTGATTTTAGCTATTGGGGTACAGAGTTAGACGGACTTTCGGGGCGCCATGTTGTTTTTGCAGAGCCCTGGAGGTGCCAGTAAACTGGAATTCACCAAGAAGTGACCCCACTTTGTACGGGTAATTTTAGGGTCTCTGCAAATGTGACATGGTGTCCAAAAACGAAGAATCTAAATCTGCACTCCAAAAGCCACATATCGCTCCTTCACATCTGTGCCCTGCTGTGTAC
Organism: Leptodactylus fuscus; assembly: GCF_031893055.1. Lineage (NCBI taxonomy): Eukaryota > Metazoa > Chordata > Amphibia > Anura > Leptodactylidae > Leptodactylus > Leptodactylus fuscus. Next base: position 10,883,634 of record NC_134265.1, read on the forward strand.
CCAAATAGCGGTGTATGCCCACATGTATGACACTGGTGTACCCCAGATAACATACGTAATGCCATATGTGGGTAGAAATGGCTGTTTGGGCACAGAAGGGAAGGAGCTCTATTTTGGTTTTTGGAGCACAGTTTGGTTTTTGGATGTCATGCCACTTTTGCAAAGCCCCTGAATTGCCAATAAAGTGGAATCCGCAGACATGTCACCCCATTTTGGACACTACCCCACTGATGGGATTTATCAAGTGGTGTAGCGAGCATTTTTAACCCTTGAGTGTTGCATTTATTTAGTTTCCAGAAATGAAATCGCAACTGATAATGAGAAGTTAAAAATGAAATTTTTCCAGAGATTCGCCATTTCAGTGCCCGATATGTTGTGCCCAACTTTTGTCAGCAGAGACACTCCAAAAACTGGTAAGCGGGTATCCCGGGCACAACAGCTTTTAGAGCGTTCATCTCCGATACAAGTCGGGCACAACATATTACGCACAGAAATGATGTATTCCTGGAAAAATTGTCATTTTCACCTCTCACAATCAGCTTCGTATTTATTTATGGATAATAAGTTATAGCAACACTTAGGGGTTAAAAATGCTCTTTGTATCCCTGGATAAACCTTTCAGGGGTGTAGTTTCCAAAATAAGGTCTCATATCAGGGGATTCCACTTTACTGGCATTTCAGCTGTGCAAAAGTGTCATGGCATCCAAAAACCAAACCGTCTGTGCTCCAAAAACCCAATAACCCTTTTTCCCTTCTGTGTGCAGCTGTGCCCTAATATCAGTTTATATCACATATGAGATTACGTGCGTTATCCTGGGTACACTAGTGTCATACATGTGGCATAAACTGCAGTTTGGGCACACAGCAGGGCGCAGAAGGGAAGGAGCGCTGTGTGGCTTTTACAGTACAGATTCAGATGTTTGGTATCTGGACGCCATGTCATGTTTGTAGAGCCTGTAAGGTACCAGAAAAGTGGATTCTCCAAAGGAGTGACCCCATTTTGAAAACTGCACCCCTCAAAGAATTTATCAGGGGGTGTAGTGAGTATTAGTATCCCAGACGTGACTGCACAGCGGATGGTGAAGAGGGAACAGTGGCGTAACTAGGAATGGCGGGGCTCCGTGGCGAACTTTTGACATGGCCCCCCCTCCCCGTCGTACCGCCCCCCCTCCCGTCGTACTGCAACACCCCCCCCCCCCCCCCCGCTATCTTCACCAGCGCTGAGCGCTCCTGTCTTTACAAGTGCTCAGTGCTCGTGTCCTGCCTATCTATCCATCTATCTATCTATCTATCTATCTATCTATCTATCTATCTATCTATCTAGACCACAGGGCAGGGGCAGGGCAGGGATCCGCAGGTTATATAGGGGAAGGGCAGGGGTCCTGATTAGAGGGTCTCAACTCAAAAACTTTGTTCCATCACAAGCTACCAGATAATATTACAAGGAGTCCACACACCACTCAGTGCCCATAAAGAACAATCACATGACACATTCGGCTCTGCTACATGATGTAGCAGAGCCAAATGTGTCATGTGTGAATGCTCCCTTACATCATATAGCAGAGCAGACCCTCTGATCAGGATCTCTGCCCTGCCCCTATATAACCTGTTACCTGTGGATCCCTGCCCTGCCCCTATATAACCTGTCAAGAATGTCTAGAACTACCAGTACTGAGGAGAGAGTTTGGGGACCGAGTGCCTGCCAGCGCTTGCCTGGCTGTGTGTGCTTGCTGTGCTCTGCGCGGTGCCACTAAACATGGACTCGCCCGGGTCACGCTTCTACTTGAGAAGTAAGTCTCCACCCGCCAGCGTCAGGACGCACGCTGAGGGAGGAGACACTGCGGAAGGTCCTGTCAGGCCTGCGCGGGGTGTTAGCGAACACCCCGTAAAGGCTAACAAAACAGGTCACTTACCGCCGGTAAGACTGGACCCCTCCACCCACCGGAGAGGAGGGGGGGGGGCCCGAGCTTCTGGAGGTAAAAATTTTTTTTTTTTAAATTGACACGTCGGGGGCCCCGGGTCCCCTGTGGCAGTCGCCTCTGCTGCTATGGCGGTAGTTACGCCACTGAGAGGGAATATGTAAGTGGTGCGGAGTACATTGCAAACACCAAATTCCGTACTATGTCCCAGTAGCTCCTATGATTGGTGGAGTCACTCTGGGGTCACTTTGGGGGTTACTTCTGGTGTCTTTTCCCTTATCAACTGTAAATATGGGGTGTCCCCTGATATACGCTCGCACAGATTATATATTCTCTTCCTGACGCAGCCAGTTGTATTTTAATGATTTGGCGATTTTGGGTTTTTTTTGTCTTCACATTACTAGATGCTATAATTTCTTTATTTTTCTGCTGACGTGGCCATATAAGGGCTTGTTGTTTGCAGGATGAGATGTATTTTGTAATGACACCATCTTTGGGTACCTACAACTTATTGAATACATTTTATTAACTCTTTCTTGCTGGATTAAAAAAAAAAAAAAAAAAAAAAAAGCAATCCTGGCATTGAGTTTTACCTTTTTAATTTTTTTGCCATGCAGTGTACAGTATAAGTAACATGTGACCTTTATTCTGTGGGTCGGTACGGTTACGGTGATACCTCATTTGTATTATTTTTTTATGCGATACTAATTCTGTAGAGCAAAAACACATTTGGGGACAACAGGATCAACCAGGTATGTGGGGGCTCCAGCAGCCTGGGGTCACTAGCCAGACCCCAGGCTGCCGTTTACTGATACCCTCTGATCCTGCCGCAGGGGGGTGCCAATCGCACAAAAAGTCTGTGGATCCCTTTCGATCGCGCTGTGATGTTTGACGGCGAGATCGAAATGGTTAAAACGTCCAGTCGGAGCTGTGTTCGACTGGACATTATAGAGGGGGGGGTTAGGTGTTAGTAACAACTAGCCCCTGCTCCCCCCGCACCCCACTCCCCGCCAAGGAGGTACCTAAAGACCGTACGTATTTCGGCAATAGTCCGGTCTTTAGGTACCAGGTCCGCTGGCCGTAATTTTACGGCCGGCGGTCCTTATGTGGCTAAGTGCCCCTCTTCATCTACCCCCAGTTTCATGATTCCCTCCATCTCTTCCCCCAGTTTAATGTCCCCCCTTTATCTCCCCCCAGGGTAATGCCTTCCCCTTTATCTGCTCTACTTTAACCTTTTCACTGCCAATAGTCTCTGAAAATTTTGCACCACCAGTAGCCAGAGCAATTTTCACATTTTGAGATGGACAAATCAAACCTAAATTGCCACATCTATACTACACCTACCAAACTGTGACTGTGATACCAAAATCTAACTTTTTCCAGATTACACAGCAAACCGTATATAAAAACACAATTTAATAGTTCATATATACAACCACCTTCATGCATCGTTGCGGCAAACAGAGATTGCAAGCAAAAATTGCAAAAAAATTCTAATATGCAACTAAAGTGAGGCTCAAGCAATCCCTTTCTGCAAACAAAATGTACTTTCCAAAAAACTGCAAGATATGAGGAGTTGATACATATCACACATGTATATATTTACAGAGGTGGGTGTTAAAGAATCACCAAAATCGCAGAAATGCGCCATCCCATTTTGTGCATGCAAATTAAATAGGACTTTACATAAAAATATTATTTTCCATCCCCCTATAAAAATTTTAGCAATCTATACATTCATCTCTAGTGCTAATCGTTATTACTATTATTTTAGTGTGGAGCCATCTGTGTGTGATGTGTATGTAGTGGAGCCATTTGTGTGTGACTTGTATGTAGTGGAGCTCTCTGTATGTGACGTGTATGTAGTGGAGCTGTCTGTGTGTGTTGTGTATGTAGCGGAGTTGTCTGTGTGTGACGTGTGTGTAGCGGAGTTGTCTGTGTGTGACATGTATGTAGCGGAGTTGTCTGTGTGTGATGTGTATGTAGTGGAGCCATTTGTGTATGACTTGTATGTAGTGGAGCTCTCTGTATGTGACGTGTAAGTAGTGGAGCCGTCTGTATGTGACGTGTATGTAGTGGAGCTCTCTGTATGTGACGTGTAAGTAGTGGAGCTGTCTGTATGTGACGTGTATGTAGTGGAGCCGTCTGTGTGTGACGTGTATGTCGTGGAGCTGTCTGTGTGTGATGTGTATGTAGCGGAGATGTCTGTGTGTGATGTGTATGTAGTGGAGTTGTCTATGTGTATATAGTAGAGCCGTCTGTGTGTGATGTGTATGTAGTGGAGTTGTCTATGTGTATATAGTAGAGCCGTCTGTGTGTGACTTGTATGTAGTGAAGCTCTCTGTGTCTGACGTGTATGTAGCGGAGTCATCTGTTTGTGATGTGTATGTAGCGGAGCCGCGTGTGTGTGATGTGTATGTAGCGGAGCTGTGTGTGTGATGTGTATGTAGTGAAGCCGTGTTGTGTGTGACGTGTATGTAGCAGAGCCGTCTGTGTGTGACGTGTATGTAGTGGAGCTGTCTGTGAGTGATATGTATGTACTCTCTCTGTCTCGGTCTATTCTTTTCGCTCCCTCCTGTTGTGTTCTATATAATAAGTGTGACTGGATACAATAATTCCCTTCCTGAGGTAGAGGAGCCGCATGTTGATGAATTCGGCAGTGATTGGGATTCTATGGAGCTCTTCTATTCTGCCACCTATATACACGATGTAACTGATGACTGCGGGGATTAACCGTACAGCCAATATAATTCCCCCCTGCCCTTTCAAGGCAAACTCCCAGGCGATAAAAAACATACGGACTACCATTAACCATTTGTGTGGGTGAAAGTCGGCCACAGCGTATTTATTTATAAAACAGTAGATAAGAACAACGTTGGGTTGTCATGGCAACCATCACCATGGCAACCGAAATGTAAACATAACCCATTGATCAACATAGACTGGTCAGGAAACAGGTGACCCGGCCCGCTCCCGCGGAGGGGCATCATCTCGCCGTCACCCTACTTCCTGTTTATCACCGCCACGGAGGTACCCGAGTGGCTACACCGGGTGCCGACCCCCACCCAACAAAAATAGAGCCTGCTCGATGCCATCCTGGAGGCCCGACAGGAATATGTCGAGGCCAATATCATTGGGGTGGACCCCATCCTCCCTGAGGAGCCGTGCATTGTCACCCTCAAGCTGCCGATGCCTTATTACAACACCCCCTCTGGAACGAACAAATCGTGCCATACGGGAATTTACCGACCGCCGGCACCGTTCGGCGGACTCGGCATCCCTGGAGCCATGCCAGCGGACACGAGGAACAATCTCAGACCAAACTAAGACAAGTTCCAAGAAAAAAACGGGTAACCGCTCCAAGTCTGCCCGCATGACCGCAAGAAGTTCGGCCATGCGAAAAAAGCAAAGATCGTTCCCGCCGGCATGTATCACCAGGATCACCGGGCCGTCGACGTCTCGACTGAACTCCACTGCCTCGGGAAGAACTTGGGACCACCTCATACCGCGCACGCCCCTCCAAACAACGTGTATCCGCTGGAAACCAAGGCTGCTACCACCCGGACGAGATTCGGCCCTCTGCTCAGCCCAATAAAAGAAGGAATGTCCCAATAAGAACACGACAGGATCCCGCTGATCTGAAAAAGAAGGAAAAAGAATTAAAGAACTAATTCAGGCCTGACGTACCGGGCGTAACAGCCAGACCTCCAACGCCCAATGCGCTTAAGTTCCTTCTCAGACAGACCCGCGCGAGCTGCCTCAGTGGCGGCCCCTATCCGAAATGAATGCGTGCCATAGTCAGAGGACGGCAAACCAACGTACACCAAACCCCTTTTCAAAAGAGTTTCGAACTGAAATCTAGACAAAGGGGACCCATCACTATGTGCAAGGAAAACAGGGGACGCCGGGCGGATTCGTACATAAGCCGCAACGGTCTGTACCGGGCAGACCGGGCCTGTAACTGCCTGGAGCAGCAACCACTCCCCCTTTCCCAAAACATCCGTCTTGGAACGACGCACCCGGACCCGAATCGAGCTGTGGGACAAAATTACATCACCCTCTAACAAACCCCCCGACCATTTTAAGGAAGGGGACACCAACTCGCCCACCTGCAAAGCCCCAAAAAACGCCAAGCAACACGCTGCTGAAAATAAGCTGGACTCATAAGGCTCACCACAGAAAAAGGGGGAAGACGACACCAAACGCGTGAGGACCTCGTACGTGATCGGACGCCTACTATCCTTACTCACGCGCTCCCTCCTCCAGCCCTTTAAAGCCTGTCTAATGCAAAAACACCCCGTAACATCTTCCACACCCGACAATTTGAGGAAAAAACCCACACCCGCTAAACGACGCTGCGCCACACACGCAGAAACCCCAGCCTGACGTAAACTGAGCAGATAATCAATGGTTAAACGTAACAAAAACGTGCGATCACCCCACCGAATCTCACCCTGGGCCATGGCACACCACTCACCCCAGGCCTTACCATGTCCACGCCAAGTGACCGGAGCAACAGAGGACTGTATCAGCGGCAAGAGTCTTTCGCCACCAAATCCCACAAGTGGGAGGGACATGGTACACCCTCCTGCGCAGCCTGTGGAAGCGCCTCCCGGAACTCCTGCCAACGAAAACGTGAGAGAGGATCAGCCACTACATTCTCAACACCTGGGACATGACGTGCCCTGAACCAAATATTCAGCTCAAGACACCTCAGCACCAGGTGCCGCAGCAGAGAGAGAACTGGAAGGGAAGAAGATGTTAGCCGATTAACACAATGGACCACTGACAAGTTATCCATCCAAAACCGGACCCTACGATTCCGGAGCTCAGATCCCCACACCTCAATAGCCACCACAATGGGGAAGAGCTCCAAAAGCGTAAGATTGGTACACAAGCCGGCATCCCGCCAGGAAGCCGGCCACGGCTCTGCACACCACTGCGTCCCGAGGACCGCCCCAAAACCCAGACTGCCGGCAGCATCAGTAAAGAGTGAAATGTCAGAATTGGACACCTCAGGCCTCTGCCAACACGTGTGACCATTGTAATTCAAATACAAGAAAAATATGGACACCGTTAAGGACAAAAGAATACAGATACAAAAAAGCTGGGTGTGTGGGATGCCAGCTGAAGTAATGGTCCCTGGAGATGCTGCTGAAGTTACTAAAAAGTTAAAGTGTATATAGCTATAATATGGTCTCACCTGAGACTCAATGAAAGTGTGAGAGCACTTCATATATATGGTATCATATTGAAACAGGATTAAAGCAAGTGTACACAACATAACCAGCATCAGTGATATACTACATACAATCCCATAAATGGATATCCATTATAATATAACTCATTATCAATGCAAAAAGACTAATGCATCTCACGCTAGGCGTTCATATCCATATAAAGGTTTGACACATTAGAGCTTACCCATGATAGGGACACTTGAGCAGACTCACAGGGACAAGGCACCGCACTACCCAGACCCCGACGCGCGTTTCGGCGCAATACCTTCATCAGGAGGTGGAGTCAAGGGATAGAACAGATCGCTATATATATATATATGCCGGCATATAGATAGGTTGTCCAATGAGATCACAAGGCGTGTAACCAAAAGACCGCCAATGGCGAGTCTAAACCGCAGTGAAATGGCGGCGCATGCGCGAGGACGCTTCTAGAAACGATCATGTGACCAATCAGCTGACAAAACAAATCTCGCGCGGGTACGCGCGGTTGTTCAATATTTCAGCCGGGGCACGTGACCGCACAGACCACCGCGCATGCGCACTTAGCTCGGTATCAATAATAGAACACAAAGTAACGATCTTCAATGGACAACATAGCTTGTTCAAAAAGGGGGATTCAACAATTTTTTTATATAGAAAAGGAAAAAGTGTATGTGTACCAAACACAATAACAGAGATAAGACTATAACTACTGTTTACATAGTACAAAGTGATAAGTGAATTAGTGCTACAATATGGTATGTAAAGTGATGTGTGCATATAATAAAGTCATGTTGCATCACCTAATTAAAACACATGCTTAAAATACCCTACATAATTGTAAAGTATATAGAAATTTGTATGTTATAAACTACCAAATAGAATAATATAAGAGTGCTGTGAGACAATACAATATTTGTGCAGCCACACGTGTTAGTGTATGTGTTAGTATACAATAACACTATGATATAAATACCATATGATATAAATTATGAAAAGTGAATGAAAATAAAAAAATAAAAAATAAATATAAATAAAAATAAATAAAATACAAAATAAAAAATGCTAATGAGTGAATAAAAAAATTCTTGATTGAAGAAACCCAGAAGGAAAAGGCAATTCATGACGACATAGCGATCTTATGACTACAACAAAAGAGAAAACAAGTTATTGACGACAACAAAATACACTGAAACCATTAAAGGAAAAATGAAAAAATAAAGAAAAAGAATTTTTTTTTTATAAAAGATTATCCCAAACACCAACACAGAATATAATCATGTGTTAAAATATCTCAAAGCAACGCCCATGTATTTATAAGAAAGATGAAAAACCAAGGGTCTCGTTTAAACCATTTGGAGTAAGAGTGCCAAGTCTCCATATCCACATATCCAAATTCAGTAGCTCTAACTATATTGGGACAGGCAACACAACGTCCACATGCAAAACTACCTACCTTAGGTGGACCAGCACCAAAAATCCTTGGTTCTTCAGTTTCATAATGACTTCTGACTAATAAATTCTTAAGGCTCTGAGCTCTGCGAGAGACCACATTGGGGTAATTAGGGATATATTTGGTAAGTATTGGATCCCCTGAAAGTATTGGCCAGAATTTTCTCAAAGCCCCAACCATTTGGCCCCACCGGGAATGATATTTTGTAATAAAGCGTACCCAAGGTGAGTTTTGTTGTTTTGTTTTGGAAGAGTGAATTAACTCTGTTCTTGATGATGTCTTTGCCCTCATATACGCCTGTTTAATGGAACGTTGACTATATCCTCGATCAGCAAAACGCTGTTTAAGGTTGTGTGAGAATTTTTCAAAACTCAAATCAGTTGAACAGACTCGTCTCATTCGTAAAAATTGTCCTGTTGGGATAGCCTTAATAACCTGTTGGGGATGGGAAGAAGAGGCTAGTAAGAGTGAGTTCACTGAAGTTTGTTTCCTGAAGATCTCAGTTTGTAAGTTGTATTTGGAGTCTTTAAATAAAGAGACATCCAGAAATTCAATTCTGGAATCATTGCAACTATACGTAAGATGGATATTACGATCATTTCTATTGAGTGTATCAATAAATACACCCAGTTGTGCCTCCGTGCCCTCCCAGACGATCAGGATGTCGTCGATGTACCGCATCCATGATTGGATGCGGCACACCGACGAGTCCCGATCGTCCGGGAGAAGGTCCCTCTCCCACAGCCCCAGGAACAAATTAGCATATGAGGAGGCACATGCCGCCCCCATTGCTGTTCCCTGGAGCTGCAGGTAGAAGGACCCTTTAAATGTGAAAAAATTATGCGTGAGTATATACTCCAAAAGAGTTAATATAAGTTCACACAAATCCGGTGGAAAATTACTCACACTCAAGAAAAATCTGCTTGCACGTAAGCTGTCTTCATGGCGAATACTGGTGTATAAAGATTCAACGTCACACGTTGCTAGTAAAGTGTTTTCATCCAAGGGTAAACCGTCGATGCGTTTCAATAGATCACTGGTGTCACGAAGAAAAGAAGGAAGAGTCTCAACTAGTTGTTTTAAATAAAAATCAATAAAACAGCAAACTTTCTCAAATGGGCCATTTATGCCAGAAATTATGGGCCTACCCGGTGGTGTAGTGGAATTTTTATGAATTTTGGGTAACAAATATAAAGTTGGTACTGATGGTTCGTCCACTTTGAGGCTGTTATATACTTCTCTGGAAATGATGTTCCTATCCAAGGCGGATTGAAGTATGATATCAAGGTCCCTACAAAAAGTTAACATAGGGTTAAATGTCAATTTCCTATAATGTTTGGTATCATTCAACTGTCTGTAGGCTTCTGCTTCATACATTGAGAATGTCCACACCACTACATTGCCACCCTTGTCAGCAGCCTTTATGATGATATCAGTTTTCTGACTAAGGGACTTCAAACCAATTCTTTCTTCTCTAGAAAGATTGTCATTCTTAATATGCCATGGGATTTTTTGAAATTCTTGAGATACTAGTTTTACAAAAAGATCAACCGATGGACAGATAGATAGAGGTGGAAACTTTTTGCATGGACATCTTATACATGCGGGTACCTCAGTAATAGATGACGTTGTTATTGAGGTAGAGGAGGAGGGATTAGATTCCTCATACAACTCCTCTAGGGTGTTCAGGGCTTCCCGCTCTTCCCCACTCATCTCTACTTCACCTGTATTGTGATCTACCGGTATGATGTATTTATTGATACACTCAATAGAAATGATCGTAATATCCATCTTACGTATAGTTGCAATGATTCCCGAATTGAATTTCTGGATGTCTCTTTATTTAAAGACTCCAAATACAACTTACAAACTGAGATCTTCAGGAAACAAACTTCAGTGAACTCACTCTTACTAGCCTCTTCTTCCCATCCCCAACAGGTTATTAAGGCTATCCCAACAGGACAATTTTTACGAATGAGACGAGTCTGTTCAACTGATTTGAGTTTTGAAAAATTCTCACACAACCTTAAACAGCGTTTTGCTGATCGAGGATATAGTCAACGTTCCATTAAACAGGCGTATATGAGGGCAAAGACATCATCAAGAACAGAGTTAATTCACTCTTCCAAAACAAAACAACAAAACTCACCTTGGGTACGCTTTATTACAAAATATCATTCCCGGTGGGGCCAAATGGTTGGGGCTTTGAGAAAATTCTGGCCAATACTTTCAGGGGATCCAATACTTACCAAATATATCCCTAATTACCCCAATGTGGTCTCTCGCAGAGCTCAGAGCCTTAAGGATTTATTAGTCAGAAGTCATTATGAAACTGAAGAACCAAGGATTTTTGGTGCTGGTCCACCTAAGGTAGGTAGTTTTGCATGTGGACGTTGTGTTGCCTGTCCCAATATAGTTAGAGCTACTGAATTTTGCAATGCACAGGGTGACCAGACGTTTCATATTAGATGTCGCATTGATTGTAACACTAAATTTGTCATCTATTATGCTTCATGTCCATGTGGTAAAACTTATATCGGCCTAACAACCCATGAATTAAAATTACGTGTGCGTGAACACGTGCGAGATATTCGATCAGTGACTGAGTTGGATACAGATAGATCCAAACCAATAGCAAGGCATTTCTTCTTATGCCACAACAGTGATCCATCCTTGTTAAAAATTCGAGGCATTGACAGGCTCCCCATCAATATTCGTGGGGGGAACTTGAAGAAACGCCTAGCTCAATTGGAGACGAAATGGATATGGAGACTTGGCACTCTTACTCCAAATGGTTTAAACGAGACCCTTGGTTTTTCATCTTTCTTATAAATACATGGGCGTTGCTTTGATATATTTTAACATATGATTATATTCTGTGTTGGTGTTTGGGATATTCTTTTATAAAAAAAATTTTCTTTTTCTTTATTTTTTCATTTTTCCTTTAATGGTTTCAGTGTATTTTGTTGTCGTCAATAACTTGTTTTCTCTTTTGTTGTAGTCATAAGATCGCTATGTCGTCATGAATTGCCTTTTCCTTCTGGGTTTCTTCAATCAAGAATTTTTTTATTCACTCTTTAGCATTTTTTATTTTTAATTTTATTTATTTTTATTTATATTTATTTTTAATTTTTTTATTTTCATTCACTTTTCATAATTTATATCATATGGCATTTATATCATAGTGTTATTGTATACTAACACATACACTAACACGTGTGGCTGCACAAATATTGTATTGTCTCACAGCACTCTTATATTATTCTATTTGGTAGTTTATAACATACAAATTTCTATATACTTTACAATTATGTAGGGTATTTTAAGCATGTGTTTTAATTAGGTGATGCAACATGACTTTATTATATGCACACATCACTTTACACACTTTTTCCTTTTCTATATGAAAAAATTGTTGAATCCCCCTTTTTGAACAAGCTATGTTGTCCATTGAAGATCGTTACTTTGTGTTCTATTATTGATACCGAGCTAAGTGCGCATGTGCGGTGGTGTCTGTGCGGTCATGTGCCCCGGCTGAAATATTGAACAACCGCGCGTACCCGCGCGAGATTTGTTTTGTCAGCTGATTGGTCACATGATCGTTTCTAGAAGCGTCCTCGCGCATGCGCCGCCATTTCACTGCGGTTTAGACTCGCCATTGGCGGTCTTTTGGTTACACGCCTTGTGATCTCATTGGACAACCTATCTATATGCCGGCATATATATATAGCGATCTGTTCTATCCCTTGACTCCACCTCCTGACGAAGGCATTGCGCCGAAACGCGCGTCAGGGTCTGGGTAGTGCGGTGCCTTGTCCCTGTGAGTCTGCTCAAGTGTCCCTATCATGGGTAAGCTCTAATGTGTCAAACCTTTATATGGATATGAACGCCTAGCGTGAGATGCATTAGTCTTTTTGCATTGATAATGAGTTATACTATAATGGATATCCATTTATGGGATTGTATGTAGTATATCACTGATGCTGGTTATGTTGTGTACACTTGCTTTAATCCTGTTTCAATATGATACCATATATATGAAGTGCTCTCACACTTTCATTGAGTCTCAGGTGAGACCATATTATAGCTATATACACTTTAACTTTTTAGTAACTTCAGCAGCATCTCCAGGGACCATTACTTCAGCTGGCATCCCACACACCCAGCTTTTTTGTATCTGTATTCTTTTGTTCTTAACGGTGTCCATATTTTTCTTGTATTTTGTATATTGTTATTTAATAAAATTGTGAAATTTTAACATTATACCATGTGTATTGGTGTTACAATATTTGCATACCAGATGTCATACTTACCTTGTTTGTTGTTTGTATACCATATCTTGACCAGAATGTGTGAGCTGCACAGACCTTTGATGGAGTTCCATCTACAAAAGACAAGGGTTCCTCAAAGTCAGCTCCCAAAGTTTCTGCACCATGAGTTTCCAGGGGTGGCAGAGTTATGGCTAGAGGCAAAGGCATGGATAGGGATGATGTCTAGGGGCAAAAGCAGTGTGGATGTGGAGGCAAGCTAAGCAGAAAAAACTGGGGGTACAAGCAGAGGCATGGACTGGGGTGATATCTAGGGGAAAAAGCAGTGTGGATGTGGAGGCAAGCTAAGCAGGGAAAAAGGTGGCTAGAGGCAAAGGGATGTCCAGAGGCAGAAGACAGCTGCATGACAGAAGCTAGACCTGAGCCAGCAAGGCCCAAGATTCCCTCTTTTCTAGCTTCCTTAGAAAAATTCCCCCATCGAGGCCATGTTCCTCGCTGGGGGAGATAATTTCTAAATGTATAGGTCGAGGACAAACTGAGTGTGGTTTACACACTTTGCAATGCGACTCCCCATCTCCCAGGCCTTTCATTCCAGGCTAAAGTACAGCGCAACCCACCCACATGCCCAAGGCTTCAACGGCCTCATCTCAAAAATTCTGGCCCAGGAGATGTTGGGGTCCCGGCTTGTGGACACTCTGCCCTTTTTGGGCCTGCTGGCTACTACGCCACCTCACTGTGCCGTCCACACCAGCACTTTTCCCCAAACATGAGGCGGTCCCAAAGTTCAGCGCTTTGCCCAAAAGTTCCACGTGACCAGCTACGAATGGACAAGTGCATGTGGACAGGGACGCTACCTTTCAATCTTGGCACAGTGGTTGAATGTACTTGAGGCATGGACCGGGTCGCAAAATGTGGTGGACTGACTTGTCTCCGCACACAACATTCCTGGGAGGAGGGCTGAAACACCACCTTCCTCCTCCGCCGTTAAGTGGACCCCAGCTACGAGCTGGAAACGCTGCAACACTGGTGTGGGGAGACGTCAGCAGGCCGTGCTGAAGCTCACCAGCTTGGGAGACAGACAGCACACTGCCTCTGAGGTCAGGGATGCCATCCTGGATGAGACGGCAATTTGTTTATCCCCACTGCCCCTGGGGCCAGGCTTTTTTGTCTTGTTGGAGGGCTCTGGAGCTTGCCAGCCTCAAACACATTCCATGCCTGGCCCACGTGTTCAATGTAGTGGTGCAACGATTTTTAAAATCATACCCCAAATTAGCAGAGATAAGGGTGAAAGTGCGGCACTTGGACACCCACTTTCCAAAGTCTACAGTACCTGGAGCTAGCCGCAATACACTGCAGCAAGGCCTACATCTGCCTGAAGCACCTACTGTTGTGCGAGGTCACCACACGCTCAAACCCTAGATACCGTATGTTGAGCAGGGTGTGTGAGCAGCAGAGACCTTTGATGGAGTTCCATCTACAAAACCCAAGGGTTCCTCAAAGTCAGCTCCCTCAGTTTCTGCACCATGAGTTTCCAGGGGTGGCAGAGTTATGGCTAGAGGCAGAGGCATGGATAGGGGTGATGTCTAGGGGCAAAAGCAGTGTGGATGTGGAGGCAAGCTAAGCAGAAAAAACTGGGGGTACAAGCAGAGGCATGGACTGGGGTGATATCTAGGGGCAAAAGCAGTGTGGATGTGGAGGCAAGCTAAGAAGCAAAAACTGGGGGTACAAGCTGAGGCATGGACTGGGGTGATGTCTAGGGGCAAAAGCAGTGTGGATGTGGAGGGAAGCTAAGCAGCAAAAACTGGGGATACAAGCTGAGGCATGGGCTGGGGTGATGTCTAGGGACAAAAGCAGTGTGGATGTGGAGGCAAGCTAAGCAGGGAAAAAAGGTGGCTAGAGGCAAAGGGATGTCCAGAGGCCAGGTTTATTGTACTAACAGAAAATGTGCAATATGCATTAAACCAAAATTTGACCGGTGCAAAAGTATGGGCACCTCAACAGAAAAGTGACATTAATATTTAGTAGATCCTCCTTTTGCAAAGATAACAGCCTCTAGTCGCTTCCTGTAGCTTTTAATCAGTTCCTGGATCCTGGATAAAGGTATTTTGGACAAACAATTCAAGTTCAGTTAAGTTAGATGGTCGCCGAGCATGGACAGCCCGCTTCAAATCATCCCACAGATGTTCAATGATATTCAGGTCTGGGGACTGGGATGGCCATTCCAGAACATTGTAATTGTTCCTCTGCATGAATGCCTGAGGATTTGGAGCAGTGTTTTGGATCATTGTCTTGCTGAAATATCCATCCCCGGCGTAACTTCAACTTCGTCACTGATTCTTGAACATTATTCTCAAGAATCTGCTGATACTGAGTGGAATCCATGCGACTCTCAACTTTAACAAGATTCCCGATGCCGGCATTGTCCACACAGCCCCAAAGCATGATGGAACCTCCACCAAATTTTACAGTGGGTAGCATGTGTTTTTCTTGGAATGCTGTTTCTTTTTGGACGCCATGCATAACGCCTTTTTTTATAACCAAACAACTCAATTTTTGTTTCCAAAATGAAGCTGCCTTGTCCAAATGTGCTTTTTCATACCTCAGGCAACTCTATTTGTGGCGTACGTGCAGAAACGGCTTCTTTCTCATCACTCTCCCATACAGCTTCTATTTGTGCAAAGTGCGCTGTATAGTTGACCGATGCACAGTGACACCATCTGCAGCAAGATGATGCTGCAGCTCTTTGGAGGTGGTCTGTGGATTGTCCTTGACTGTTCTCACCATTCTTCTTCTCTGCCTTTCTGATATTTTTCTTGGCCTGCCACTTCTGGGCTTAACAAGAACTGTCCCTGTGGTCTTCCATTTCCTTACTATGTTCCTCACAGTGGAAACTGACAGGTTAAATCTCTGAGACAACTTTTTGTATCCTTCCCCTGAACAACTATGTTGAACAATCTTTGTTTTCAGATCATTTGAGAGTTGTTTTGAGTAGCCCATGATGCCACTCTTCAGAGGAGATTCAAATAGGAGATCAACTTGCAATTGGCCACCTTAAATACCTTTTCTTATGATTGGATACATCTGGCTATGAAGTTCAAAGCTCACTGAGGTTACAAAACCAAGTTTGGGCACCCCTATTAATCTTAATCATTTTTTGTTCTAAATATTTTGGTGTTTGCAACAGCCATTTCAGTTTGATATATCTAATAACTGATGGACACAGTAATATTTCAGGATTGAAATGAGGTTTATTGTACTAACAGAAAATGTGCAATATGCATTAAACCAAAATTTGACCGGTGCAAAAGTATGGGCACCCTTATCATTTTATTGATTTGAATTCCCCTAACTACTTTTTACTGACTTACTGAAGCACAAAATTGGTTTTGTAACCTCAGTGAGCTTTGAACTTCATAGCCAGATGTATCCAATCATAAGAAAAGGTATTTAAGGTGGCCAATTGCAAGTTGATCTCCTATTTGAATCTCCTCTGAAGAGTGGCATCATGGGCTACTCAAAACAACTCTCAAATGATCTGAAAACAAAGATTGTTCAACATAGTTGTTCAGGGGAAGGATACATAAAGTTGTCTCAGAGATTTAACCTGTCAGTTTCCACTGTGAGGAACATAGTAAGGAAATGGAAGACCACAGGGACAGTTCTTGTTAAGCCCAGAAGTGGCAGGCCAAGAAAAATATCAAAAGGCAGAGAAGAAGAATGGTGAGAACAGTCAAGGACAATCCACAGACCACCTCCAAAGAGCTGCAGCATCATCTTGCTGCAGATGGTGTCACTGTGCATCGGTCAACTATACAGCGCACTTTGCACAAATAGAAGCTGTATGGGAGAGTGATGAGAAAGAAGCCGTTTCTGCACATACGCCACAAATAGAGTTGCCTGAGGTATGAAAAAGCACATTTGGACAAGGCAGCTTCATTTTGGAAACAAAAATTGAGTTGTTTGGTTATAAAAAAAGGCGTTATGCATGGCGTCCAAAAAGAAACAGCATTCCAAGAAAAACACATGCTACCCACTGTAAAATTTGGTGGAGGTTCCATCATGCTTTGGGGCTGTGTGGACAATGCCGGCATCGGGAATCTTGTTAAAGTTGAGAGTCGCATGGATTCCACTCAGTATCAGCAGATTCTTGAGAATAATGTTCAAGAATCAGTGACGAAGTTGAAGTTACGCCGGGGATGGATATTTCAGCAAGACAATGATCCAAAACACCGCTCCAAATCCTCAGGCATTCATGCAGAGGAACAATTACAATGTTCTGGAATGGCCATCCCAGTCCCCAGACCTGAATATCATTGAACATCTGTGGGATGATTTGAAGCGGGCTGTCCATGCTCGGCGACCATCTAACTTAACTGAACTTGAATTGTTTGTCCAAAATACCTTTATCCAGGATCCAGGAACTGATTAAAAGCTACAGGAAGCGACTAGAGGCAAAAGGAGGATCTACTAAATATTAATGTCACTTTTCTGTTGAGGTGCCCATACTTTTGCACCGGTCAAATTTTGGTTTAATGCATATTGCACATTTTCTGTTAGTACAATAAACCTCATTTCAATCCTGAAATATTACTGTGTCCATCAGTTATTAGATATATCAAACTGAAATGGCTGTTATAAACACCAAAATATTTAGAACTAAAAATGATTAAGATTAATAGGGGTGCCCAAACTTTTTCATAGGACTGTATATAGGGTATACGGGAATACACTGTCAGTGTATTCCATTCAGGATCCTGGGAAAGCTGGGTTGCGGCGATTGAGCCCGTCAGTGCCATGTTACACTGACAAGCTTCTCCCTGGAATTTAGCTCTTAAAAGAAAAGCTGTTGGTTGTCTTCTCCTTCCTATCCTAGCCTGTCCCTGCCTACCAGAATCTAATCCCTAGCTAAATGGATGGAAACCTCCGTCCCCGGTGAATTGCAAGCTCAGAATGACGCAAACCTGGGCGGCGCTGTTCTTTTAAATCAGAGGTCACATGTTTTCGGCAGCCAATGGGTTTTTCCTATTTTTTTCAACGTCACCGATGTAGTAGCTCCTGTCCCACCTACGCTGCGCTGTTATTGGAGCAAAAAAGGCGCCAAGAAGGTGGGAGGGGAATCGAGTAATGGCGTATTTTACCACGTGGTGTTCGATTCGATTCGAACATGGTGAACAGCGTGATATCCGATCGAACATGTGTTCGATAGAACACTGTTCGCTCATCTCTAGTGAAGTTCCTTCCACACCAGTGATATATCCAGCGTTCCCCATGTCCCAAAATATAAGTGAAAAAATGCAGTGCTTTCCCCATCCCCACTCAGTGGGGTCCAGGACCCGGCCGCCACCCGAGACCCCAGGGCCTGGACCAATAGGAACTAGGAGTCCCGAGGTCCCGGGCAGGGGCACAGGCCCCACAGACATATATTGCAGTTTTAGCACATGGTAAGTATTTAGATAGAGCAAGGTCACCTTACACTCAGTGCAAAGCCCATGTAGGCCATCTGCTTCCCAAGCCGTAATAGCGCATAACCTCGCCATAAGTCCTTGCGGCAAGTTCGGAAGAACTGTTTAGAATCAAGGCATCTCTGGTAAAGCAGTCGGATCAAGAGAGTCCTGACGAGTGGAAACTCAGAACATGGGGTGGAGGTATAGGAGTGCGTTAGGGTGGGAGTGGGGATCGAGAGGAAGGTGGGCACATGCGAGCAGTTCTTTGCAATGGGAGTTGAAAGTTAAAGACTGTCCAAATGCGATACAGAATAATAAGGGACGTGTGAAGTAGGGAGGACGCAAAAACTGGGGAATGGCGGGGATAGCTAAATCATATAAGGTCAGGGAAGTGACTTACATGTCCATGGGTATGACCAAATAAAGTAGTCTAGGTAGCGGTGAGTGCTTTAGGTCTCAATCGTCCTCTTGTGAGCGCTGTTTGCTTTGGGTTTTTCCAACCTCTCCCTTCCAAGTGTCTGGGTCCGGGAGCTCTGGAAGTGAGGTAATGTCCTCTGGAACCGACAGCCAAGATGGTATAGATAGCGGAGGGATGCCTAGGACTGTCCATACTGTTTCAAGATCATCCGGGGTACGAACTGTTATTCTCCTGCCCTGTTTCAGTATAGCAAGACCGAATGGAAACAACCAGGCATAGGGTATGCCTTTTTCTTTGAGTGTCTCTAGTAAAGGACGGAATGCTCTTCTTTTGGCCAGGGTTAAAGGAACAATATCTTCCTACATTGGAATTTCATGTTGTTCATGAAAGAGTGGTCGTTTATCCCTGGCAGCTGCCAGAATGGCTGTGGTGTCTACTGTTGTTAATAGTCCACATATTATGTTCCTAGGGGGATCAGAATCTTTGGGTTTAGGCCTTACCGCCCGATGTATTCTCTCAATGCGGACTTCTGATGCCCTCTCCGGTCCCAGAAGAGAAGAAAAAATGGATGCGGCTACGTTTCTCAGATCGTCGGGTGCATAAGTTTCAGGTAGGCCTTTTATCCTGAGATTACGTCTTCTATTTCTGTTTTCTAAGTCCTCTATGAGGTCATATGTCCTGTTAAGATGCGAGTGGTGCAGGTTAAGGAATTGAGTGGAGGCTGCTGCGTGGCCTGAGAGTGCACCTGCAGAGGATTCCAATATGTCTACCTACCTGCCCATTCTATTCATATCGGCTCTCATTTCGATGATTTCTGCCAGGACAGGAGCTATGGCTTGGGAGAGTGCTTTTTTAAGGAAAGCTCTGGTAATGGGGATGGCGGAGGTGTCCATTCTGTCCGCACTGGCTATGCTCTCAGCATCGGAGTCCTCTGCTGTTTCTCCCGTCCCGGACTCAGCCGGCGCCATCTTGCGCGCCATTATCAGCGATTGCTGGGCTTTTCGCCTAAAGAATTTATGTACCTCTGCCAGAGGTTGTTTGTTCTGGGGGGTGCCCGGAGGGTCTCCAGACCTTTCCCTGCCATTCTTGCCCATTTTCTCCCGGGATATGCGGTTAGAAGACCGAGTTTTGGCTCTTACTCAGACGGAGCTGCAGACTCAGCAGTCCATTCAAGATGACGGTTAGGCTCCGCCCCCCATTCACTTTGTGTTTCCTGGTCCCCTGCTCAGTCTGATTCCTGTCTGTTCGACTTCAGTTTGTTTCTTGGTTTATATACCCGGCTTGTATTTTTGACTATCCCTTGTCTTTTGATTTGGTACCTTTATCTTATCTCCTGACTTGACCTCTTGCTCGTCCGACCTCGCCTTCTCTTCTGTGTTTTGCTGGGACTTGTGGTCCTCCCTTGTTCCATTTTGTCTGTTGTTTTGCATTGCATTTTACACTGTGCTTTCTGTTTAGGTGTGACCCTGTTGACTCCAGTCCCAAGCACTTTTAGGGCCTCCTCTCCCTGACCCTAGCCGCCTGGACAGAAGCGTAGGAGCCGTGGTAGGCGCACTTCAGTTAGGAAGTGCATTGGTCTGCCTCATCTCAGATATTACAGCATAGTTATGGCCGCAGGGCCTACGACCCCTTTTGTCATTAGCTGCAAAGTGTTGCTTTCCTAGATGTCTCACTTTGCACTGCCTGACCCTGACTCCAGTCCTTACATATATCCTTTGAATTCCAAGTCAGACCCTGGCACTATATGGCAGTAGCAAGAATTGAGGGTGTATGTAGCCCCAATATATTCTTTGAATTC
This sequence comes from Leptodactylus fuscus, assembly GCF_031893055.1. NCBI lineage: Eukaryota > Metazoa > Chordata > Amphibia > Anura > Leptodactylidae > Leptodactylus > Leptodactylus fuscus. The sequence continues at coordinate 10,904,153 of NC_134265.1, forward strand.
CAAGTCAGACCCTGGCACTATATGGCAGTAGCAAGAATTGAGGGTGTATGTAGCCCCAATTCTATTGTTAGAGGACTTACAGTGTATTCAAGTTAGTTTCTGGGGTGGAGGTGGGGGGGGGGCACACCGTTGGAACGTGGATCAGGGGTATATATAGGGTATACGGGAATACACTGTCAGTGTATTCCATTCAGGATCCTGGGAACACTGGGTTGCGGCGATTGAGCCCGTCAATGCCACGTTACACTGACAAGCTTCTCCCTGGAATTTAGCTCTTATAAGAGCTGTTGGTTGTCTTCTCCTTCCTATCCTAGCCTGTCCCTGCCTACCCATAATCTAAGCCCTAGCTAACTGGACGGAAACCTCCGTCTCCGGTGAATTGCAAGCTCTCTCTGACTCGAAGCTGGGCGGCGCCGTTCTTATGAATCAGAGGTCACATGTTTTCGGCAGCCGTTGCGGCTTTGCAAATCGCAGCATGTCAATTATATCTTCGGAAACGCTTGCGGCTTTCCCGTAGATATAATGTTAAGAGAAAGTCCGCGGAGGAAAACTCTGTGAACTTTCTCTTAAAAGCGCTGCGGAAAGAACCGCAATGCGAACACGCAGCGGTTCTTCCCGCAGCGCTTTAGAGCTGCGGATCCGGGCCGTAGCCTTAAGGGTTTTTTGGGCCAAATATTTTATGGCCACGTCACTGGTCCCCCATAATGTATGGGGAATATTGATGGAGCCAATATATTGTGTGGGAACCGTGATGGGGCTGACAACCTGTGGGGAAGGGGGACGTTAAAATGTGTGTCAAAAACAGAAAATGTCCACAGCTCAAAAGTATCAAGAACCAGCTTAACCTGAAGTGCACGAAAAAAACCACCACCCCCCCGGTAGGGGCCGAAATAATCCAAACTCCAAATGCACAAAGAGGTCTTCAGCACAAAAGGTTTGCTTACGATAAAACTTAGCTTTTAATGATGAGAAAGCATTAAAAATGAACACCAGATACAGGAATAAAAAGGGAGGTAAGAAGAAAAAAAACTTTCAGCATTAATCCTTCAAACGCATGTACATGCAGCAAAAAACAAGCCTACGCGTTTCGGGACATCTGTCCCATACTCATGGCAGTATATATAAAAAAAATTTCTTCTTACATGCCTTTTTATTCCTGTATCTGGTGGTCATTTTTAACGCTTTCTCATCATTAAAAGCTAAGTTTTATCGTAAGCAAACCTTTTGTGCTGAAGAGCTCTTTGTGCATTTGGATTTTGGGTTAAAATGTGTGGGACATATTAAAGGGGTTGTCCAGGGCTTTTTTTATGACCTATACTCAGGATAGGCCATAAATACCTGAAACCCCACATTGCAGAAACACAACGTCTTCGGCTACTACAGAAAAAAAATTGTGTTTAACGGAACCAGCAAAATGAATGAAATTTAGTCACATTTACCTTATCCACACATTGCAGGAAAAAGATGTGGAACAGCCACAACCTCTAAAATGCGTGCGCTTCTAAAAACATGGCCGGTTACTTTCAGCTGAGAAAGTACAGGGAAAATGCATCAAAAGCTCAATGAAAAACACTGTGGAAAAAATGTATTGAGATTCACTGCTATTTTTTCCCACAGTGTTTTTTAGCTGCATCTCACTGTTGGGCCTCATCCTTTTCATCTCAATATACTGTATACTACACTGTAAGGATAAGGCCCCATGTAGCAAGCTGCAGCAAAAAGCGCTGCAGGAAAAACCCCGGCGGCAACACATCAGTTTTTCGCACAGCGCTTATTGCAGAAACACCACAGAAGTTTCCTCTGAGGACTTTCTGCTTCATTTATACCTATAGGGAAATGGCCGATGTGTCTGTAGGTATAAGTGACATGCTGCGATTTCCAAAACCACAACAGTTTTGGAAATTGCAGTGTGTCTGCAGCGTGTATTTTTCTGCAATGTGTGGATGGGATTGTACACACTATGTACCTACACACTCAGGCCTGGTTCACATCTGCGATTAGTAATCCGAACTACTGAACACATTAGCAAGCGGTGTGCAGTAAAAGCTATAGACTATAATGGGGTTCGTGTGCTTTCCGTGCGGTGTCTGCACAGAACATGTGGACAGAAAAGTACTTCATGATCTACTTTCCTGTCCGCACGTCTCATGTGGAGACCACAGGGAAAGCACACGGACCCCATTGTAGTCTATGAGGAGTGTGCTTTCACTGCACAGCACTTGCCAATATGTTCGGTTGTTCGGATTACAGATGTGAACCAGGCCTTATACATATGCCATATATACTAAGGGCCCGTTCACATCCGTACTGTAGGTTTCCGTTTCCTGCCTGAAACAGGGCAGAAGACGGAAACCTGCTGGCATCTTTTCAAACCCATTCATTTGAATGGGCTTGAAAAGTGTCCGGCTGTGAGCGCCGGTGAGCGTTTTAAGCTCTCCGCCACAAAACCGGCTTTTTTTTTTAACCGGACACAGAGTCGGACATGCAGTACTCTGTGTCCGGTTTAAAAAAGCCGGTTTCGCGGCGGAGAGCTTAAATCACTCACCGGCGCTCACGGCCGGGCTCAGCATGACAGGTTTCCGTCTTCTACCGGCAGAAGACCAAAACCTGAGTACGGAGACCCAAATGCTGGTGTGAACCCAGCGATACACATATAGATTATTACAGCATATATACTCACACATATACATTAATATACATTCATATACCATATATAAGTCATATATATATATACTTATATGAATGTATTAATACTATATATACACTCACATATATACATACTGTAAACAGGCAGATGGTAAAGTGGTAGAGGGCAGGTACATTCCACTAAGATGGTTAGTATCTACAAGGTGACTGGCTGGAGTATGGGACCAGGAGTTAGGTGTTGTTGTAAACTCAGGCCGATACTCCAGTTCTGGGTTTTGCTGGCTGACTCAAGTGGTCAGCTATAAAAGCACTGAGGTTGCCCATGGGAGGGGTGTGTGGTCATCTCTTGTGGGAGAATACCTGGTGTACACACTGCCCTGTGTGTGTCTGAAGGAGAAAGCCTTAAAATTCACCTTGTGTGTGGGTGAGCAAACCCTGAGGATTTATTTTTCTTTCATCCTGAAGTAAGGACTGTTTCTGTTGTTCATTTTGTACCTTGCTGAAGAAAGCTCCTTTGTGTTATCCTTTTGCTGAAGAAAGCTATTTTTGATTTACATTCTTTGGACTGTGTGAACTGCCTCCAATAAAACCTACTATTCTGAGCTGACATCCTTGCCTCCGTCTGATTGACCTAGCAACCTGCCTACTCTAAAGGTCCCGTATTTACAATACACATCATTATAGTATACTGTATATGCATACCTATATACAAACATACAGTACTCACACAGTATACAGCACACATACTTTACACAAATATACACACAGGGCCGGCGTCAGCGCACGGCATAGTCGGGCAAGTGCCGGGGCCCACAGAGCCTCTGGGGGCCCCCCGGCACTTGCCCGCCCCAGCACTTGCCTGTCCCGATATCAGCTCATCGGCAAATGAAGGGGAGGGGGGGGAACGGCATGACATTGGGGAAGATGAAGGGGGTGGGGAGAGAATGGCATGAAACTAGGGACAGAGATGGAGGGGGGGGGAACAGCATGACACTGGGGCAGAGACGGGGGACATGAAACTGTGGGCAGATGAAGGGGGAGAACGTGATGAAACTGGGGACAGATATGGGGAGGGAACTTGAAACTGGGGGCAGAGGAAGGGTGTATATGAAACTGGGGGATAGATGGAGGGGGGGCATATAATTTACGGGTGACTGTAGGAGGATTATACTGTGTGGGAGCACATGATAAATTAATGAGAATGGGCAGAGTCAACATAAGTGGGTGGAGCCAAATTTGCCGCGGCGCGCAGAGCGCGCCGCACATTTTGCCCCTCTTTCTATTCTTTAAAAATTGGGAGGTATGGTGTTGGTGACGCCACACTCCTGTGTGACGTCACTCGCTTCATCTGCAACACACAGTGTCTCGACTCCCCCACCTCCTTTACAAGGGGGCCCACTGAGGCTCTGTCGCCCAAGGGCTCATAAAAATCTGGAGCCGGCCCTGTATACACATATATACATATTAAACATAAAAGAGTTTACTCACATTTGCCAGCAGTCACCATCACAGCAGACGTCTTCCTCGCTTCCCCACACGCTACGAGAGACGACTCACTGTGAGGGGGAGGGGGAGGGAGGAAGTCGGGCAGCAGGGACAAGATGTCATAGGAAAACAGCCAGAGCTGCTGCAGGTCAGTGAGAAGATTGCAAGCGGCCGTTAGCTGAAGCTGTACACAATGTCCTCCGGTATGTACTTTCCCTATATATCAGGAGGACAACGTGTACAGCTTCAGCTAATGGGGGCCCATGTGTGTGGAGGCAAATGCATTGGCCAGGTGCCCGGTTGGGGGCCCCTGGCCATCCCGATCGGGCCCCGACCAATGCTTTTGCATTGGTAAAATGAGAACTTTCAGTCAGGGGGCGGGGCCCACCGGGGGATTCACCGGTACACCGGTGCGCCAGTCCGACCCTGAATGCACCACTGGAACGCATCTACGTCACTTCTGGTAACGTCATCTCCGTTCTCTCCTTTATCTTTTCCATTTTTCTTCTCTCTCTTTCTCTTTTTCTTCCTACATCTTTATCCTACCTAGCTCTCTCTCTCTCTATTTCCCCCATTATTTGCTCACTACATCTAGTCCTTCTCCTTCTTCTGCAGTCATACAGCTCTGCTGGTGGAACGCACATCTCACTTCCGCCGACGTCACTTCCGGTCGGCCGGATCGTACGTATTGCTAGTCTTAACCCCTAGCTACCGCCTGCAGCACATTACCCAGCCTAAATTACTTCCAGTTTCTCTATATATGTCCATCCTCCGTTCCCTCCCTCCCTGGCTATCTATATATCCTATATATCATGGCATTCCGCGGTGGAACGCACCATGGAACGCACATCCATCTTGATGACATCACTTCCGGTTTTCATATCCGGGCACATGGGCGGGCTCACACTATTTAAACCCCTCTGTACAACTCCATGCTCACGCCTGACACTAGAACTGCCTGCTATATGACACTAGATAAGATCTATCACACCTGACATTGATACTTTGCTGAGCCTTCATTATAGTTCCCCTTGTTTTCTGCTTCATTACATTTGCTAACCTATTCTTGGTACATTTTCTTCTTCTCTACAGATATACTGGCTGCTGTTCCTTCTTATCTTCCTCCATTCTATCCAATGAGTTTCTGGCTTCTTCTTTCCTGGTTCTGCTACTTACCTCATTATCTATGGTATTTTTTCTATACTATTTGCCGTGTATTACTGTACACTTGTTTCAACCTTTGACGCTGTATTTGACCATTTGATTGACATATACCTGTAATCATTGCCTCTAGATCGCTTCTGATGAAGGTCTGAGGACCGAAACGTTATGCCGTATTGATCTAGCTTGTATTTCAAATTCAACACTTTGCATTGTGTCAATGGCGTTAACATTATTGTAAAATAAATCACTTTACCTCTTTCACCCAAAATTAGTGTGTGCAACAAAATTTATTTATACTATTGTACATAGGTCGAAGGACCTTTTTTTGTTGGCACCACATATAGCACGAGTGTGCGGTACCACTAATTTACTCGCTACTTGTAGGAACTCTGGAAAATCCGGGCGATCCCTTGGTAGCTCTGGTTAGTTGACTCTGCTCTTGAGTGTGCTAGGGTCCTTAGCACTCCCTGGGTCAATCCTCTCTCTCCGTATACGGCATGGTTAACCTCCAGGCAGTGAGGTTGAACTTGTCCAGGCCCTGGCACGGCCGGTTGTTTAGAGTTACCAGGTTTTGGACTAATGGAAGCCTCCAGTAGTTCCCCCGACTCATAAGGATAAGGTCGGTGAACCATGCCCTCTTTAGCCAGAATGGCATGATCACTATTGCCGAAGTCTGGTCCTGCCTGAGTTTCGCCAATACCTTCGGAATCATTGGAATGGGAGGAAAAACATATGCCAGTTTGAACCTCCAAGGTATTGACAGGGCATCCAGCGCCAAAGGGTTGTCTTCACGATACAGGGAGCAAAACCTTTCTACTTTGGCATTGTATTGGGTGGCCATCAGATCCACCTCGGGGAGACCCCACATCTCAGTGAGATGGTGAAAGATGTCTTGATGTAGAGACCATTTGCCTGAGGTTGGCAGGCCTCTGCTGAGTTGATCCGCCAGGATGTTCAGACAACCTCGGATGTGAACCGCCGATAACTGGAAGAGATTCTGTTCTGCCCAGGCGAAGATTAAGTTGGTGACTTGTAGAAGAGAGGGGGACCTGGTTCCCCCCCTACTTGATGTAGTGGACTACCGTCAGGTTGTCCGTCCGTATCTTGACTGCCTTCTCCCGCAGAACAGGCACAAACGTCAGAAGTGCTCGGTGAACTGCCGTAAGCTCGCGCCAATTGGATGAGCGCAATTTCTCCAGACGGTTCCATGTACCTTGCGCCGGGGTCTCCCCCAGATGAGCTCCCCATCCTGTGAGGGAGGCATCTGTCATCAACAGGGTCCAGGTGAACCTGACCGAGGACTGCCCATCGCGTAGATGGGACCACCAGGTTAGTGAATGCCGGGTGCTGATGGTTAACTGGATAGGTTTCTGTAGTCCTGAAGGACTGTGATTCCAGACTCTCAGGATCTTGTTCTGCAGTGGGCGCATGTGCCACAGGGCCCAGGGGACTGCTTCTATGGAGGCAGACATCAAGCCTAGGACCTTCATGGCCGTCCTGATAGTAACCTTCCTAGTAATGGAGAGATGATGAACCGCTCGAGCAATCTTTTCCTTGCGAGGAGAGGGCAGAGAGATCGTCATGTTGAGAGAGTCTAAAATGAAACCTAGGAACTGGATTCATGTAGATGGAATCACAACTGACTTTTGCCAGTTTATTAGCCAGCCCAGCTGGCTCCACAAATCTACTACAGTCTGTACCTGCGTGGTGAGGACCTCCTTTGACTGAGCTTTGAGAAGCCAATCGTCCAGATATGGAACTATGTAGATTCCTTGGAGGTGCAGGGCAGCAGCGACTGGAGCTATCCCCTTTGTGAAGGTGTGGGGGGCTGAGGATATGCCGAATGGGAGGGCGGTGAACTGGAGGTGCAGCAATTTTCCGTCCAGGTATACCGCAATTCTTAGAACTTTCCTGTGTGCAGGAAAGATGGGTACGTGGAGATATGCATCCCTTAGGTCCAAGGTGACAAAATGATCTCCGGGCTGCAGAAAGGGTAACACCGACTTGATGGTTTCCATGCGGAACCATACCTTGCGGATGAACTAATTCAGGTACCTGAGGTCGATGATCATACGCCATCCGCCCGAAGTCTTGGGTACTAGGAAGACTGGAGAGTAGACACCTTGGCCTTGTTCTGCTTAAAGGAACAGGTTCTAGGGCGGCTTTGTTCACGTATTCCTGGATGGACCTTTCTAGATGAATTTGTTTGGGGCCCTAAAAAGGGCGAGTTGTCACAAACTTGTCTACAGGATGGGAGGTAAAGCTTATCCTGTAGCCTTCCTGCACAGTTTGGATGACCCAGGGGTCCTGGGTATGCAGGCGCCAGGCAGCCACATGATGAGAGAGACGGCTGCCTACTTCGGAAGGGACTGGGGGGTGGGAGGTTAAGCAGTCAGAAGGTCTTCCTACGCTCTCAGGAGGTACCCTGTCCTCTTCCTCTGGACTGGGGTCCCGAGCACCTCTGACCTCTGGAGCCTCTCCGGGAAGATCCACGCCCACGAAAAGTTGGTCTTCTCCTCTCGGCGGGTTGAGGAAGATTCTTCCGTTTAGATTCCGCGAGGCCCTCCATGATGTGGTCCAGCTCTCTACCGAAGAGCCTACCTGGCTCGAAGGGAAGCGCACACAGGGCAAATTTAGATGTGTTGTCGACCCTCCAAGGCTTTAGCCACAAGGGTCGCCTGGCTGCGGAGGAGAGCACCATAGCCCTAGAGGCCAGCCTCGTCTGGAACCGTGTGGCCTCCAACAGATGGTCCACCAAAAGATTGACATCTTTCATTGCCGCCAGGAGCTCATCCCGGTTGACTCCTGAGTCAATATCCCTAGTGAGGGAAGCTAGCTCAGAGAGGAGGCCTGACACAACCTCATTGGAAGTGATGGCAACGGAGGCCTGGGCGGAGGAGGCCGAGTATACCCGCCTCAAGGATCCTTCCACGCGGCGGTCCATAGGATCACGTAGACCTGACCCGTTCTCTGCAGGGAACACCGTACGACGGGACAGTTTCACCACCGCGATGTCAACCTTCGGCGGCGGACCCCAGGCCCCCTGCTGGGATTCCGTGACCGGGAAGAGGGTTCTGAACCATCTAGACGGGACAAATGCTTTCTCAGGCCGTCAACACTCCTTCTCCATGGCACGGACTAGGTCTGAATTCGCCCTGAAGGTCTTGGACCTGTGGCTGGGCCCCTCGCCACTCTCACGATCCCTAGGCTTGATAGTCTTAAATAGCCTGGGCATTTCTTCCAGCAGGAAAATCTCTTTCTCCGCTTCCTTCGACTCCTCTTCGTAGGACTCCACCTTCCTGAAGTATAACTTTTCCAGGGGCGGAAGAGAGGGCTCAGATGAATCCAGACGGGGCCTTTTTCGCCAGGTGCGAGACGGTGTCCTCCACCCTCTTCATCGAGTGAGAAACAAAGTCCTTCACCCAGGAGACCACCTCCCGAATAGGGGTAGCCTCAGAGGGGGGGCTCTGCATGGTCTGCGAAGGACCAGCGCAGCAAGCTGAAGGTAAGAACCGGGGGAAGGGGGGAGAGGGGGACCCCTATGAGAGGCCAGAACACCTCTCCCCCTACCACCTGTCCTGTCCCACAGGACAGAAAAAAACACAAGGGGGAGTAGGTCTTCCGCCTTCTTATAGGGGTCAAAGCTGTTAGGTAATTAAAAATTCCACCTGTCCTAACAGCTCATAGGGGCAGGAATACCACAGTTGTGCTGCTGTTGGGCGTAGGGGGAAAGAAGGTTTCCAAGTACTTTTCCACTTTCCATATTGAGTTTGGAGTGTCTAGTTGCTAGGCTGTGATAGTGGGGTAATACTGGGACTTGGGCGTGTTAGATGCACCCCGGCATGCTTCCCCTGCTGTCCCAATTGCATTCCAGAGGTGTTGGCATCATTTCCTGAGGTGTCATTGTGGACTCTCCTTAGTCAAATTATGGTTTCCCCTGAAACGAGCATTTTTTCCCCATAGACTATAATGGGATTTGATATTCGGTCGAATAGTCGAATATTGAGGGTCTACACGAAACGAATATAGAATACTAGCCATACCTGCGACTTCGTCCGCATCCCCCTGACCTTTGCGCGAACCACCTGCAGCGTAGGCCGTGGTACCCCACGCCCCTTTCCTTGTACCCGGCACGGGCCCCTCCCACACCAGCGGGACCCCCGGCTGCTGGCCCCCCTAGCCCCCCTCTTACCCCACTCCTGTGGACTCGGCCAGCTCCCTCTCCAACCCCCGTCCCCAGCTCCATCTCCAACCGCCCCAGCTCCCCCCCAGCTCCTTCTCCAACCTCCCCAGCTTTCTCCAACTCCCCAGCTCTTTCTCCAACCCCCCAGCTCCTTCTCCAACCCCCCCAGCTCCTTCTCCAACCCCCTCCCAGCTCCGTCACCAACCCCTCTCCCCCATCTCCTTCACCAACCCCCCCAGCTCCTTCACCAAACCACCCAGCTCCTTCTCCGACACCCCCCAGCTCCATCTCTGCCCCCTGCCAACCCCAGCTCCGTCTTTGAACCCCCCCTTCCAGCTCCGTCGACACTTACCATGCTGAGGCTGCGGAGGTGTGCGGTCAACACATTAGCCGGCATGTGCGCGGGGTGTTGTGTGTGCTTCCGTCCGCACAGTAGCTGGGTACGCTTCATACGCCAGCCAGAGGAGATGTGCGTGCGGCCGCCTTCTTATGCGCCGCTCGTCTCATACGGGCAGGCGCCCTCAGCTCCAGAGTGTGCTGACGCTGCTGCTTGCTGCGCCAGCATGAGTAAATGTGAGGCCGGCTGGCTTGTCAGCGGCGGTCGCGACATGCCGGCAGCCGCCATCTTATTCAGACTGTGCGCGGACGCAGGCCATGCCCACATCGCACCGCAAGCCTATGGGGCCGCGGTGCTGGCTCTCTATACCGCCCACACACTGGCATGGACCAATTGGAGTGTAGTGTAAGTTACTGCGCTGACGTCATAGCAGGGCCGAGAGCAGAGCTGGGGACAACTTTGGATGGGTGCAGTGGCGATTTGGGGAGAGTGACCAACTTTTAAAGTAGCCTATGTATCCTTCCTGGCCAATATGTAGCGGTGGGTGAAATTTCAGAAAAAAACGTCCAGCCGTTTTAGCGTGATTGAGGAACAAACATCCAAACACACAAACTTTTCACATTAGGATTTCACTATTCGCTCATCTCTATTTATTACCTGTCTGTATTCCTCTCGTATGCCTATGCCTCGTGAGACATAGAGATGTACTGCTCCTACTGTTAGAAGGCTTGGACCATACGACTTCTGGGCCTCTGTACAGACTTTTTTTTTTTTTATTTCAGCCCCCTCCCCACCCCTTTTCCTGTTACCTTGTTTTTCCTTCTCTCCTCCTTCAGTTGGTTATCGTCTTACTCACTAAGATATTCATTCTACTTCCTTCCTCTCTCTCTTCTCCTTCTTTACTCTATGCTCTTCTCTGTCCCTCTTTTCCCTTCTTCTCCCTGAAGCTGCCGCTCGAGGTTCTTGCTCCTGTTGTTACCTGGATACTATGTTGTACTTGGTATGACTTTTGTACCGTCCTGTTTCATCCTTGTTCTTTTATTTTTATTGAAAACCAAAACTTGGAATTAAAACAATGAATAAAAGTAGAGGCCACAAAAATACCTCTTGTCACCCCAGTCCTGCCAGGAATAAAGGACTGTCACAAACATGCAGCTGTAATTCCAATTCAAATATTTTATTCAAATTGTCAATGAGACAAAAGAATCCGAGGTGAGCTCTCTAAGATTTAAGATATAAACTGGGGATAAAACAATCAGGATCAAAATTTTTTTTTTTTACTGTGTGTTCTTAGATGTGCAGATGGAGATGACTTTTGGTTGATCAAACTTCTCATGTGTATATTAAAATGACTTCTTCCCTGTGTGAGTTATTTGATGTTTAACAAGATGTGATTTCTGAGCAAAACATTTCCCACATTCTGAACATGAAACTAGCTTCTCCCCTGTGTGAGTTCTTTGATGTCTAACTAGATCCGATTTCTGAGCAAAACATTTCCCACATTCTGAACATGAAAATGGCTTCTCCCCTGTGTGAGTTCTTTGATGTTGATCAAGATTCGATTTACATCTAAAACATTTCCCACATTCTGAACATGAAACTAGCTTCTCCCCTGTGTGAGTTCTTTGATGTCTAACTAGATCCGATTTCTGAGCAAAACATTTCCCACATTCTGAACATGAAATTGGCTTCTCCCCTGTGTGAATTCTTTGATGTTGATCAAGATTCGATTTAGATCTAAAACATTTCCCACATTCTGAACATGAAACTAGCTTCTTCCCTGTGTGAGTTCTTTGATGTCTAACTAGATCCGATTTCTGAGCAAAACATTTCCCACATTCTGAACATGAAAATAGCTTCTCCCCTGTGTGAGTTCTTTGATGTCTAACAAGATGTGATTTAGATTTAAAACATTTCCCACATTCTGGGCATGAAAATGGCTTCTCCCCTGTGTGAGTTCTTTGATGTTTAACAAGATCTGATTTAGAGGTAAAACATTTCCCACATTCTGAACATAAAAATGGTTTCTCCCCTGTGTGAGTTCTTTGATGTTTAACAAGAGCTGATTTCCGAGCAAAACATTTCCAACATTCTGAACATGAAAATGGCTTCTCCCCTGTGTGAGTTCTTTGATGTTTAACAAGAGCTGATTTCCGAACAAAACATTTCCCACATTCTGAACATGTAAATGGCTTCTCCCCTGTGTGAATTCTTTGATGTTTAACAAGAGCTGATTTAGTAGTAAAACATTTCCCACATTCTGAACATGAAAATGGCTTCTCCCCTGTGTGAGTTCTTTGATGTTGAACAAGATCTGATTTAAAAGTAAAACATTTCCCACATTCTGAACATGAAAATGGTTTATCCCCTGTGTGAGTTCTTTGATGTTTAACAAGAGCTGATTTCCGAGCAAAACATTTCCCACATTCTGAACATGAAAATGGCTTCTCCCCTGTGTGAGTTTTTTGATGTTTAACAAGTTCTGATTTAGTAGTAAAACATTTCCCACATTCTGAACATGAAACTAGCATCTCCCCTGTGTGAGTTCTTTGATGTCTAACTAGATCCGATTTCTGAGCAAAACATTTCCCACATTCTGAACATGAAAATGGCTTCTCCCCTGTGTGATTTATTTGATGTTGAACAAGATCTGATTTAAAAGTAAAACATTTCTCACACACTGAACATGAATATGGGTTCTCCCCTGTGTGAGTTCTCTGATGTATAACACCCCTTCTCCGTCTTTTATTTTGCTTAACAGACTGTGTTAAATTAGAAGGGAGATCTGTTTTCTGAAGGGCTGAGGGTATATCTGAGGTAATGCCATGTTGTTTATATGGATCTTGTGTGATACCATGATCCTCTGCTTTATAATCTGTAGGTATTAGATGTTCCTCTAAGCTCCTGGTACAGTCATCTGACAAGAAGAAAATAGATATTACTATTATTAAATAACATAACCTTATAAGTATATTCTCAACTGAGCAAACAACGGTAACGCGGCCTATTTCATTAGTATTTACGGTGCTGTGACTGATGTCAGTGACAGTCTCAATGGCAGATACCACCGCTGCTCTAGGTCACTGTAGAGGTGCTGGTAGATGAAATAAGCGGGCCCACCCAGTCACAGCACTAAGGAAAAGGGGTGGTGGCACTTACACTGATGAGCAGAAGGGTAACAATGTTTAGAACTTGTGACTTTCAACCTCCATATCTCACCGTCCACTACAGCTCGGAATGTGAGACTACCATCATCTTATAGACAATCATTTTGGCTATCTCATACATAAATTAGACTTGAAACTATTTAGCATATGATTAGTTATGCAGATTCTTGTCATGTAACTTCATTGTTACCATTTTGCTCCTAAAAATATAAATTTTAATAAATCCACCTTTGGCTTTCAACACTGCCTGAATCCTTATGGACATGCTCTGGATCAGATTCAAGCATGTCTTGACTAAAATCAGATCCCAGATCTCTTCTACATGTTCCCAGTGTTGGTGCATACTGGTCGACTCACTTGGGTACGACTACAGATTTTCCTTCAACTGTACCAACAAGTGTTTCATTTGGTTGTAGTCTGGGGACTGTGAGGGCCAATTCAGAACCTCTGCTTTACCGTCAGTGAACCATTTCTTCGAATCTTGACATATGCTTGAGGTCATTGTCCTGCTGGAACACTATGTCATCCTTCTCATATCCATGGTATTCTATTGTACAAGGTAACTCGTATTGTAGGATACTCACATATAGCTCAGCAGTGAGACCACCATCAATCCTTGTAAAGTATACAACCCCTTTGTCTGTGACCCATCAGAGTCCAGTCTATTGACTTTCATCTCATCACTGTAAATCACCTATTTCCAATCTCCTACTGTCCACTTTTCGTATTTTTTTGCAAACTTGAGCTAATGCTTTTTATGACCATTTTGATTTTAAGGATTCCTCATCTTTTGGGCAAACATTCCAGACTTGTATAATGCACGTTTGTGATCTCACTATTACAAAGCATACGAGACACCTGCACTGTCATGTTTGTCACTCCACAACTGATAGATCTTGTGGTGAGCCGACTTACTGACTCTGATATTTTGCCTGAACGTTCAGCTCTTGTCTTTGGAATGAATGGACGGACTTCATTCCGTATTCTTACCACTGTCATGGCACTTACATGAAGCAGTTTGGAAATTTTCTTGGCCCAGAGACCGCTATTGATGAGATGGATGATGTTATTTCTCTTTTCTTGGGAAATCTTCTTCACGGCTGACACTTGATTTGAACCAGTGACCTTTCACTTGGGAATCAAACTAATAAGTCCCTGAGCTATTAGGGAATGTGAGAACAGGTTGTACTTTGTAGTATACAAGAGGAGCAAAACAGTAACAAAGCAGTTACATGAGAAGAATCTGCATAACTAATCATATGCTAAATAGCCAAGATTGTCTATAAAATGATGGGAGTCTCACATTCCGAGCTGTAGTAGATGGTGAGATGTGGAGCCTGAGTGAGCTGAATATATCAGGTCACAGTTCTGGGTATATCCCTTGTTTATTCAGTGTTTTTGGTTTAGTTTGGTGATTTTAGAAATTGTTATTAAAAGTTACATTTTAGGCCTTTTTGGGGCTACTTTTCTGATTAATAATGGTGCACAGCAGGTTACTATACTTTGGTACATATTGCTGCTTGGTTACACTGGTACAAGTTATCGGCTTCCTTTTTCCTTAGAGCGGTGACCGGGCCGCTGACAGCACCAGCACTGTTCTGATGGCGGCCCTGCCTGTCCCTGGTAGATCACCTTGCTCACGTTACATAAAGGACATTCATCACAATCTCATTACAATTTCTGCACCTAGAGTAGTTTTTCTTATCCCAACAGAACCCACATTTAGGACCGAACATCAAGGCCCTTATTTTGTACTGCTAAGTCCAGGCCTCTGACTACATTACTAGTTGTCCTGTCCTGATATAGATCGTCTTATCTGGACGTCTCTTCTAAGATTCCAAAGTGAAATAAGTCTCAGAGCCCAAACCTCAGGAACACAATCCATGGCTGCTTAAATATGGCCACTTATGTGGAATAATACTGTAGGATGCCATAAATCTTACTGTATTACACCCCATACACACAATAGAATCCAAACCACATCTGCTGGATTTCCCAGCCTGAACTCACCGCGGATCTGCTGTCCCATACAGTATGTAGTAGGGTCTGTGGAGTCACAAGGAAGCAGGGACTCCTAGCGTCATAGATCACTAAGATACGGGGAGTCCTGGTGTGTGGACAGAGTTCAGGCTGGGAAATGTGACTGATGTACTGACCAGATTTTCTAGTCCGGATTCCATAGTGTGATTGGGGTCTAAGGTGAGGTTTACACAGTGACATTTGTAGAAGCTGCTTCAGGAATTCAGAAGAAGAATTTTTCCGCTTTACCAAATCAGCCCCCGAATCTCCATCAGATTCCTTACTGGCCAGGCGGGATTTTCCACCTCCCATTTATTTCCATAGAGCTCTGAGGTGGAATCTGCCTGAAGATCGAGCAGGAGGATTATTTTGCCACTACCTGAAATAATCTGCTATATAATTCTGGTAAATTCTTTCCCTTCACGAGGACTGACAGCCGGTGAGGAAGAAATTTGCCTCGTTCACATAGATGTCAAGTCCATATTCCTGCTGTCCGTTCTATTCTATACTACATTTATTACCCCCTATAGCGGTACTACATTTAGGGCTAGTTCACACGTAGGCAAAGGGGTGGATTTTGACAGCGGATTTCGCTTCAAAATCCGCCCCTTTACAATGGTGGTCTATGTAGACCACCGGGCTTTTTTTTTCCGCTAGCGGCATGCCCTTTCTTCAGGCGGAAGCCGCGCGGGCTCAGCCGCATGGCTTCCGCCCCCGGCAGCTCCCTCCTATGTCAGCTCATTCATTTGAGCCGACAGCGGAGGGGAAAGCCGCGACCGCGATGGTCGCGACAGGCGGGTTTTGACAAGAGAGAGACACGGCTCACCGCGTCTCTCTCGGTGTCAAAACCCACGCGGGCAGTTCACGTGTGAACTGACCCTTATATTCATGTATTATTAGTATTTTACCTGAATCGGGGAACAACAAATAGTCTAAACAATGTCTGAATAGAATCAGTGACCCTTCTGTGCTTTATATAGTGGTGACTCCTCACCTGGGCGGGTCCCTGTAGGAATGTCCTCCTCACACTCCTCATCACCACTCACATAGGGCTCTTCCTTTATTCTCATAGATATAACATTAATGTCGCTCACATCTTTATCCTGATGGAAAATCTGAGAAACAAATAATGTAAAAGTCACCGGACAAATGGGGAAGTCACAGAGAATGTTCTAAATGTTTATCACCATAATGACCTGACAGGAGGAGTTATCCGAGGCAAAAAGCAGCAAATGTGAAGCTGGACATAGATATTAGATGATGGCTCACTGACAACTGCTAGAACCTCATACACATGTATACTCAGCATGGCTAGACCTGCTTCCGGATATTTCAGTGGAGGAGATCAGATTCTATCAGATACATCCGGGGTTACTTGTCTCGTGGGGAGAAATTTGTTATGTAGTCTCTTTGGTTCCTCATCCCAAACAGAAGTTTTCATAGTCAGAACATTGTGTGAAGGTCCAGACAACATATAATGTCTATGGTCAGCTTTATCCTCCATCTCCACCTCTCATTACACAAGTATAAACCATCTAATACTGCTGGATAACCCAAGACTGACCCACAAGGACTTCACAGCCCGTCTACACATCATAGGGAATATCTCCATCTACCTGATCATCCTGTGGAAGAAGAGGACTGGGACATCTCTCCGGTGTTGTCCTCTTACTGTATCTACCTGTAGGAAACACAGACAGGGACTGAATTCATTCTGTACATACAAATAATGGAAGTCCATGTGTATATAGTCATGTCTATTACCTGCTGATGTGAGGGGCTGGTGGTCCTCCATCATCACCTCCTTGTACAGATCCTTGTGTCCTTCTAAATACTCCCACTCCTCCATGGAGAAATAGACAGCGACATCCTGACACCTTATAGGAACCTGACAACACAATGATACAGTCATCACCCCGACCCCTCCAGTTACTGTATAATGTCCCAGCATTCCCAGCAGTGTCACCTCTCCAGTCAGCAGCTCCAGCATCTTGTTGGTGAGCTCTAGGATCTTCTGTCCATTGATCTCCTCCTGTATCAGGGGGTGAGGTGGAGACCCCGGGATTGGGCCGTTATACTCAGGAGCCTGACAGCGCCCACTAGAGGTCTTCTTCACTACTGTGTAATCCTGTTTATGGGGAGACACATTAATGAATCTCACTACATACATGTCCAGAGTCCATCACCTCTCCAGTCATATCATCTGTTATTACTAGAGATAAGAATGATGTAATGATGACATCATCAGAATCTCTCACCCCTCCAGTAAGCTGGTAGATGATCTCTAGGGTGAGATTTAATAGACTTTCCGCCATCTTGTTCCTGTCTCTTTCCATCCTTGATGGGACAATCAGGAATATTCTCTTATATAGAAGATACTGAGAGGATTCTATATTGTAGGAACCTGAATGGAGAGAAGATGAGACAATGTAATCACTACACGGAATCCCATGGAATAAATAGAAGAGTTGAGTCCCATTATTATCACCACCTCCTACTTCTGACGTCGGCAGCGTGTAGCTCAGGAAGGAGGTATAAACCATGAAAAAAAGCACTGACCAAAACTTCTGAAATAATACAAATTATCATATATATAAAAATATAAATTTATAGAGAAAGGATAAAATAATAAAAGCAATGATATAACAGCAGGGCAGATGGAATAAGCCAAAAAAGCAACATAGACACTAAGAGCAAAATGACTCCCAGACATAAATATAAGACACTAGAGGGAGGACCCGGCTTCGCACAGGTATATTACAATTTATGTTTGTGTAGTGGCCCCATAAGAATTGTCCAATTTTGCACTGGTGTATTTTGTATGTGGTTTCTGTGTATGTCCATAAGCGTAATGTGATTATGTGTATCTCATTTTGGATGTCAGTGAAAAACCTGTCATCAGTTGTTATGGATACCTGGAGTAAAGCTGTATCTAATCCTTCCCCGTGTAGTACTGTGTTTAGATGCAAGTGTCCAATCCTTGTTGGTGTGGTACTTTGTGCAGATGCACATATCTAATCCTCCCCATGTGATATTGTGTGAAGAGGCGTGTATCTAATCCTCCAGTAAGTGAAACTGTGTGCAGATGCGCGTATCTAATGACTCTGGCGTGTGGTACTGTGTGCAGATGCGCATATCTAATCCTCCCCCATGTGGAACTGTGTGCTGAGACGCGTATCTAATTCTCTGGCATGTGGTACTGTATGCAGAGGCCTGTATCTAATCCTCCCCTGTGTGGTACTGTGTTCAGATGCACGTATCTAATCCTCCCCTGTGTGGTATTGTGTGAAGAGGCGCGTATCTAATCCTCCCCCGTGTGATACTGTGTGCTGAGACGCGTATCTAATTCTCTGGCTTGTGGTACTGTGTGCAGAGGCATGTATCTAATCCTCCAAAGTGTGATACTGTGTGCACACACGTATCTAATCCTCCCCTGTGTGGTACTGCGTGAAGAGTCGCGTATCTAATCCTACTGCATTTGGTACTGTGTGCAGACGCGTGTATCTAATTCTATGGCGTGTACAACTGTGTGCAGACGCGCGTATCTAATCCTCTGGAGTGTGGAACTGTGTGTAGACGCAAGTATCTAATTCTACGGCATGTGGTATTGTGTGCAGACGCACGTATCTAATCCTCCCCCATGTGGTACTGTGTGTAGACGCGTGTATCTAATCCTACGGCATGTGGTACTGTGTGTAGACGCATGTATCTAATCCTATGGCGTGTACAACTGTGTGAAGACACGTGTATCTAATCCTCCCCTGTGTGGTATTGTGTGAAGAGGTGCGTATCTAATCCTACAGTGTGTGGAACTGTGTGTAGAAGCATGTATCCAATCCCCCGGCATGTGGTACTGTGTGCAGACGTGCGTATATAATCCTATGGCATGTGGTACTGTGTGTAGACGCACGTATCTAATCCTCCCCCATGTGGTACTGTGTGCTGAGACGCATATCTAATTCTCTGGCTTGTGGTACTGTGTGCAGAGGCATGTATCTAATCCTCCAAAGTGTGGTACTGTGTGCACACACACATATCTAATCCTCCCTTGTGTGGTATTGTGTGTAGACGCGCGTATCTAATCCTACTGCATGTGGTACTGTGTGAAGACGCGTGTATCTAATCCTATGGCGTGTACAACTGTGTGAAGACACGTGTATCTAATCCTCCCCTGTGTGGTATTGTGTGAAGAAGTGCGTATCTAATCCTACAGTGTGTGGAACTGTGTGTAGACGCATGTATCCAGTCCCCCAGCATGTGGTACTGTGTGCAGACGCGCGTATATAATCCTATGGCATGTGGTACTGTGTGTAGACGTGCGTATCTAATCCTCCCCCATGTGGTACTGTGTGCTGAGACGCGTATCTAATTCTCTGGCTTGTGGTACTGTGTGCAGAGGCATGTAACTAATACTCCAAAGTGTGGTACTGTGTGCACACACACGTATCTAATCTTCCCCTGTGTGGTATTGTGTGAAGAGGCGCGTATCTAATCCTTCGGCGTGTGGAACTGTGTGTAGACGCACGTATCTAATCCTACTGCATGTGGTACTGTGTGAAGACGCGTGTATCTAATCCTATGGCGTGTAGAACTGTGTGAAGACACGTGTATCTAATCTTCCCCTGTGTGGTATTGTGTGAAGAGGCGCGTATCTAATCCTACTGCATGTGGTACTGTGTGAAGACGCATGTATCTAATCCTATGGCGTGTACAACTGTGTGCAGACGCGCGTATCTAATCCTCTGGAGTGTGGAACTGTGTGCAGACGCGTGTATCTAATCCTAAGGCATGTGGTACTCTGTGTAGATGCGTGTATCTAATCCTATGGCGTGTACAAATGTGTGCAGACGCGCGTATCTAATCCTCTGGAGTGTGGAACTGTGTGTAGACGCCTGTATCTAATCCTTCGGTATGTGGAACCGTGTGCAGACGTACGTATTAAATCCTTCAGTGTGTGGAACTGTGTGCAGAAGCGCGTATTTAATTCTCTGGTTTGTGGGACTGTGTGCAGACCCGTGTATCTAATCCTCTGGTGTGTGATACTGTGTGCTGATCTGTGTATCTAATCCTCTGATGCGTGTATCTCAGTTTGGATATCAGTGTTGTATTGTGCATGTGGAGTGACCGTGTGTATTGCAGTTGGAATATGAGTGAAAGTCTTGCAGGTTTGTATTGGCTAAGGGGGGGGCACTGTGTTTGAAATGCTGTATCTCAGCAACGGTACGTCCAAGCGAGTTGGAGTCTTGTCTTAAACCTTCCCGGATACCTGAAGTATCTCTGTACCAAATTTGGTGAAGATCGGTCCAGTCGTTTGGTTCGCATTAGAGCACAGACAGACAGAAATTCATTTTTATAATATAGATTAATAATCAGAATGATATTTGCTGTTACAACATGGTAGAATATAGATGGAATAAAATCTGACACAGATTAGATGGAGTAAATGAGCTATGGTATAAATATTACAAGCCCACACATAATATATATCAATATCTATCAAATAGAGGATATATATGGTCTAACAATATCCCGTAATGAAGAAAAAAAGAAAACAAAACAGTCCCTAAGAGACAAAAAACCTCATCAAATGATGTCTAGTAGAAACCAAGAATCTGCAGAAATGAAGAAAAAGTACCGTATTTTTCAGACTATAAGACGCACTTTTTTTCCTCCCAATATGGGAGGAAAATGTGTGTGCGTCTTATAGTCCGAATGCAGCGTGTGCAGCGTCTGTGTGAATCAAAAGGAGAGCAGCACGGTGCCTGCCTGCTCTGCCCCTCCTTCCCTGTCTGTGTCGCGTCTTTGCAGGAGCGAGATATGAGAGGCAGGGAAGTAAGGGCGGGCCAGACAGGTGAAGGAAGCGTGGTTTCAAGCTTGCCGAGAAAACCACACCTCCTTCTCCCGTCTGGCCCGCCCCTCCTTCACTGCCTCTCAGATCTGGCTCCTGCAAACATGCGACACAGACAGGGAAGTAGGGGCGGGCCAGACGGGTGAAGAAGGCGTGGTTTCAAGCTTGCCGAGAAAACCACGCCTCCTTCTCCCGTCTGGCCCGTCCCTCCTTCACTGCCTCTCACATCTTGCTCCGGCAATGAAGCCACACAGACAGGGAAGGAGGGGCGGGCCAAACGGGAGGAGGAGGCGTGGTTTTCTCGGCAAGCTTGAAACCACGCCTTCTTCACCCGTCTGGCCCGCCCCTACTTCCCTGTCTGTGTGGCTTCATTGCCGGAGCAAGATGTGAGAGGCAGTGAAGGAGGGACGGGCCAGACAGGTGAAAGAGGCATGTTTTCAAGTTTGCTTAGAAAACCACACCTCCTTCACCCGTCTGGCCCGCCCCTTTTTCTCTTCTTGCATAGCTTCACTGCAGGGTGTCTCTTTCCATCCATGGATGAGATAGATTAGATATAGATAGATAGATAGATAGATAGATAGATGGATAGATAGATAGAGATATATGTTCAAATCACCCCCATATCCCTAGAATACATATAAAACAAAAACATTACTGTGAAACACATACACATTTGGTATCCCTGTGTCCGAAAGCCCCCGGTTCTATTTACATTGGTGAAATATTATATTATTAGGTTATTAAATATTTCATCATTTTTTTTTCCTTAAAATTTTTTTTTTCCCCTATTTTCCTCCTCTAAAACCTTAGTGCGTCTTATGGTCCGAAAAATACGGTAGTTCATAATATATAGTCAGAGCAAATGGTAATGAAGGATCTGCGGAGTATCTACATAACCGAGAGTCAGTAAGACAAAATGGTCATGAGGATAATAGAAATAGATAAATAGTCATGTTACACAGCTAAATAGTCCGGAGACAAGGACAAGACATATATAAAGCACACCCCTACGTGATTCACCTCAACAAGGCTCCCTCAGAAGATGTAATCTACCTGGGACAGATGGCATCCTCATATAGGGGGTAAGATGAGGTTCACTGGCGCACACCTACAGTGTTGGCGTCCCGGAGAGTCAAACTGCACATGCATGCATACGCCGGCAACGTCAATGACGTGTCAGTCACATGAACATCATGACGCAGCTGGGTCACATGACCGTGAGTGCGGAGCATCGCTGGAGCGTGCCGCTTATCAAAGGAAAGGTAACGGAGATATTAAAATTATAAAACAGATGTCCTCAAAGCCCCATCATCCAAACGCAAGGTGGTAGGATCCAACACAAGACACAAACGCAGGAAGTCTTGAAGGTATTTAATTTATCTTCTTATCATTTGACTGATTCTTAAGTCGGAGTGTTACAGAGATGGACTGTCCTTTGCCCCCACAGGTAAATTTGATCGCTTTACTTGGATGAAGGATACTGAATTATTTGCACGTAAAGTTTTGTGGAAGAAGTTCTTTGGTCAGAGTGATGGTGGTGAAGCTGAAACCCTGGGGATACTTGGATTGAGAATCTTGATACTACATTTGAACAGCTGTTAGATCTTGAGCTGTTTTTGGATGAGCAAAACGAGACATGTGCCCCTGATATTTCTTTGGATGTAGTAAATGTGAAACGTCCCTGACGCTCCCCTACATCTGCGGCAGCGCTCGCAGCGTTCCCTCCCTTTATCTTTCAGTCCAGCAGATGAAATTTTTGTTAAATTAGTAAAAGAAGATTTAGCTCAGATACCAGATGAAATTTTTGAACCTAATCTTATTGATAAATAACGTCAGACACTACATGAACTACACGCATTAGAAGATATTGTTATTAAACCGGCTGATAAGGGAGGGAACGTCGTGATCTGACCGACGCAGATGTAAGAGAGTGAAGCTTTTAGACAGCTGAATAGCAAGACTTGTTATCGATGCCTTCCTGCTGATTCTACACATCTATTTAACACAGAATTGGACCATATACTTAAAGGTGCCTGTGCTATGGGGATTATTAGTGAAGAGATCATGCAGGGTCTTAGTGTTGATTTTCCTGAAATTGCCACACTGTCTCTTTCTCCAAAGATTGTGATGTTCCACCAGGATGACCTATAGTGTCGGGGAGCGGCAGTCTTTGTGAGAACATTTGTAGGTTTGTTGACCATTACCTTAAGAAATGTGTTAAGACATTGCCTTCATATATAAAGGACACATCAGATATGCTGAGGCATCTTGATGGGCTACATTCGGATGAGGATACATTATTGGTCACCTGTGACGTGGAATCCCTATACATATCTATATGCCATGACCAAAGAGTACGCGCATTGAGAATCTTTTTACTTATGACTGATTTAGATCACTCTTTGGTGAACTTGATTTTAGAGTTATTATACTTTGCACTAACTCACAATTATTTTGTATTTAAGGACCACCCCTTCCTACAGCTCCAGGGAACAGCTATGGGGGCGACTTGTGCGCCCTCGTATGCTAATCTATTCCTGGGGCTGTATTGTACATGGTCATCAAATGTGTGCTGAACAGGAGAAGAGAGATCTATATACAGACGACCTCCTGTTATACGTGTCCCAGCCCAATATATTGTTCTCCTCAGTCTTGAAGAATTCCATCGTTTCGGTAACCTGAGTAACTTTAAAGTGAATATAACTAAGGCCTTGAATGTCACGCTGTCTGCTGCAGAGGTCAATTCTCTGCTCCACCAAACCTTCCTCTCTTGGAAAACTACCTATATTATATACCTAGGGGTACAGGTCCCCTCCTATCGCTACCCTTTTGGTATTATTTGAACTATTATCCATTGCTAGAGTCCATTGGTCTGACCTGTGTAGGTGCGGCACTTTACGTCTGTCCTAATTTGGTCATATTAACACCTTCAAAATGGACATAGTCCCTCAACTTTTCTACATGTTCCAGGCCTTGCCTATCCAGCTACAGTACATTTTCTGTAGTCACACTGTTACTCCTTCCTTATACTTTTGGAATAACATAGTTCTCCTGGTTTCCTCTATATCAGACCTGGGCAATTTGCGGCCCGGGGGCCACATCCGGCCCTCTGACGGCTTCTATGCGGCCCACATAGCTAGTGGAAGTTTTTTCAAGGACCTGTGATGATGTCATCAAAGCCTATCACCAGGATAGGCTATGACTCATTAGTGGGTGGAGCCACATGGGACTGTATGCTTTCTGCAAGCTGCTGACAATAGAGGCTGCTGGATGATAAAGAGAGAAGGGACAGCATGTGTGAGCAAGAAGGGGGGACTAGGGGCAGATGTAGGGGGGCAGTTAAACTGAATGCACATGGAGGGGGGACATTAAACTAGTGGGCAGATGGAGGGTGACATTAAACTGGGGCAGCTGGAGGAGGATATTAAACTGTGGGGGGTAGCTGGAGGGGGACATGTCTGCCTCTAGTTGCCCCCAGTTTCATGTCCCCTCTAGTTTCTGCTAGTTTATACTGGGGCACCAGGAGAGGGACTTAATACTGCAGGACATTTGGAGGGAAACGTTATAATGTGGGGGGGTATAATGTACGGGTGCCTGTAGGAGGATTTTACTTTGTCGGGCACATGGAAAAATGATTGAGAATGGGCCGAGTCAGCGGAGTAGTGGGTGGAGCTAAATTTGCTGCAGCGCACATGGCCCTCTAGAACCGTTACTATTTCTCATGTGGCCCCATGGGAAAATTAATTGCCCACCCCTGCTCTATATGTTTGTTTTCTACTTCTCTGTCTCTTCGTTGTCTCATTACGGCTTTCAGGTATATTGTATATAGTACATTTATTTATTTTCTCCATGATATTGAGCCTTGTGACGTCACATTGTTGATTAATGTTTGTTCATTATTTCTAGATCTATTCCGATGAAGGTCTAACGAACGAAACGTCAAAAACATTGATTGATCTAGTTTGCCTTTTTCAATTTTTCTCTTTGCACGGTGTCAATGGCGTTTGTTCTATTGTAAAATAAATCACTACACCTTCCCAATGCAAGTATAGTGTGTGCAGCAAAATTTACTTCTACTTGATTACGTAGGTCGAAGGACCTTTTTTTGCTAGCACCAAAACTCTGCTATAAGAGTGTGCGGTACCACCGTTATTTTATACTGAACATTGATGAAACATATTCTATACTACATTAGTTCTCACCTATAACAGTATCGCACTATTATTCATGTATTATGTGTATATTAGCTGAATCAGGGAATATATAGTTGGATAATGTGACAGAAAAGAGGCTAAAAACATTCTCCACAAAATTGTAGCAGTCGGTGACTGAGAAGAATCAGTGACCCTTCTGTGCTTTATATAGTGGTGACTCCTCACCTGGGCGGTTCCCTGTAGGAATGTCCTCCTCACACTCCTCATCACCACTCACATAGGGCTCTGTAGTAGTAATAGTGCTCAGATCTATATCCTGATGGAAATGCTGGAATACAAATAATGTAGATGTCAGCAGAGAGTACAGATGGGAGAATCGATTCCTAATGAGTCAAATTTGACAGTAATATTACAAATTTTTCATTATTTTAACAAATTCAAATATTATGAATTACAGAATAACAGGAGCGTCAGTCTGAGCAGCAGAATACGGTGAATGACTACTACATGCAGAAAACCACAGACACAAGGACGTCACAGCCCGTCTACACATCATAGGGAATATCTCCATCTACCTGATCATCATCCTGTGGAAGAAGAGGACTGGGACATCTCTCCGGTGTTGTCCTCTTACTGGATCTATCTGTAGGAAACACAGACAGGGACTGAATTCATTCTGTACATACAAATAATGGAAGTCCATGTGTATATAGTCATGTCTATTACCTGCTGATGTGAGGGGCTGCTGGTCCTCCATCATCACCTCCTTGTACAGATCCTTGTGTCCTTCTAAATACTCCCACTCCTCCATGGAGAAATAGACAGCGACATCCTGACACCTTATAGGAACCTGACAACACAATGATACAGTCATCACCCCGACCCCTCCAGTTACTGTATAATGTCCCAGCATTCCCAGCAGTGTCACCTCTCCAGTCAGCAGCTCCAGCATCTTGTTGGTGAGTTCTAGGATCTTCTGTCCATTGATCTCCTCCTGTATCAGAGGGCGAGGTGGAGGCCCCGGGAATGGGCTCAGGGTTCCTCTCCATCCATCTAATACAAGGGTCTGACAGCGCCCACTAGAGGTCTTCTTCACTACTGTGTAATCCTGGTTATGGGGAGACACATTAATAAATCTCACTACATACATGTCCAGAGTCCATCACCTCTCCAGTCATATCATCTGTTATTACTAGAGATAAGAATGATGTAATGATGACATCATCAGAATCTCTCACCTCTCCAGTAAGCTGGTAGATGATCTCTAGGGTGAGATTTAATAGACTTTCCGCCATCTTGTTCCTGTCTCTTTCCATCCTTGATGGATCAATCAGGAATATTCTCTTATATAGAAGATACTGAGAGGATTCTATATTGTAGGAACCTGAATGGAGAGAAGATGAGACAATGTAATCACTACACGGAATCCCATGGAATAAATAGAAGAGTTGAGTCCCATTATTATCACCACCTCCTACTTCTGACGTCGGCAGCGTGTAGCTCAGGAAGGGAGTGACTTGTTGTGGGCCGGCTTGGTGGGTATATAAGGTGTGTGAACAGAATCTCATTGTTGTCTCGGGTAAAGCGGACGATTTATCAGAGTTGCACAAGGGGTGATTATTGGCTGTCGGGCCAAGGGTGACAGTATTTCTCCAATAGCGCAGGTTGTGAACTGTTCGTGTGCTGCTTTGGTGAAAGTGTATTGTGAGTGGAGAAATGGCTTTACTGGGAATAACCAGCTGTGGAGATCCGCGTGCAATTGCTCAATTCTCTAAAGGAAAGCAACAGTAACAGTGCAATAGAAGTACAGAATAGAAGGAGGACGAGTGGAGGGACGTTCAGATAAATCTAATCCATTACAGGCAGATAGTCAGGGAAATCATAGGAGTGCTGGAGGGGAAATTTCTGCGTTGTGCTATGAGACTGACTGCTGCAGTTTGCACTAGAGCAATATGTTAGGAGGTCGCTGTACAGAGGTAATTATATAAAAAGATTACCTGGCGCCCATATAGAGGACCTTCAAAAGGTCGCAATAAAAATAGTTGCAGCTCCTACCCGGGCACCCACCTAAGAGGTGGTGATAATGATAATAGCCAAGGGAAAAAAAATGGGATAATACATAGAGCGCTACTAAAGAATGGCCGGTGTGAGTCAATGATGCAATAAAAACTGATTTATTGGTTCCACAGACAGGAGAATGGCTGCAGCTGTACAGAGTCAGTCTAGAGCGGCACAGCCGATACCTGCAGCTATGTTTATATTCCTGACATCCATTGTACTTTTCTGCTACATGTTGGGAGGGGGTTAATGCTAACAGTACAAATCTTAAGTATATCAGTGCGGGAACACAGAGAGATGGCTGCTTAAGTCATACAAAAGTAGTTCATGAGGATCATGGTTAAAGACATTTACCTAAACCCCTCCTTTACATACCTACGTAGGTTAGCCCGGTCTCCTGACAATTTAACCCAACTATAACATGGGGCCACTTTCAGCACTCTTTTGAATAGCTTGTTATGGCGAAATCAGTGGCCACGATAATGACGCCAACTTGTGCGGCACATGATGTCATTGGAATCACAGGTAGCAGTGGTCATGTGACGTACCGCACCAACTGGCAACACTGCCGCAAACACTGTAAAACTCTGCGTCTGCACAGGGTGACAGTTTCCTGTACAAGTGTAGTGCAGCGTACATCAAGTTAAGAAATGATCAGCAGATCACTGCTTCAATCCCCCATAGGGACAGAAAAATAAAAGTAAAAAAAAAGGAAAGATAAAAAGTTTAAATATGCTAAAATAAATAAATAAATAAAGCCCCAAAAATCCCATTTTCCCACATAAAGTTTTATTATAAAAAATAATAAAATTGTAAAATAAAGAAAAATAAAAAAACCATTACATATTTCGTATCACCGTGTCCGGAACAACCCGAACAATAAAACTAAAACATTATTTAACCCGCACTGTGAATGACATAACAAAAAAAATACGTAAAAAAAACGCACAAAATAATGATTATTCGCCCCTTTGCCTCACAAGAAGTTCAATAAAAAGTATTCAAACGGTCAGATGAAAGCCAAAATGGTACCAATAAAAAGCAGAGGTTGTCCTGCAAAAAATAAATCCTCAACCAGCTCTGTCAACCGAAAAATAAAAATGTTATACCTTTCAGAAGATGGCGATGCAAAAATAATAGATTTTTTTCCCTAAATTGAATTTTATTCTGCACAAAAAGCAACGCATTAAAAAATAATATAAATGAGGTATCGCCGTAACCGTACCGACCTACAGAATAAAGGTAATGTGTTACTTATGCTGTACGCCGTAACCGTATCGACCCACAGAATAAAGGTAATGTGTTACTTATGCTGTACACTGCACGCCGTAACCGTACCGACCCACAGAATAAAGGTAATGTGTTACTTATGCTGTACGCTGCACGGGAAACATAATAAATGCTAAAAGCAATGCTAGAATTGATGTTTTCCTTTACATCCCACCCAGAAAGAGTTAATAAATTTTAGTCAATAAGTTACAGGCACCCCAAAATGGTGGCATTGAAAAGTACATCTAATACCGCAAACACCAAGCCCTCATATGGCCACATCACCAGAAAATAAATAAAAATATAGCTTGCATAATGTGAAGACAAAAAGCTCAAAAATCACCAAATCATTCGGTCATAAGTGGCTGTGGCGGGAAGGGAATGTATAAGCTGT
The DNA here is from genome assembly GCF_031893055.1 of Leptodactylus fuscus. Lineage (NCBI taxonomy): Eukaryota > Metazoa > Chordata > Amphibia > Anura > Leptodactylidae > Leptodactylus > Leptodactylus fuscus. The sequence continues at coordinate 10,932,877 of NC_134265.1, forward strand.
GCGAGCGTATATCAGTTTACACCCACAAGTGGGGTACTATGGTAGTCCGGAGAACTTGTGCAACAAATTGTGGGATACATTTTCTCCTTTAACCCCTTGTGAATGTGCAAATTCTAGAGCTAAACGAAAATATTAGTAAAAGAAAATGAAATGTGTAAATTTCGCCTCCATTTTGTCTTAATTCCTGTTAAGCACTTATAGGGTTGAAATACTTGGTATATGTTGTTTTGGCTTATTTAAGGGGTGCAGTTTTGAAAATGGGGTGATTTATGGGGGTTTGTAATACGAGGGTCTTTCATAACCCCTTCATAACTGGATCAGTCCGTTAAAAAATGGGTTTTGGAAATGTTCATGAAAATTTTGAATATTGTTGTTTCACTTGTAAACCTTCTAATGTCCGTAAAAAATAAAAGGGCGACTAAAGTTTGATGCCGACATAAAGCAGAGAT